>NC_090030.1:13463910-13783077 GCF_037176765.1 Anolis sagrei | reverse complement strand
ATTTGTGAAGATCGTTTTGAATCCTGCTCCTGTCCTCTGGAGTATTGGCTCTCCCTCCCAATTTGGTGTTGTCTGCTCACTTGATTATCGTGCCTTTGAATCCTTCGTCTAACTCTATATAAATAAAAATGTTTATTTGTGGGATTAACATAACTCAAAAACCACTGGACAAATTGACAGCAAATTTGTCCACAAGACACCTACTAGGCCAAGGAGTGGCCATTACAAAAAAAAAATAATTGTCAGTTGGGAGTTGTAGTTGCTGGGATTTATAGTTCACCTACAATCAAAGAGCATTCTGAAACCCACCAATGATGGAATTGAACCAAACGTGGCACACAGAACTCTCATGACCAAGAGAAAATGGAAGGGTTTGGTGGGCATTGATTACGAGTTTGGGAGTTGTAGTTCACCTACATCCAGAGAGCACGGTGGACTCAAACAATGATGGCACAAAAGACTCAATATGCACAAATATTGACATAGAGTTTGCGGGATATAGACCTTGACATTTGGGAGTTGTAGTGACTGAGATTTATAGTTCACCTACAATCAAAGAGCATTCTGAACTCCATCAATGATAGAAAAGAACCAAACATGACACACAGGACTCCCATGACCAACAGAAAACACTAGAAAGGTTTGGTGGGCATTGGCCTTGAGTTTGGGAGTTGTAGTTCACCTACATCCAAAGAGCACTGTAGACTCAAACAATGATGGATCTGGACCAAACTTGGCATGAATACTCCATATGCCCAAATATGTACACAGTTTGGGGGAAATAGACCCTGACATTTGGGAGTTGTAGTGCCTGTGATTTATAGTTCACCTACAATCAAAGAGCATTCTGAACTCCACCAATGATAGAATAGAACCAAACATGACACACAGGACTCCCATGACTAACAGAAAACACTAGAAAGGTTTGGTGGGCATCGGCCTTGAGTTTGGGAGTTGTAGTTCACCTACATCCAAAGAGCACTGTAGACTCAAACAATGATGGATCTGGACCAAACTTGGCACGGATACTCAATATGCCCAAATATGTACACAGAGTTTGGGGGAAAAAAGACCTTGACATTTGGGAGTTGTAGTGACTGTGATTTATAGTTCACCTACAATCAAAGAGCATTCTGGACTCCACCAATGATAGAATAGAACCAAACGTGACACACAGGACTCCCACGACCAACAGAAAACATTAGAAGGGTCTGTTGGGCATTGACCTTGAGTTTGGGAGTTGTAGCATAGTGGACTCAAACAATAATGGATCTGGATCAAACTTGGCACGAATATTCCTTATGCCCAAATATGAACACAGATGGAATTTGGGGAAAATAGACCTTGTCATTAATAAAGATGCTGAACATCTTTATTAAGGTGTTATAAATATTTTAATTTGGCTATTAAAATTAAAAACAAACAAAAAAATTCAAAATGTTAGGGATTATCCACCTGCAGCTTTCCTTACCTGTTCTCCTAGATTGGTTTTGATGCCTGGAGGCAGCCTCCAAGAGCTTGATCTCAGGTGAGACCATGACTTGGACATGTCTCTGAGAGAAGCAGCAGGAACCTTCTGCATCTTCCTCTGAGATTATTGAACAGGGTCTCCATGTTCTTGCATCCTTTCCTTGGGTCCTCTTTTCCCTCTGAAGCAGTTTGAAAGTAGAGGAGGGAGAGAATTGTGATGTGGGGCCCATTGTGACTCTTGGTGGGGTCATGCAGGCTGGGAGGACAAGGTGGGATGGAAGCCAGGCAGCAGCAGGGGCTCAAAGCAAAATCCCCATCACGCTAAAGGGGAAGAGGAATCCAAGCCAGGCAAGAAGGCCCCTTCTTTGTCTGCCTCTTCTTCTTTCTGCCTTGTTTAATGAGAAGCTCTTTGAGATGGTGAGTGAAGAAGATCCCCAAGGAGAGGCTCAGCAGTGCCCAAGCTCCCCCGTGGGACCTGACCAACCAGACTGCTGCTCTGGGCTCTCGCTATGTCCCCCGAACACGTGGTGAGCCGCTTCCGGGTTCGTCCAGCTGAGCCGCGGGACTGCCCCGAAATCCTGCGTCTCATTAAAGTAAGGTGGGAAGGAGGACATTGAGTGTCCCTCCATGTGGTACCTTCTGTGGAGGCTGTCTCTGGGTTATTTATTTATTTACAGTATTTATATTCCACCTTTCTCACCCCGCAGGGGACTCAGGGCAGATTACAATGTACATATACATGGCAAACATTCAATGCCATAGACACACAACATATTTAGACAGACACACAGAGGCTATTTAACATTCCAGCTTTTTCATGAGGGTATTCTGGCCACCAGGGGAGCTGTCGCTTCACCATCCATTTGTGACACTGATGAAGTACTTCCTCATTCTTTGCATGCTTGCTGGTGATTTTTATGGCCTCGTAAATTAGCCTTCCCACATAAGCGGTACCTAAACTTCCTATTTAACAGATGCAAGTGTTTTTCGGGCTGCAAAGGTGGGTAGGTAGGTAGGTAGGTAGATAGTTGGATAGGTAGGTAGGTAGGTAGGTAGATAGATAGATAGATAGATAGATGGATGGTTGGATAGATGGTTGGATAGATGGTTGGATAGGTAGGTGGGTGGGTAGGTAGGTAGGTAGATAGTTGGATAGATGGTTGGATAGATGGTTGGATAGGTAGGTAGGTAGGTAGGTAGGTAGGTAGGTGGGTGGGTGGGTGGATGGATGGATGGATGGATGGATGGATAGATAGATAGATAGGTAGAAAGATAGATAGATAGATAGATAGATAGATAGATAGATAGACAGACAGACAGACAGACGGTTGGAGTTGCACTTAAAAATGTACCTGTTCCAATTTACATACAAATTCAACTTAAGAACAAACCTACAGAACCCATCTCATTCGTAACTTGAGGACTACTTGTATTCCTGTACAATTTGGCTTTGTGTGTAAGTCGTTGAGGGCAGATTTTGGGGCCAAAATTATGGATTTTGATATCACATGTGGATAAGTTGAGGATCATTCCGCAGAGAGGGAAATCTACCAATGCCGCCTCAAGGGACCAGAGGTTAACAAGCCTTAGTATGGGCAAGAGAAAGAGATAAAATCTGAGAAATGTCTATTAACAAACCTCTGAAAATGACCCTTTAAAGGAATCAGAATGGAAGTGACCTCACAACCTCTGAGGATGCTTGCCATAGATGTAGGCAAAACGTCAGGAGAGAATGCTTCTAGAACATGGCCATAGAGCCCGAAAAACCTACAACAACCCAGAATGGAAGTAATTAGCCTGAATGGAAGTAATTAGAGAACTTATTATATTGATACCTCATAGAATCATGGGAGTTGGAAGAGACCTCATGGGTCATCCAGTACAACTCCATTCTGCCAAGAAGCAGGAAATTTTCTTTCAAAGCACCCCCGACAGATGGCCATCCAGCCTCTGTTTAAAAGCCTCCAAAGAAGGAGCCTCCATCACACTCCAGGGCAGAGAGTTCCACTGCTGAACAGCTCTCTCTCACAGTCAGGAAGTTCTTCCTCATGTTCAGGTGGAATCTCCTTTCCTGTAGTTTGAAGCCATTATTCCGTGTCCTAGTTACAGGACAGCAGAAAGCAAGCTTGCTCCCTCCTCCCTATGACTTCCCATCCCATATTTATACATGGCCCTCATCATGTCTCCTCTCAGCCTTCTCTTCTGAAGGCTAAACATGCCCAGCTCTTTAAGCCATTCCTCATAGGGCTTGTTCTCCAGACACTTGATCATTTTTAGTCGCCCTCTTCTGGACACATTGCAGCATGTCAACATCTCCCTTCAATTTTGGTGCCCAGAATTGGACACAGTATTGGACAAATCCCTCCTCTTTTGGCTATGACATGTCCAATATAACTCAAGATTGTAGTACATGAAGCAACAAGTGAAAGGGCGAATTGCCTTATCAAAGGTTAAGCAGGAAGTGTTTAGGTCTTATTTATTTTTAAATGCACAAGGAAATGAATACTTCTGCTGCTTGGGAGGGGCATTTAAATGAACCTGGCACTACATTCAGTATTTACGTACTAGGTCCAGTATTATCAGCAAGGTCTTGGACTTAATTATTTCCCAGACTGGCTTTGCAATCTGGAGACTTGGGACTCTCTTGTTGGCAAAATCCTTGCTGTTGAGTCATAAAGACAGAAAGCTTCCGCATAAAAAGGGGGCAAATGCTTTCTAGAGTGAGCAGAGGTGCCTAAAGCAAACATTGTGCCATTGTCAGCTTTGCAATGGATGCAAAAGAGCATATACTGTGAAATTCAGAGATGTATCTCTGGGTGCATCTACACTGCAGAATTAATGCAGTTCGATACCACTTGAACTGCCATGGCTCAAAGCTGTGGAATCCTGGGAATTGCAGTTTGGCGAGGCAGCAGACCTTTCTGCAGAGAAAGTTAAAAGGCTTTGTAAAAGTACAACTCTCAGAATTGCATAGCAATGCAACAACAACAACAACAACAACAACAACAAGTTGCAATCCCAGGTGACAGCAGGATTGAAGAGAAACAACTGGAAAAGCTGACACAATATGAGGATTTAAAGATTGAACTGTAAAGACTCTGGCACAAGCCAGTCAAGGTGGTCCCAGTGGTGATTGGCACACTGGGTGCAGTGTCTAAAGACCTTGGCCTGCACTTAAAAACAATCAGCATTGGCAAGATTACCATCTGTCAGCTGCAAAAGGCCAACCTATTGGGATCTGCACGCATTATTTGCAGATGCATCACACAGTGCTAGACACTTGGGAAGTGTCCAATGTATGATCCAATACAACAGCCAGCAGAGTGTCTGCTGTGGACTCATCTTGTTGTGTTTCAAATAATAATAATAATAATAATAATAATAATAATAATAATAATGCACCCTGGCAATTAAAATGGTGTTATTAACAGTTTTATCACAAACCCTTTCATGATTTAGGTCTATTGCATTCCTTTGCATTAGAAAGTTGTGTTGAATGGTTGTGGAAGGAGCTAAAAGGCATTAATCCTTCCAGTTATATTTTGCTTTCTTCTCTTGGCAGGAACTAGCTGCGTACGAAAACATGCCCAATGCAGTAAAAATAACAGAAACAGGTAAAGATGTTTCTTTTGTTTCCAAAGCATCCCCGACAGATGGCTATCCAGCCTCTGTTTGAAAGCCTCCAAAGAAGGAGCCACCACCACACTCCATGGCAGAGAGTTCCACTGTTGAAAAGCTCTCACAGTCAGGAAGTTCTTCCTTATGTTCAGGTGGAATCTGCTTTCCTGTAGTTTGAAAGGAGATTCCACCTGAATTTCCTTTCAGGTGGAATCTGCTCTGTGTTCTAGTCTCCAGGGCAGCAGAAAACAAGCTTGTTCCTGACAGATGGCCATCCAGCCTCTGCTTAAAAGCCTCCAAAGAAGAAGCCACCACCACACTCCACAGCAGAGAGTTCCACTGCTGAACAGCTCTCACAGTCAGGAAGTTCTTCCTTATGTTCAGGTGGAGTCTCCTTCCCTGTAGTTTGAAGCCATTGCTCCGCATCCTAGTCTCCAGGGCAGCAGAAAACAAGTTTGCTCCCGACAGATGGCCATCCAGCCTCTGCTTAAAAGCCTCCAAAGAAGGAGCCTCCACCACAAATCCCAGATATTTGTGTGCAGTCTACTTGCTATTCTCAAAAATGCAAACTAATCTCCCGTAATCATAACAATTTGACAATTGGGATTCTAATGAGCTTCTTGATATTTGTTATCCTGCTAATTCGTCATGACACAATTCCCAAATATGCCAATCCCTGTGAATCTTTTTCTTCAAATTGTATTTTAATTGACCACCTGAAACCTTTCAGATTTACTTCACGATGGATTTGGAGCACATCCTTTCTTCCACTGCTTAGTTGCAGAGGTATCAAAGCAAGAGGATATGCAAGGTAAGATGTAAAGGGGGGAAAGTAACTTAAAATCATAGAATCCTAGAGTTGGAAGAGATCTCGTGGGCCATCCAGTCCAACCCAATTCTGCCAAGAAGCAGGAAAATTGTGTTCAGAGCACCCCCAACAGATGGCCATCCAGCCTCTGCTTAAAAGCCTTCAAAGAAGGAGCCTCCACAACACTTCCGGGTAGAGAGTTCCACCACTTACTCTCTAGTGAAATGATTTTAGCTTCCACTTTCATGTTGTGTCCTTTCAGGAAAGAAAAGCTAAAGTAAATTAAGCTGAATGTTGGATGGAACATGCTAGTGTTTACTTAGTTTCCAAAAAGCTCACCTGTGACAAAGCCATTGTAATGGAGGAATGGATGAAAGTAAACAATTGATTTAAATGAGGGGGGGGGGGGCAATATTTGGGTATGTCAATGACCACTTTATTTATTTATTTATTTATTATTTACGACATTTATATGCCGCCCTTCTCACCCTGAAGAGAGCTCAGAGCGGCTTACAAGATATATAGGTAAAGGTAAAGGTAGTCCCCTGACATTAAGTCCAGTCATGTCTGACTCTGGGGTGTGGTGCTCATCTCCATTTCTAAGCCGAAGAGCCAGCGTTGTCCATAGACACCTCCAAGGTCATGTGGCCAGCATGACCGCATGGAGCGCCGTTACCTTCCCGCCGGAGCGGTACCTATTGATCTACTCACATTTGCATGTTTTCTAACTGCTAGGTTGGCAGAAGCTAGGGCTAACAGCGGAAGCTCACGCCGCTCCCTGGAATCGAACCTGCGACCTTTTGGTCAACAAGCTCAGCAGCTCAGTGCTTTAACCCCATACACACACATACATACATACACACACACACACATATACATACACACACACACACACACACACATACAATATATTATATTATTAGCATAGTACAATATCAGTATTATATATTACTATATTGTACTATACCTATAGTAATATTATATATTACTATATTGTACTATAACCTGGTGGCGCAGTGGGTTAAAGCACTGAGCTGCTGAGCTTGTCGACCAAAAGGTCGCAGGTTCGATTCCAGGGAGCGGCGTGAGCTTCCGCTGTCAGCCCTAGCTTCTGCCAACTTAGCAGTTCGAAAACATGCAAATGTGAGTAGATCAATTGGTACCGCTCCGGTGAGAAGGTAACGGCGCTCCATGAGGTCATGCTGGCCACATGACCTTGGAGGTGTCTATGGACAACGCTGGCTCTTCGGCTTAGAAATGGAGATGAGCACCACACCCTAGAGTCAGACATGACTGGACTTAATGTCAGGGGACTACCTTTACCTTTACCTACTATATCAATATTGTGCTGGTACGGCTGTACCAGGAGCTCCAACTTCTTTTCCTTTCTATTGAGTGTTTGCATGTATTCCAAAGTTCCATGCATTTTGCAATAATGTGGCTTCCCTTGGTTTGCAATCATAAAGCCAATGACCCATCAATTATCATCATTATGTTTTTTAGTTCTGCCCCTTTTTCTGGGTTAAGGAGGGGAAAAGGGGAACTTTAGTTCAGTTCACACAGAGAAGCCTTTTGTACAGGATTTGAATCAGTTCCACCTGTAGAAAGCTTCGTCTTTTACAGCTTTGCTGGGGGGATCCAGTCCCACAGCTCTACAGAGAACTACAGCATAGCCTTTGTTGGGGAATTTAGTTCCACAACTCTACAGCCAGCCTTTGCTGGGAATTGAAAGCCTTCTTTCCTCTTGGAAATCTACTAAGGGACTCTGTTTGGTAAGGACCACTCGCAGCAGCCATAATGCAATTTGGACCAGGTGTAAGGACCCACGCCAGCAGAGCTTAAGCCAGATTGCCCAGGGAGGGGTCAAGGATTTCCCTTGTAGGAAGAAGAAACAGTTTATGAAGACAGTTGCCTGTCCCTTGTGGACAAGATTTAAGCAAGCCACCAGTTGATTCAAAGCCTTGAAGTATTTGTTTGATTTATTGAAGATTTAAGCAACAATAAAAACTTTGTTGAACTTTCTAAGTCTTTAAAAGAACTTTGTGTGGGGAAATCCGAAAGGCCCCTCAGCCGAGGCACCCCCGGCGTCCCGTTGGGCATTCAGAAAACACGTCCTGTCTACAGACTCTTTCACAGTCCCAGCGCGTGACAGCACAAATGTATTGTAGTAATATTACATGTAATATAAATAATTATAATATCATATTATTACTATTGTATTGCATTACATTATAATATTATAATGTAATAGACATTATGTTATGTTATGTTATGTTATATTATATTATATTATATTATATTATATTATATTATATTATATTATATTATATTATATTATATTATGCATTCTTTCAATTCTGCAACTGCCTTTTCTTTTTGCCTCTCTGCTTTTGGGAGATCAACAAATTGGATCCAATTTCTTGGGAAAAGGTTGGATCCATAGGAAATGGGATGAAAGAATAAATAAATACATGATCCATAGGGAATGGGATGAAAGAATAAATAAATACATGACCTTATACAAAGTCTGAAATGATTGCAAACAGGCAGATTTTCAGAGAACAGCAAGAGGTTGGACCTGTATGATTGTAAGGGCAATGACTCACCTGTACTCCAGGCAAACTCTGGATGAGATTAGAAGTCCCCTAAGTCCCAGTGGTGCAGTGGGTTAAACCAGGAGCTCCCATTGGCGCAGTGGGTTAAACCGCTGAGTTGCTGACCGAAAGGATGTAGGTTCAAATCTGGGGAGCGGCGTGAGCTCCCACTATTAGTCCCAGCTTCTGCCAACCTAGCAGTTCGAAAACATGCAAATGTGAGTAGATCAATAGGTACTGCTCCAGCGGGAAAGTAACAGCGCTCCATGCAGTCATGCCGGCCACATGACCTTGGAGGTGTCTATGGACAACGCCGGCTCTTCGGTTTAGAAATTGAGATGAGCACCAACCCCCAGAGTTGGACACAATTGGATTTAATGTCAGGGGAAAACCTTTACCTTTACCGTATTTCTTATTGTATTATTTTATTCTGTTTTCATTTCATTTCGATGCTTAATGCTTTTGTTATAAGCTGACTGTTATTATTGTGTATTACTTTAGATTTTTGTTGTGTTTGTATTTATTTTGGGAGAGCCCCCAGTGGTGCAGTGGGCACCGGGATTATGGTGCAGCTGGTTGAGTGTCAGCTGCATTAAGATCACTCTGACCAAAAGGTCACGAGTTCGAAGCCAGCCCGGGTTGGAGTGGGTTTCCAACCAATTGTGTGTAGCCTGTTGTCGACCTTTGCAACCCGAAAGACAGTTGCATCTGTCAAGTAGGAAAATTAGGTACCACCTTAAAGTGTGGGGAGGCTAAATTAACTGATTTATGAGGCCATAAAGAAGCACTCCAGCAAAGCATTCCAGTGGGGAAGCATGCGGGGAATGCGGAAGTGCTCATCAGTGTCGCAGATGGACGATGAAAGTGACAGCTCCCCTGGCGGCCAGAAAAAGTTAAACAGCCTCTGTATATGTCTGTATATGTTTGTATGTCAAAAATTGGCATCGAATGTTTGCCATATGTGTGTACACTGTAATCCGCCCTGAGTCCCCTGCGGGGTGAGGAGAAGGGCGGAATAGAAAAGCTGTAAATAAATAAATAATAAATAAATTAAAACCCTGAGCTGGCAGGACTGAAGACCGACAGGTTGCTGATTCGAATCCGGGGAGATCGCGGATGAGTTCTTTCTGTCAGCTACAGCTCCTCATGCGGGGACATGAGAGAAGCCTCCCACAAGGATGGTGATACATCAAAACATCCGGGCATCCCCTCGGCAATGTCCTTGCAGACGGCCAATTTTCTCACACCAGAAGCGACTTGCAGTTTCTCAAGTCGCTCCTGACATGACAAAAAAATAATAATTAAAAAATTGGGGCATTGAATATTTGCCTTTTTCTATGTGTAAACTGCCCTGTCCTTTCGGGGAGAGAGGCCAGTCTAGAAATAAAGTTTTATATTAATAATAATAATAACAACAACAACAACAACAAAGGTAAAATAATAATTTAACTGGCTTTAATGTTTTCTTTATATTCACATCAATGGCATTTCCCTTTCCTGCGTGTTGGATTTGTTTCTTTCCAGATGCTGATGTGGTAGGCTTTGCTATGTATTACTATACCTATGACCCTTGGATTGGCAGGTTATTGTACTTAGAAGACTTCTACGTCATGGATGAATTTAGAGGTAATAATGACTATTTTCATTCATAGTATTACATCCAAGGAAAAAAACACTGAAATGTCTGTCTATACTGCATAGGTGAGGAGAAGAGCCCAATTTTGGCCCCCATGTAGCACTGATTTGTTGTAAAAACACACAAAATATATGAAAAAACAGGAATAAGGAAAGGAGAGGAATCATCTAAGGTGACAGCCACACAGGAATCCAAATATCTCATAAAAATCCAAAGGTAACACAGTACAGGAACAGCCAGAAATCACAGCATAAATCCATAAGCAAATACCTATACTTAATAAAACTTGAGCAGGAATCATGAAGGAAGAATATAGAAAACTTCCAGGATACTTGAATCCAAAACCAAGATTTGACACAATGACTAGAGAACTCAGGCCTAGCTTTTAACTCGAAAGTCAATGTTGCTTCAACTACCTTTAAGGTAAACAACTGGATGTTAATAAGCACTCATGAAATCATGTCATTTCCCACAAATTTTCTCTCTCTCTTTTCCATATGATCTCCCTGTTTTCTGCTCTGATCTATAAACAACGACTTTTGCTGATCTCTGTAATGCCAGGTGTTTTCCCTTGAGAGTTTTCAGTTTCACTTAGGTCTTCGCTTGACCTCTTATCTAATGATGTTTTTTCTGGCTCCTCTAAATGACCTTGGAGCTCTGCACTGTCTGAGCCTGTTTCATTTCTCTGGCCTGAATCTTCATTACTTTGAACCCCAGGAAATCCCAAAATCCCTTCTAAATCATCAGTGAACCCATCAGCCCTTGGCTGAGTGACAACAATTTGAAGGGATGCTTATTTCCTATAGGCTGGGTTTTCCCTATTCTGGATTCAAATCTCCATTCAGTCATAAAACTAAAACCAGAGATGGGGATTCTGTATCACTCCAGTTATCAGACTCCAGCATGGTCAAGAATGATGGGAGCTGTAGTCCAAAACATTCAGTAAAGCATTGTTGGAAATGAAACAGGCTCAGACAGTGCAGAGCTCCAAAATCAGTTAGAGGAGCCAGAAAAAACATCATTAGATAAGAGGTCAAGTGAAGACCTAAGTGAAACTGAAAACTCAATGCTTTACCGAATGTTTTGGACTACAGCTCCCATCATTCTTGACCATGCTGGAGTCTGATAACATCTGGAGTGGCAGTTGAAGTGGGGAGCAATGGGCAATTCTCACCCAAGTTTATTCTAATCTATTTCAGTGCAGTTTTGTGAGATTATGATGATGCATCCCAGGCTGAGTTCTTTCTAGTTGAGGATGGACTAAGCAGTGAGACAAATTCTGAATAGGAACTTTGTAGCACCTCAACCCTTGTCTGTTTGAGGCAGGAAACAATCATGGCCAGCTAATGCCTCCCAACAAAGGATTCCCCCAGCAGGAAGCGGTCAGACTTTGAAGCTGCAAGGCCATTCAATTCTAATAAACTGCAGCATTCCCCTTTGCCTCAAGCATACAAGGGTTCTTTCTCCCACCCTGGACATTATTCCACAGATATATAAACCCCACTTGCCTAATTTCCAGCAGATCTCATAACCTCTGAGGCTGCCTGCCATAGATGTGGGCAAAATGTCAGGAGAAAATGCTTCTGGAACATGACCAGACAGCCCGGAAAACTTACCGCAACCTAGAGAAAGACTTCGACAGCACAAAGAGAAAAAAGTGAATGAAACAAAAAAACTTGTCTCAGTTTAAAAGCTTTTCCCAGGTCAAGATAATTTTTAATTTTCAACCACTTATCACCTCTTTAACTCCTTTATTTGCCCAAATCTAAAGATATGTCATGCATTTTATTCTGAAGATATCTGATACCAGGTTTTGTGACATTTATCTCTAATAATACGTTTACCCCAATAAATACATTTTTTAACATTTTCTCTATAACAATATCTGTCTACTTCTGACTATTCAGTTGCATTAATTCAGTTTTATCTTTATCTTGTATCTAGAAATTAAATTAAGCCTATTCTTTAAGAGGGGAAAAAGGCACTATTGAATGAATCGGCTGTCCTGAAGATAGCTTTAGATTGTCATCACAAAATGAATATTGTATAACTCCTAAAGTTATCTCCATGTCCCTTTTTTATCCCTTTGATTGTAAGATAGAATGTCAGCAAGGGGATTTACCTGTGTGATGACTCACCATAGAAGATTTTTTCTGTAATTTTCTGTAATTTTACTATAATTGGGGTTGATGGCACAGCTAGTTAGTAGCCAGCTGAATTAAATCACTACTGACCGAGAGGTCATGAGTTCGAAGCCAGCCCAGGTCGGAGTAAGCTCCTGACCATTAATAGTCTAGCTTGCTGTCGACCTATACAGCCCGAAAGACACTTGCATCTGTCAAGTAGGAAATTCTGGCACCGTTTATGCGGGGAGGCTAATTTAACTAATTTAGGATGCCATAAAACTTTCCAGCAGCGTGCAGAAGAATGAGGAAGTACTCCACCTAAGGACTCGGTGTCACAAGTGGACGGTGAAGCAGCAGCTCCCCCTGTGGCCGGAATCAAGCATACACTCATGAAGCTGGAATGTTAAATGCATCTGTGTCTGTCTATATATGTTGTATGTCTAAATGGCATTGAATGTTTGCCATGTATATGTGCATTGTAATCCGCCACGAGTCCCCTGCGGGGTGAGAAGGATGGAATATAAATACAGTAAATACATAAATAAATAGATATCATTCCAACCAATACCTCAAATGTGTTGTCGAAGGTTTTCATGGCCAGAATCACTGAGTTGTTGTGAGTTTTCCGAGCTATATGGCCATGTTCCGGAAGCATTCTCTCCTGACATTTCGCCCACATCAATGGCAGACATCCTCAGAGGTTGTGAGGTCTGTTGGAAAATAGGCAAGTGGGGTTTTATATATCTGTGGAATGATATCCAGGGTGGGAGAAAGAACTCTTGTCTGTTGGAGGTAAGTGTGAATGTTGCAAATGGCCATCTTGATTAGCATTTAATGGCCTTGCAGCTTCAACGCCTGGCTGGTTGCTGCCTGGGGGAATCCTTTGTTGAGAGGTGTTCGATTTGAAGCTGCAAGGCTTGGCCACATGTAAGCCATTCTGAGTCCCCATTGGGGAGATGGTGGCGGCGTACAAATAACGATTATTATTATTATTATTATTATTTGCTAATCAAGATGGCCATTTGCAACATTCACACTTGCCTCTGACAGAGAAGAGACGAGGACAGTTTTAAATTTATATTTTAATATTGAGATAAATGTTTTAAATGTTTATGTATGCATATACGAATTCAAATATAATATAAATGTTTTAAATAAAATAAATAAATAAATAAACACCTCAAGTGTCTCAAATCTATGCACCTAAATAATTTGTATGAGCAGAAAACTGAACTTTTGTCCATTCATGTTTTGGCAGGTTGGGGCATTGGGACAGAACTCTTGAAACGATTAAGCCAGGCAAGTAGTTCTTTCATTCAATACAACAACAACAACAACAACAACAACACATTACAGGCACACTCCAGGAAGTTGTTTATATAAGAAAAATCGTAGTTTCTTACAAAGCAATCTCAATGTCCTTTTTCCAATTTCGTTTTCTTTTTGTCACGGTTTGGGAAATCCACTACTTGACAACACATAGGGTGGATGCAATGCTGTTACTATACGTTTTCTCCAGCCATAAAGTATTAAGGAAGAGGGGCATTTTCGGACAATGTCTTGCTTAGTTTCCAGTCCAGCACTCAGTGTCCATGGGCATGACTTTGAACTCAATTTACAAAGCTTTTATATTATAGGTTTCCCACCTGCAAAAGGAGCCCATGGTGGCACAGTGGGTTAAACCGCTGAGCTGCTGAACTTGCTGACCAAAAGGTCGGCGGTTTTAATCCAAGGAGTGGGGTGAGCTCCCGCTGTTAGCCCCAGCTTCTGCCAACCTAGCAGTTCGAAAACATGCAAATGTGAGTAGATTAATAGGTACCGCTTCTGTGGGAAGGCAACGGCGTTCCATGCAGTCATGGTGGCGACATGACCAAGGAAGTATCTACGGACAACGCTGGTTCTTTGGCTTAGAAATGGAGATGAGCATCACCTTGCAGAGTTTGACATGACTAGACTTAATGTCAAGGGGAAACCTTTACCTTTACCGTGTCCTTGATAAATTATATTGCTCTCTCACCGAGTGTTTTAAATTTTAATCTTTCACAATTGGCCCTGCCCACTGTGATCAATTTTCTGTGTTTTAATATTCTGATTTTTGTTCTGTTTATTTATATTAGTTGTTATTATTATTATTATTATTATTATTATTGACACAAAACCACAGTATGTCACAGCAAATTAGATCTATATGCTGGATTTTGTATCACACAATCACAAGTTGAACACTTCCCGAGCGTCTAGGACTGTGTGGTGTATTTTCGAATGATGCACGCAGATCCAAGTCAGGTGGCCTTTTGCAGTTGACAGATTGTGATTTTGTCGATGTTTATTGTTTCCAAATGCCAGCTGAGATCTTTTGGCATGGCACCCAGTGCGCCAATGACCACTGGGACCACCTGGACTGGTTTCTGCCAGAGCCTTTGCAGTTCGATTTTGAAGTTTTGATAGTAACTGAGTTTTTCCTGTTGTTTTTCCTCATTGCAACATCAATAATCCAGACTTTTTTCTTTTCCACAATCGTGATGCTTGGTGTGTTGTATTCCAAAACTTTGTCAGTCTGGATTCCAAGATCCCACAGTATTTTTGCTTGTTCATTTTCCACTATCTTTGCGGGTTTATGATCCCACCAATTCTTTACTGCTGGCAGGTGGTACTTGTGACATAAGTTCCAGTGAATCATCTGGGCCACAGAGTTGTGTCTTTCTTTGTAGTCCGTCTGTGCGATTTTCTTGCAACAGCTGAGGAGATGGTCCATGGTTTCATCAGCTTCCTTGCACAGTCTGCATTTTGGGTCATCCGCTGATTTTTCAATCCTGGCTTTAATGGCATTGGTTCTGATTACTTGCTCCTGGGCTGCAAGAATCAGGCCTTCTTCTGCCTCCTTCTTCAGGATTCCATTCATGAGCCATCACCAGGTCTTTTCCTCGTCAACTTTTCCTTCAATCTTCTCAAGGAACTGCCCATGCAAGGCTTTGTTGTGCCAGCTGTCAGCTCTGGTTTGGAGTGCAGTTTTCTTGTACTGACTCTTTGTCTGCTGTGCTTGGAGAAGTTTCTGATTATTGACTTCAATTAAAGCAGGTTCTTGGCTTTCCTTGACATATTCTGCCAGGGCGTGTTTTTCTTCTTCAACTGCTTGTTTGACTAGTAAAAGTCCTCTGCCCCCAGACTTTCTAGGCAGATAGAGCCGGTCAACATCACTGCGAGGATGTAATGAATTGTGAATGGTCATGAGTTTTCTTATTTTTCTGTTCAAATTGTCCAATTCTGCCTGTGTCCAGTTTATGATGCCAGCAGTATATCTTATGACAGGTATGGCCCAGGTGTTTATGTCCTTGATGGTGTTGCCTCCATTGAGCTTGCTTTTGAGATTTTTTCTGACCCTTTGAATGTATTCTTTGTTGACCACAGTTTTCACATGTTCATGTTTGATGTTGCCAGCTGTAGTATGCCCAGATATTTGAAGGCCTCTGGCTGGTGACACTTGATTGCTTGGCCATTGGGCATATTTATGCCCTCACTTTCAATGATTTTTCCCTTCTTCAGTGCCACTGTCAAACATTTGTCCAAACTCCATTTTGATATCTGTGCCGTCATGCCCTGGGGTCTATAGATCTTAGTGAAAGAAACATCCCCAGGGGATTGCTTGTTGCCCTCCTTTAGGAAACTGGAACTCCCAAGGACCAAGACACAACAGATAACTCGAAATGGTCTTTATTGTTCACAATGAGTTATCTTTCTTAGGCATAAACTTGATGTTTCAACAGGGATAAAGAAAATATACGTTACAGTCTCTGAAGTCTTGGGTCCAAGGAGTTTTCGAGCTGAGAAGCTTTCCAAGTTCCCTCTTTCTCAATGGCTGTGACTGCCTGAGCAATCCACAACCCCAGTCCAAATGGCCTATATTTGAAGGCACCAAGTCTTCCTCTGGTGCCAAAGGACTGGTTTGAAGGCGCTTGAGACTCCTCGTCGTCGTCCAGGAAGATCTGGGCATGAAGTGTGAGTCTCAAGGGTAAAAACCTGAGAATTGGTGATGAGAGATAGCCTAAAACAAGGGCTTTAGAGCCAAGTCTTTCTCACGTCCGTCTATAAAGCTGTTTGGTGGTAGAAAGAAGAAGGAAACACTGCCCTTCTAAGAAGAGGTGGGGCCAAACAATTGAGCTGAGGGAGCAATTCAACTGGTGCAAACAACATTGATTGACAGCTATAAATAACCAATCAATCCAACTATACATTTACAGGGTAAACAGGCAAGTTGGGGCATGTTACACAGTTCAAACCATTGCAAATTAGTTTCACATATAGCTGGCGCCACTTGTGCCGTCACAATATCTGTACTAAAGATTCGGACAAATCTGCAAATCTGTCCTTTTTAAAAATTGAAATCACCTCCATTTTTACAAAAGTGAACTAAGTTTTGAATTCTTTACTTTGGAATATGAGGGAAGAGTTACCAATCTGGAAACGTTCTCATCAAAACCAAGAAAACTTGTTTCAGAGAGTTTTCTCAACAATTAAGGAGGGATGACCTTAAGCAAAACATCCCGCCTTCTGAAATGGGGAATACTGCCTCACTTCATCTACTATGCTTTTTGCTTGGCTCTGGACCAGGAGAGCACTCTGCTCGCTAAATGGTTTTGCAGGAATTATTAATGAGGCAACTTAGTGACTAATGACTTGAATGGGAGTCTCCGCTCTCTATGGAATTGGAAAGCCCTGTTCTGCTGAGCCATTTGCCTGAACCTTTCAATGCCCAAAGGAGTCACAACACAGGCTAGAGCTTTTAGTCGTGCCAGTTTATATCAGGATTCTCCTAGGATGCATTATATTTTTTTGTCTCGATCCTATATTTATGACTATAGAATGCCCTCTACTTTCCCATAGGATTGACTATGAAAGTAGAAAAAAATTAATTAAAATGCAACTCTAAAATGGACTTTTACTAAAAATTGAGCATAGAATTCTGCTGGAGGACTTAATCAAATGTGCAGACATTAAACCCATAAATGCAAAGGGCTGACTATGAATTCATGGCTACAGCTGGGTAAAAGGTAAAGGTAGTCCCCTGACATTAAGTCCAGTCATGTCTGACTCTGGGGTGTGGTGCTCATCTCCATTTCTAAGCCGAAGAGCCAGCGTTGTCCATAGACACCTCCAAGGTCATGTGGCTGGCATGACTGCATGGAGCGCCGTTACAGCTGGGTAGTTACCATATAAACTCGAGTATAAGCCAACCCGAATATAAGCCGAGGCATCTAATTTTACCACAAAAAACCCTGGGAAAACGTATTGACTTGAGTATAAGCCAAGGGTGGCTACTGTTAAATTTCAAAATAAAAATAGATAGCAATAAAATTACATTAATTGAGGCAACATTAGTAGGTGCACTGTTTTTGAATATTTACATAACACTGTAAATTAAGGTAAGACTGTCCAACTCTGATTAAATCATTATTCTAACCTTCTTCAATGTAAATGCACTTACATATCCTTCCAATAATAATAGAGAGTGAAATAATACATGTAATAATAATAATAATAAAGTACAATAATGGAAATGTAATAATAATAATAATAACAATAATAAGAGTAAACTAATACATGTAATGAAATAATAACAGAATAAAATAAGGGAAATGTAATAGTAATAATAGAGTAAAATAATAAATGTAATAACAATAAAGTAAAATAATAAATGTAATAAATAAAAATACTGTAAAATAATAAATGTAATAAAAACAGTAAAATAAAATAATAAATGTAGTAAGAATAAGAATAGAGTAAAATAATGTAAATGTAATAATAGTAATAAAGTAAAATAATAAATGTAATAATAATAACAAAGTACAATAATGGAAATGTAATAATAATAAAATAATACATGTAATAAAATATAATAATAGAATAAAATAAGGGAAATGTAATAGTAATAATAGAGTAAAACAATAAATGTAATAAAAATAATAGAGTAAAATAATGGAAATATAATAACAATAATAGAGTGAAATAATAAATGTAATAAATAAAAATATTGTAGAATAATAAACGTAATAAAGACAACAGAATAAAATAATAAATGTAAGAATAAGAATAGAGTAAAATAATGTAAATGTAATAATAATAGTAATAGAGTAAAATAATAAATGTAAGAATAATAATAAAAAGAGTAAACTAATACATGAAATAAAATAATAATAACAGAATAAAATAATGGAAATTTAATAGTAATACTAGAGTAAAATAATAAATGTAATAACAATAAAGAAAAACAATAAATTTCATAAAAATAATAGAGTAAAATAATGTAAATATAATAACAATAATAGAGTAAAATAATAAATGTAATAAATAAAAATACTGTAAAATAATAAATGTAATAAAAACAATAGAATAAGATAATAAATGTAGTAAGAATAAGAATAAAATAATGTAAATGTAATAATAACAGTAATAGAGTAAAATAATAAATGTAATAATAATATTAATAATAGAGTAAAATAACAAATAACTTTGACTCGAGTATAAGCTGAGGGGGGCTTTTTTAGCCTAAAATAAGGGCTGAAAAACTTGGGTTATAGTCGAGTAATTTTAAACTACCTGTTAATTCTACCTGTTTGAGCGTGCATACATAAATTATGTTTTAATTAGGGCTGCTTGGACAAAAAGCTGTATTCCTTCCATTGTAAGACACCCTTCAATTTCAGGACCACCACCATGAACAAAAATACACCTGCGATTCTAAGACGTACCCCATTTTTAGAGATTATTATGTTGGAAAAAAGTGTGTCTTAGAATTGAAGAAATATAGTAGTATTAATTTCTACATTCATATGTGGGTGTTGTATATAAGAGAGAGAGAGAGAGCTATTTTAGCACAAGTCTCAGGTACATGGAGGGCTCCATGAATGACTCCCATCCCTTGTACAATAGTAATAATCCATGCTTTAGATAGCGCATGATGCATCCCTTCACAAAACGAAATCACAAATATTTATATTTCAACAGATAGCCATCGAAACCCGGTGTAATTGCATGCATTTCCTTGTTGTCGTTTGGAACAAACCATCCATAGAGTACTATATGAGGCGTGGGGCTTCTGACCTTTCCACTGAAGAAGGCTGGCATCTTTTCCGATTTGACAAAGAAAACCTTATCAGAATGGCTTCCGGAGAATAAGGAGGACGGCTGCCGTTGTACTCCTCCCAATTGCGGAGTGCTGCAAAGACCATCCGGTTCGCAAAACTTCCCTCGCAATAAAGCTTCCTGCTACACCGTGTCTGTGAAGCAGGATTAGCATGAACAACAACAGAAATTAAAAGCGTTTTGACTTATTTTTTTGATATGTCAGTGCTGTGATTATTTGTCCTTGTTGGACTTTTGCTTTTCATTCACAACAATCGGGTAGAAGACCTGTTAAGTGGGGGTGCTATTAAGCAGTGGCAGAAAACACTGGCCACGGAAGTCGAGGCTTCATCTATATAAATAAAAATGTAATGTTCGTTTGTGGGATTAACAGAACTCAAAAACCACTGGGCGAATTGACACCAAATTTGGACAGCATACACCTAATAACCCAATGTATGTCCTTCACTCATTTTTTTTTATTTTGTCATTTGGGTGTTGTAGTTGCTGGGATTTATAGTTCACCTACAATCAACAGCATTCTGAACTCCACCAATTATGACATTGAATCAAACGTGGCACACAGGATTCCCATGACCAACAGAAAACAATAGAAGGGTTTGGTGGGCATTGACCTTGAGTTTGGGAGTTCTAGTTCACCTACATCCAGAGAGCACTGTAGACTCAAACAATGATGGCTCTGGACCAAACTTGGCGCAAATACTCCAAATGCCCAAATATGAACACAGATGGAGTTTGGAGGAAATAGACCCTGACATTTGGGATATGTAGTTACTGGGATTTATAGTTCACCTACAATCAAAGAGCATGCTGAATCCCACAAACAACAGAATTGGGGCAAACTTCCCACACAGATCTCCCATGGCCAACAGAAAATACTTAAGGCCATCCAGTCAAACTCTCTTCACCAGGGCAAGAAAATGGAATCAGCCCTCCTGACAAAGAGCCATCCAGCCATAGATAGAGATAGATATGATTCACACACACACAGGGATATAGTATCATAGATTTGAAAGGGACCCCTAAAGAAGGACTATGATATGTTGCATATTCCAGAGTAGTCAAACCAAACACTCTCCACATCAACACTGACAAAGAAACAACAAGAAATACTGTTTACCCACAAGCATCAAGACATTACATATATTACAAACCAACACTTTCTCATTACTTTATTTTCCAGCTCACGAGACTGGGCCATATCAACACGTGGCAGGGGACCGCTAGTCTATATAAATAAAAATGTAATATTCGTTTGTGGGGTTAACATAACTCAAAAACCACTGGATGAATTGACACCAAATTTGGGCAGAATACACCTAACAACCCAATGAATGATCATCACTCAAAAAAAAATTGATTTTGTCATTTGTGACTTGTAGTTGCTGGGATTTATAGTTCACCTACAAAGGGCATTCTGAACTCAACCAATGATGGAATTTAACCAAACTTGGCATACGGGACTTCCAAGACCAACAGAAAACAATAGAAGGGTTTGGTGGGCATTGACCTTGAGTTTGGAAGTTGTAGTTCACCTACATCCAGAGAGCACTTTGGACTCAAACAATGATAGATCTGGACCAAACTTGGCACAAACATTCCATATGCCCAAATGTGCACAGATAGAGTTTGGGGAAAATAGACCTTGACATTTGGGAGTTGTTGTTACTAGGATTTATAGTTCACCTACAATCAAAGAGCATTCTGAACCCCACCAGTGACAGAATTGGGGCAAACTTCCCACACAGAACCCTCACAATCATCAGAAAATACTTAAGGCCATCCAGTCCAACTCCCTTCACCAGGGCAAGAAAACGTAATCAAATACTGTTTACCCACAAGCATAAAGAAATTACATATATTAGAAACCATCTCTTTCTCATTACTTTATTTTCCAGATCACCAGACTGGGCCACAGCAACGCGTGGCAGGGGACGGCTAGTTTCCAATACAAGGAAATAGTCAATGGACCTGTGTGCTGGGACCAGCTCCAGCTTGCGTATGCAAAGGGCGTTATGCCATGGAGAAAAATAGACTTTGACCCCTCTTGCCAACGCAATGCAGTGATGCTTGCGTCACATAGCTTTCATTCGGCGATGCCTGAGCAAGAAAACCACACCCAGTGATCTGAGCAATATGGTGGGTTTTCACAACAAAAACGAACTCGAGCATTCATTTCGCGTACAGGCTTGCCTGTTGTAGTTCAGTCAGCTGATGATGAGGGGTTTGGGGATGCAGGGTCTGATGGTTCTGTGGTGTCCAAACAGAGGGGGTGTTGGAGCAATAAGGTTTTCCAGTTGGGAGAAAGGAAGGGGTTTTGGAGCAAGATCTTTGTTAGGGATTCCTCATCTTTGGAGGAGGAAGGGGAGCAGGGAAGTGCTCAGGAACTGAAGGGAGAAGAAGAATCAGATGATGAGGGTTTGAAAGTGCCCACATTTCTAGAGAGACGAAGAGACAGAGCAGAGATGGCATTCAGCCAGAATAGCTGCTAAAATCTCTGAGCAAATTGAGACACCCTAGCACCTCCTGCGTGGGAAATTCAGGGCTATAAATAAGAAGCAGGAGCAGTTAGTTTTTGCTGCTAACAACGACCCTGATACCGATGTTTTCACTCCAATGGAATCTGCTTTGTGTCTGCTGCTAAGGACTTAGTTCATTCCCTGTTGTCTGATGGAAGACTGGTGTTTCTTTTGGGACTTTGTAAGAGACTTTAATTTGTGCCTGGATTAAGACTTCCTTGTTTTCTTTTGCACTTTTCAATTGCATTTACTTATCCTTTGTGTTTGCTGAAGTAAAGCATCTTTCTTTTATTTTCATCATTGTCTAAAGGCCGTTTTTGAAGGGCAACTAGGACAATGTTGTTTCTGAGTGTGGGAATGAAACTGCTTTGGAAGATGACAGGCAGTGAAGGGAGGATAACATGAGCTCATCGGAAGAAGCAGCTGGCTTAGACAAAGATACCAGGCTGCTCCTGCGATGGGAAAAATTCAAGTGCAAGCAAAGCCATGGGAAGGAGAGGCAGAAGGAGGCCTCTCAAGGTCAACAGAATGCTGTCATGTATTACAGCCCTTAAATTAGAAAGAACATTAGGAAGAACTTCCTGACTGTGAGAGCCGTTCAACAGTGGAACTCTCTGCCCGGAGTGTGGTGGAGGCTCCTTCTTTGGAGGCTGGATGGCCATCTGTCAGGGTGCTTTGAATGCAATATTCCTGCTTCTTGGCAGGGGGTTGGACTGGATGGCCCATGAGGTCTCTTCCAACTCTTTGATTCTATGATCCTCTCCTGATGTTTCGTCCACATCTATGGCAGGCAGCCTCAGAGGTTGTGAGGTCTGTTGGAAATTAGATAAGTGGGGTTTATATATCTGTGGAATGTCCAGAGTGGGAGAAAAGCAAGGGTGAATGTTGTAATTGGCCACTTTGATTAGCATTGAATGGCTTTGCAGCTTCAAAGCCTGGCTGGTTGCTGCCTTGGGGGATCCTTTGTTTGGAGGTGTTAGCTGGCCCTGATGGAGCCCCCGGTGGCGCAGTGGGTTAAAGCCCTGTGCCGGCAGGACTGAAGACCGACCGGTCGCAGGTTCGAATCCGGGGAGAGACGGATGAGCTCCCTCTATCAGCTCCAGTTCCTCATGCGGGGACATGAGAGAAGCCTCCATCAAATCATCCGGGTGTCCCCTGGGCAACGTCCTTGCAGACGGCCAATTCTCTCACAACAGGAGCGACTCCTGACACGACAAAAAAAAAAAAAAAAAAAAAAAGCTGGCCCTGATTGATTCTTGTCTGAAATGTCTCTGTTTTTTGAGTGTTGCTCTTTATTTACTGTCCTGATTTTAGAGATTTTTTAATATATTGTTAGCAAGATTTTGTTCATTTTCATGGTTTCCTCCTTTCTCTTGAAATTGTCCACATGCTTATAAAAAAATCATTCTCATTACTTTTGGGACAGACCACAAACATGAAAATATTCCAAAATCCGAAACACCTCTGATCCCAAACATAACAAATACTCAACTTATTTTATGATTATTCCTCCATCCTCTTTTTCCTTTTTAGCAAAATATTGGGGAATTTAAGTTAAGCTCATAGTTCAGTACAAAGATAAAGAATGTTTTAATATTGTTTAATTACTATTATGCAGAAGCAAGGTAAAAATCAAGGTCTTAATCCCATTGTTCATCAGAATGAAGCAAACCCATTGAATCAATGAGATGTACACACCATTCAACAAACAGGCCATATCTACTTTAGCTGGGCCTACCAATCCAAACCTTATTTTACATTTAATTTGCAATTAATTACTAAGCAGGCATGACAGTATCACCTGAAACCTGACTATGGAAGCCAATGATGCTGAAAGAATCCCCTCCCCTAAACCAGAAAACAATTTTGACAGTAGAAAATCGTAAAAAAAAAAAGAAAGATGGATGACAAAACAAAGAGAATAAATTGGTTGTAAAAAGTGGAGTTAAGGAAAGGCCTGATCAAACAACAAAGTACAATGCCTAATTCTGTAACACTCCCATTTTAATGTCCATCATTAAGTATTGCCTGAAGACTGAAATTTGGTGTGTTAGCTTCTGGTGCTGTACAAATCTGCATCTTCTGGACTGGACTGGCCATGATCCATGAGCCTGGGATCTGGTTTAAACTTTGAGGCTTTCAGCACATCTGCAAAACACACGATTGATAGTAATAAATCCAACGCCCGAATTAGCAACAAGCATTCTCAAATGGGTCTCAAAATCCCAAGTGTTTGCTACGGTTCCACCTCTGGTCCCATTTCCCTTATTAATAACAGTAGTTCTTAATAAAATCAAATTTGAGCAATGGTGCTAATCTATCTGTGATACCTGTTGAGTTTCATCCCTGGATTGCACAAGTCTCTTGTGCCATCAAGTTTCCAGAGCTCAGTGAGTAGCTAGACTAGAGATAGGATTAGGCTGAGGGATCCCTCCCCCCCACATTCCTATGCATGTTTCCCCAGAAAGGGCTTTGTGTTTACTTTTCCTCCTTGCCACTGTCTCTCCTCCTTCTTTGATGGAATTCTGTGAGGGAACTTCCTCTTTAAAGTTTTATTTCCTTTGGGTTCACTATGCGGTCTCTCCGCCATTTTCCAGTCTCTTCTGCCATTTTTTCCTTCCAGTAAGGACACATTTTGCCTCTCTCTAGGCAAAATGTAGCTGCATGGATCTTTTTTATCTTTTACCTCCTTTAGAAGATGAGATTATGAGTTATCTCCAAGACCTTTTCTATCAAGAATGTATTTGGGCTGTTGTAGGTTTTTTCGGGCTATATGGCCATGTTCTAGAGGCATTCTCTCCTGACGTTTACCTGGATCTATGGCAAGCATCCTTAGAGGTTGTGAGGTCTGTTGGAACTAGGAAAATGGGTTTATATATCCGAGGAATGACCAGGGCGGGACAAAGAACTCTTGTCTGCTGGAGCTAGGTGTGAATGTTTCAACTGGCTCCGGCCCAGCGTACCTGTCCGAACGTATTTCCTTCTACATCCCACCTCGGAGTTTAAGATCTGGGGAGGCCCTGCTCTCGGCCCCACCTGCATCACAAGTGAGGCTGGTGGGGACGAGGGACAGGGCCTTCTCGGTGGTGGCCCCTCGCCTGTGGAATGCACTCCCCGGGGAAATTAGGTCATCAACATCCCTCCTCTCTTTCAGAAGGAAGTTAAAAACGTGGATGTGGGACCAGGCCTTCGGGTAAGCTGGCAGATGGACAAAAGACAATGACGACCAGAGTAGGAAAGGACAATGACAATGCTGGATGGATTATGGATTTATGAATTGGCGAACATTGACCACAAGATGATTTTGTTGCTGCTGTTGTATTATTTTTTATTGTTTTAACTAGTCATAACTGTTAACGCTATATTTTAATTTGTACATTGTATTTTGTGAATTGTTGGGCATCGAATTGTGCCTTTTGTAAGCCGCCCTGAGTCCCCCCTGGGGGGTTGAGAAGGGTCGGGTAGAAGCACCCCAAATAAATAAATAAATAAATAAACAAACAAACTGACCACCTTGATCAGCATTTGATGGCCTGGCAGTGCCTGGGGCAATCTTTTGTTGAGAGGTGATTAGCTGTCCCTGATTGTTTCGCCTCTGTTGTTTTGCTGTTGTAATTTTAGAGGTTTTTTTTAATACTGGTAGGCAGATTTTGTTCATTTTCAAGGTTTCTTCCTTTCTGTTGAAAATGAACAAAATCTGGCTACCAGTATTAAAAAAACTCTAAAATTATAACAGCAAAACAACAGAGAGGAAACAATCAGGGACATCTAATCACCTTTCAACAAAAGATTGCCCAGGCACTAACCCACACCAAACAACTGACAAGCCATCAAATGCTAATCAAGGTGGTCAGTTGAAACATTCACACCTAGCTCCAGCAGAAAGGAGTTCTTTGGCATTCCACAGATATATAAACCCACTTTCCTAGTTCCAACAGACCTCACTACCTCTGAGGATGCTTGCCATAGATACAGATGAAACGTCAGGAGAGAATGCCTCTAGAAAATGGCCATATAGCCTGAAAAAACCTACAACAACCCAGTGATTCCGGCCATGAAAGCCTTCGACAATACAAGAATGTATTTGTTTTACTTCAATAAATAACTTTGATTCTGCAATCCTGATCCACCCTAAGTTATAGATGGCTATCCTAGCTCACCACATGTAAGTTTCTACTGGTTATGAAGTCTGCTTCTGGTACTCTGCTATATTTATGGTGTAATCACCCCAACGGAGGGTTGTTTTAAAGCTCAGATTCCCCAACAATACCTGATTTGACAGCGGGCCCCTTCCCTTCTGCCATAGACATGGCTTCTTCCTGGTGAAGAGCCTTCTCTGCATCAGACTGCATTACCAATGCTTTTCCCTCTGACTCCCGGATGATCTTGGGAGCACTTGAGATGCTTGGCCGTGTCTCTGAAAGCGGCCTTGCGACTTCCTATAATTAAGCATAAAACACCATTGTAAAAAGAATACTAAGAATTACACACTGTATTAAAGACTTATGAGAGAGTTAATTCCTGGCATTTTGTTACAAGAACTGTGGAGGAATTGATGGGGAAGTCTTACATTTGAGACTCTAGGGCAGTGTTTCTCAATCTGGGGGTCGGGACCCTTGGGGGAGGTGGCGAGGAGGGGTGTCACATGGGTCACCAAAGACCATCAGAAAACACAGTATTTTCTGTTGGTCATGGAGGTTCTGTGTGGGAAGATTGGCTCAATTCTCTCATTGGTGGAGTTCAAAATGCTCTTTGATTGTGGGTGAACAATAAATCTCAGCAACTACAACTCCCAAATGTCAAGTCTCTTTACCCCAAATTCCACCAGTGTTCACATTTGGGCATATTGAGTATTTGTGCCAAGTTTGGTCCAGATCCATCATTGTTTGAGTCCACTGTGCTCTCTGGATGTAGGTGAACTGCAACTCCAAAACTCGTAATCAATGCCCACCAAACCCTTCCATTATTTTCCCTTGGTCATGAGAGTTCTATGTGGGAAGTTTGGCTCAATTCTCTCATTGGTGGAGTTCAGAATGCTCTTTGATTGTAGGTGAACTATAAATCCCAGCAACTACAACTCCCAAATATCAAGGTCTATTTTCCATAAACTCCACCACTGTTCACGTTTGGGCATACTGAGGATTCGCGCCAAGTTTGGTCCACATCCATCATTGTTTGAGTCCACCATGCTCTCTGGATGTAGGTGAACTATAACTCCAAAACTCAAGGTCAATGCCCATCAAACCCTTCAAGTATTTTCTGTTGGTTGTGGGAGTTCTGTGTGCCAAGTTTGGTTCAATTGCATCATTGGTGGAGTTCAGAATGCTCTTTGATTGTAGGGTGAACCATAAATCCCACCAACTACAACTCCCAAATGACAAAAATCAATCCCGCCCCTCAACCCCACCAGTATTCAAATTTGGGCATATGGGGTATATGTGCCAAATTTGGTCCGGTGAATAAAAATACATCCTACATATCAGAGATTTACATGACGATTCCTAACAGTAGTTACAGTTATGAAGTAGCAACGAACATAATGTTATGGTTGGAGGTCACCACAACATGAGGAACTGTATTAAGGGGTCGCGGCATTAGGAAGGTTGAGAAACACTGCTCTAGGGAGCAAATGTCAGAGAAGCGATACTGGTCTAGATGACACAATAGGATTCAGGATCTTCCTACATCTTTAAATGTGTATGAATTTAATCTATCAGCTCATTTAGATTTTGTAAAACCGAGTTCTAAATTTAGTTAAGAAACTTTGTGGCTGGGGCCTTTCTTTTGCTTATATTCCTGGAGAAAATGCCACATGAGTTGACAGCATGTTACTCTATTGATGTAACATTACAAACAAATGGAAGTTTGGAAATTTCATTCCACAAACCAATCTAATATAGCTTACATTGCTAACAATAAAATTGTTTTATTGTTCAGCCATACCTGGATTTTAAAAAAAATCATGAATTGTGGTGCCATGACTTTTGTAATCCTTTCTGCCTGAGTGCTTTAAATACAATGTGAATGAGAGAACGTGCACCTCTGTGTTACTAAAACAAGCTTTCGATATATAAGAGAACCCACCTGAGTAACTTTTTCCTGGGCAAGTCCTCCTTCTGCAGGAGATTTTTTCGTCCATAGGGATCCTATTGCTTCATACGTTTTATGGCTTGCAGCGTAAACCTTCCCGCCTGTCACCTAGGTTAATTTTAGAAACGTTATTGGTATTGAACACAAGTTTTAAAAATATTTTTAAACATAAGTTTTAAAAATATTCAGACGTAGGCAAAATTAATTGACTTCTCCAATAAAACTGCTTGATGCAACCAACAACGGAAGAAAAAAAATTGCAATTTCTCCCCCACAAACAATCTGCTCCATCCCTATCTCATCCTGATTTTAGTATTTTTAGTATCTTAGTTTTTATCTTGCACATGCGGCCTGCTCATTGTTATGTTATGTTATTTTATTTTACTGTGTATGATTTTGCTTTAACATCTTTGTACTCATATGTTGTATGTATTTTACTGTGTTGTTATTGTGTTTTGGTTTTATTTTATTGTAATATGCCGTTGGGTTTGGCCTCATGTAAGCCACCCCGAGTCCCCATTGGGGAGATGGTAGCGGGGTATTAAATAAAGATTATTATTATTATTATTATTATTATTATTATTATTACATATGACAACCTATTAGAGGTATTCTCTAAAATGTTAAGCTTTGATGAAGAGCAAGTTTCTAAAACAATAACAACAAAAAACCCTGAAAAGCATGACAAAATTTCACTACTCCTAGCGAGCTTACCTTTGCAAAAATTACTGACTGGGCTGGATAGCAGAGTGATATCCCCAATGCGCAAAGTCCTGCAGGATAAGCAATTTTCTTTAATCGAGAACCTGCAGCAAACCAAAAGGAAAACACTGAAGCAAGAGGTGGGAAAAGTGAAGACAGTGGGCTGTATGTAACCCCAAAGCTTTTTCTGTGCCCCCCCCCCCCTAAATTCTTTTGGCCCCTAAAGTACAAAACTGGGCTGATAGAAGCCTCCAGGGGATGTGACGGGTCATTTTGGGCCATATCCTTCCTGTTTCAAACCAAATAGGATGCTACAAGTTGAGTCTCCCTTATCCAAAATGCTTGGGACTAGAAGTGCTCTGGACTTTTTGAATATTTGTATAAGCAAATACAAGTATTTCAAAAGCACAAAGTACCCCCAACTAATGGTCACCCAGCCTCTGCTTAAAAACCTCCAAAGGAGCTTTCACCAGACTCTGAGGCAGGGAGTTCCCCTGTTGAACAACAATTCTTTCGGTCAGAAAGTTCTTCCTAATGTTCAGGTGGAACCACGCTAAAACAGTAGATGTGGCTCTTAATGAAACATGCCGCATCATCACAAGGTGTCTGTGCCCTACACCACTGGAGAAATTACACTGTTTAGCCGGTATTGCACCACCTGACATCTGCCGGGAAGTAGCAGCCAAAAGTGAAAGGACCAAGGCCGTGACATCTCCAGCTCATCCCCTGTTTGGATATCAGCCAGCACGTCAACAACTTAAATCAAGAAAAAGTTTTCTAAGATCTACAAAGACACTCGCTGGAACACCCCAGCAAGCAAGAGTCCAAAAGTGGCAGGCTCAAACCCAGAACCTCAATCCATGGCTGATACCAAAAGAGAGACTCCCCCCTGGGCACACAGAAAACTGGGCGACTTGGAAGGCGCTGAACAGACTGCGCTCTGGCACCACGAGATGCAGAGCCAACCTCAAGAAATGGGGCCACCAAGTGGAATCCACGACATGCAAGTGTGGAGAAGAGCAAACCACAGACCACCTGCTGCAATGCAACCTGAGCCACATGCACAATGGAGGACATTCTTGCAGCTACACCAGAGGCACTCCAAGTGGCCAGCTACTGGTCAAAGGACATTTAATCAACTACCAAGCTTGGAAACTTTGTGTTTTGTTTGTCTGTTTGTTTGTTTAAAAATGGAATGCAAATGTCTGGTCTGCCCCTGACACGATAAATAAGGTGGAATTTCCTTTCCTATCATGGGAACCGATTGGTGTATTATTTATTTATTTATTTACTAGATTTCTATACCGCACCTCTCAGGGTGACTTGGAGTGGTTAACAACTGGCAACAATTTGATGCCAAACAATCAAGCCTACTTCCTTTACCACCGAAAACAAAGCTGTCACTGTCTCTGCTTCTTTCAGATTTTGAACCATTTCAGATGAGGGATGTTCAGCCATACCTGGAGAATGAGCAACTCCTTACCTTTCCTTGCTAGGACGACCCCAGTCAGTCCTGAAATTGTAATCACCCCAACTTTGGGAAGAAACTCTGGAGGTGGATTCTTCAGATAAACATAAGTATCTTAAAAGTAAGCAGAATTATTTTCAAAGAATTTATAATAGCACAGAAAGCAGATGCGTTATCAAATAATATTTTGACATTTGCCTGTGGTTATGGTAACATGTTTTGAGAGGAAAATACTCACCCACCTTTTCCAAACTGTATAGAAGATATTATTCCATTTTTGACCCAAAGATAAGCATCCTGTGCAAATGGAATAGAAGACAAAACGTCTGTATAGGAAGGCAGCAAGAAGTCCCGATCTTTTATTTACAAAAGCTCAATTAATTTGACAAAAAGAAGAGAACTTAAGAATTTCTGGCATTGTCTTTACAACTTCTTTTCAACTGTCGTAACCACTGCATTTTAGGAAAGGGAGGAGAGACGAATGTCATGCTGCTGCCTTTCTGAATTTGCATCCAAAATGTAATAAGCATAAAGAGACAAAATAGATGCTATTGTTTAACAAACCGCTCAACTATAGCAGGGCTGCTTAAACTTTTTCCACTCATGATCTCTTTACATGACCCTAGGTATATATGTATACAAAATAGGCTTAATAACTTGAACTGATAATAAATCAGCATTTGCTAGGCTGGCTAAATAGGTTGATTTTCCAGCTGAAACATCTTCTCCACTGTAAACATTGCACCTTGTTGCTCACAGATTTGTGTGAATGGGTGGCATTCAGAAACGTTTAACTTTGCCAAATATTTTGTGACCTCAACACTGACCCAAGAGGACCCCATCTGGGGTGGGAACCACAGTTTACAAAGCAAAGCCCTATAGGAAGCCACCACATTTTGAGATAATGTGTTTTCGAACACTTTACCTTGTTAGATAAGAAGACTATAGGTCAGGGGTCCTCAAACTAAGGCCCGAGGGCCGGGTACAGCCCTCAGAGGTCATTTAGCCGGCCCTCGCTCAGGGTCAACCTAAGTCTGAAATGACTTGAAAGCACACAACAATAACAAAAATCCTATCTCATCAGCCAAAAGCAGGCAGACATTTCCCACTGAAATACTAATAAGTTTATATTTGTTAAAATTGTTCTTCATTTTAATTATTGTATTGTTTTAAGTGATTTTTGCAGTACAAATAAGGTATGTGCGATGTGCATAGGAATTAATTCATTTTTTTTTCAAATTATAATCCGGCCCTCCAACAGTTTGAAGGATTGTGACCTGGCCCTCTGTTTAAAAAGTTTGAGGACCCCTGCTATAGGTGTATACATTGGTTTAAGGTAACTTTGCAATTATTCTCCAACTGAAATTTTCACTGTGTCTTAAAAAATCAATGAAACAATAAGAACTACAGTCAGCCCTACACATCTGCAGATTTAGCTTTTGTGGGATTTGATTAAAATGTCTGCTTTTGGAATCTCTAGATATAATAATAATAATAATAATAATAATCCTGAACTCACAATCGTGTTAAAAAACAAAGTATGGATCATCAATGTTGCAATCCCAAATGACAGCAGGATTGCAGAGAAACAACTGGAAAAGTTGACACGATATGAGGATTTAAAAATCGAACTGCAAAGACTCTGGCACAAGCCAGTCAAGGGGGTCCCAGTGGTGATCGGCACACTGGGCGCAGTGCTTAAAGACCTAGCCTGCACTCCAACACACTCAGCGCTGACAAAATTACCATCTGCCAGCTGCAGAAAGCCACCTTACTGGGATCTGCACGCATTATTCGCCAATACATCACACAGTTCTAGACACTTGGGAAGTGTCTGATGTGTGATTCAATTCAACAGCCAGCAGAGTGTCTGCTGTGGACTCATCTTGTTGTGTTTCAATAATGGAGAAAACAATGCAACAATAGAGCATGCCACTGACATAGATTGTCTCCAAAATGTTCAAAATCTTTTATATCCTGTCAAGCTAGTTTTCCACACTGACGCTACAGGTTTCATCTAGACAACAGCAGAAGATCAAGTAATAATAATAAAAATTATTATTATTATTATTATTATTATTATTATTATTATTATTTGAAGCACAACAAGTCTGTTGTGGACTCATTTTGTTGTGTTTCTAATAATAATAATAATAATAATAATAATAATAATACGCTTTATTGGAATTGCTTTGGAGGACCTAGAGATTTCTAGAGAGTTGTTTTCTCAAGTATATAACAAAGTATATTTTTTTCTATCTACAGCTTTTCATTTTTCATGGGAATTCTACTCCTTTCAGCCCCACCCCCAAATGAGAGTCTGGTATATAGCAGATTTCTTTTATAGCTATTGAGCAAATTAAGAAATGTATAGAATTATATTGGAGTAACAGACTAGCTTGTCTAGGACTCTGTGGTATACCTCTAGCAGTCTGGAAAACCCTTTGGAACAGAATGAAGGTCTATGGAAGGAGAGGAAGCTCAAATTCTGTTGGTGTTGGATATTAAATCACACCACTGGATAATTCTAGGGGAAAAGTCTTCATACTTAAACATTGTTCTGAATATACACCACAAGAGGTCACTACCCCCTTAAGTTTAGGGAACCAAGAGAAATAAGGAAGCGATTCTGGAAATTAAAATAATGAGAGCTTGAACCATTGAATGTATAATATTATAATGTAATACAATATACTAGTAACAATAATACAATTTTATAATTATATATTTACATTACATGTAATATTACTAATAATATTACAATATAATGGTATAGTGAAATATAGCAATATATAATACTGATATTGTACTATGCTAATAATATAATATATTGTATGGAAATATATATTGTAAGCTGCTCTGAGTCCTCTTCGGGGTGAGAAGGATGGCATATAAATGCCGTAAATAAGTAAATAAACCAGTATTACAAAATTCTGAGACAGGTACAAAATTCAAACCTAAGACAGAAGTAGTGTTTATTCTTGCCAGCAAGAAGGCAACATCAAAAGTGCCATAAATGAGTAAATACAACTGCCAACTTCTACAGTTATTCCATTTATGTTCCCTGTGGCATTTTAAACTCATGGGAGCTTTGCAGAGGAACACGGAGCCCTTCAAAAAGTGATTTTAGTCACTTTTTAATTACAAAAATGTAAACCAAGTACTGAATGGATACAATGATCAGCAAAAGCTGTAGTTCTATATAAGCAGTTGTCTCTCTGTTGGTAGGTGTCACTATGAGAAAGCCTCAGTGTTAATTTGTCTCAGTGTGAGAGAGGAGTCAGTGTGAGAGAGCCCTCAGTGTGAGAAGGCCTCAGTTGAGGTTGGCCTCAGTGTTAGCAGGCCAAGTGTGAGAAGTTTCAGTGAAAGGAAGCGCCAGGTTGAAGGCCCTCGTGTGTGAAGCTTCAGTGTAAAAGCTCCTGTGTAACTTTGGTGTGAGAAGAGGCTCTGTGAGAGCAAAGCTGTCTATCTGCATGAGAAAGAAGCCCAGTGTGGAAGCAAAGAAGGAAGTATAAAGAACTTTATTTGTGTTATGGAAACCTTGTTATTGTAAATAGTGTAACCATATTACTTTACTACAAAGAAAAGCCTCCTATGAAAGAGATATCATTGGTCTGTGTGTTTTTGTTCTTTTTTCACTTTTTGCTACTGGCGCTGGGTCACGCTATTGCTAATAAGTTACTCTGCTGTACTTTATGAGATAAGCCCACTTGCCCAACAATTCCGAACATGAAAAAAAATCTGAATGTGAAACATACTGAGAATCTAACTAAATAGATTATCAAGCTGATTAAAAATTGTGACTGTTCCATATGTGTTGTGAATAGTCAACGCATATGAGGAAATTCCCAGTATATCTATTTGTCTCATATTCTTACCTTGCATCCATTTATGTAGGAACTTGTTGTCTTTCTTACTGATGAAATTGCATTTTGCAGGCGTCCAGGCTTTTCATCAATATACCTTGATTCAAGAGGTGGCGCGTTATAAATGGGAAGCTGGAGGGGAAGGAGGAGGGAAATTGTCAGAGAGGCTGAAGTTGGGGAAAGAAGGACAAGACTGGGTAACTTTCCTTATCTTGAAACATGTTTCCAGAGATAAAAGCAGGGTATAAATACATATGATGGCGATGATAATAATTTTAGCAATACACAACAACAAAGCAAAAGTTTGCAATTTTTCATCTTGAAGCAAAGGACAAGATGCTGGCCTAACTAGAGACAGAATTTGCATCTTTTTAAGGGCTTAATATTCTTTCCTCTGGGTTGCTGTGAGTTTTCTGGGCTGTATGGCCATGTTCCAGAAGCATTCTCTCCTGATGCTTCACTACATCTATGGCACACATCCTCAGAGGTTGAGGGGTCTGTTGGAAATGAGGCAAACGAGGTTGGACATTCCACAAATATATAAACCTAACTTACCTAGTTTTCAACAGATCCCTCAATCTCTGAGAATGCCAGCCATAGATGTAGGTGAAATGTCAGGAGAGCATGCTTCTGGAACATGGCCATACTGCTCAGAAAACTCACAGGAACTCAATAGTATGCACAATACCTGATTGCACATACAATTCTTTATGCACATTGTCCTAGATTCCAGACCATACACAGAAGCTCTGCACACAAAGCATGATGAGTAGATGAAAGCGAGGAAAAAAGATTACTCCTGCAGACCTGCTCTATTCTTTTCACACCATTATGACTAGATTGTGAAACCTCTTTCCAAGACCATGCTTCAGTGGGAGAAAGATTTCAACAACTCTGCTTCTCTTTGTCTAAACCTATATAATAACACAAAATGACATGCAGATTGCAAAAGGATGGCAGTTCAGTCTTTTCATCTATTCTTTAAATCTTTACTTCCAACTTCCAAGGGAGTCATAAAGCACCATCCAAATGTTGTGCATTTATATCACTGAGACATTTTCAAGAGAAGAATGAATAATGCTGTCATTAAAGTACAGCCATCTAAGAAAAGCTTATAAAACCGTCAACACTGAATGTCTAGTATTCATCCCACTGTGCTGTAGTTTAGAGACAAGCTTTTCTTTCAAAGCTCGAGGTAAACATTTTGCTCATCATGAATTGCAATCTCAAAGATCTCACTTTTGGGAAATGCTGAAACCATTTTAGTGAATTTTACGACCTTAAATGCAGGACAGTTTTAATATAGATAGATAAGATATAAGGCTATGTCAACCAGAGAAGTCAGCCATAGTAGAGCACCTGATGAACCAACCTGGACACAGCATATGATTTGAGAACACAGAAATGCTGGACCACTCTAACAACTACCATGTCAGGCTACACAGAGAAGCCACTGAAATCCACAAGCTCAACAGAAAGGAGAAAATCATGAAAATGAACAAAATCTGGCTATCAGTATTTAAAAAGTAAAGAAATAAAGAACAATACTAAAAAAACTGGAGAATTCCCGACAAGAAATATTCAGAGTCAGCTAACACCTTCCAACAAAGGATTCCCCCAGGCAGGAAGCAGCTAGGCTTTGAAGCTGCAAGGCCATTGAATGCTAATCAAGATGGCAAATTGCAACATTCACACTTGCCTCAAGCAGACAAGAGTTCTTTTTCCCACCCTAGATATTTCACTTGCCTATTTTCCTATAGACCTCACACCTTCTGAGGATGCCTGCCATAGATGTGGGTGAAACTGGGGAATTCCAGACAAGAAATAATCAGGGTCAGCTAACACCTTCCAACAAAGAATTCCCCCAGGCAGGAAGCAGCGAGGCTTTGAAGCTGCAAGGCCATTGAATGCTAATCAAGATGGCAAATTGCAACATTCACACTTGCCTCAAGCAGGAAAGATTTCTTTTTCCCACCCTGGATATTTCACTTGCCTAGTTTCCAACAGACCTCACACCTTCTGAGAATGCCTGTCATAGATGTGGGTGAAACGTCAGAAGCGAATGCTTCTGGAACATGGCCATACAGCCCGGAAAGCTCACAGCAACCCAGATATAAGATTATTTTTTAATTTTTTCCTCTTGTCTTATATTGTTCTCCTATCATCCCTCATCACTGAACAGAGCTAATAAGTTAGGTACTATAACCACTGCCTCTATTTTGCTACACTATTTGGTTTCCTTTAAACTTAATAAGTAGGAGAACCTTCCCCATATTTAGGTGCATCCATTCAGTTTTTCAAAGCTCAAAGCGGTCTTACAAAGCTCACCTGATGTGCCTTCACTCGATGGGATTTTGTTTCCTCCTCAGATGCAGCACAGACTTTCATAGGCACAAAAGCCAATGTCGTTGGAAGAACAGCCCATTTTGCCATCTGTTTGGGGAGCAGAAGGTTGGAGGAAATCAAGAACAAACATTAATCTGCTAAAATTCATATTAAAAGATAAAGGCTTCCCCTTGATATTAAGTCAAGTCACATCCGATTCTGGAGGGCAGTGCTCATTTCCGCTTCAAGGCTGAAGAGCTGGAGTTGTCTATAGACACCTCCAAGGTCATGTGGCCAGCATGACTGCATGGAGTGCCATTACCTTGCCGCAGAAGCAGTATCTATTGATCTATTCACATTTGTATGTTTTTGAACTACTAGGTTGGCAGAAGCTGACCCTAACAGTGGGAGCTCACCCTGCTAGCTAGATTTGAACTGCCAACCTTTCAGTCAGCAAGTTCAGCAGCTCAGCAGTTTAACCTGCTGCACCACTAGGGGCCCCCAGTAGAATATACATATAAAATCCATATAAACATCAACAAAAACAGTTGCATTAAGGTAGGAATTATGGCTTCATATGATAAAAATGAGCAGCACATTTGTGTCTGTGTTTCCATCTGTTCCTCTTTGACTTCTCCCTTGACAACAGTAGTCAAAGAAACCAAAAAGGGGTTGTCCCCATCTACACTGCCATAAAATCCAGTTTCTGAATCCAGATGATCTACTTTGAAAGGGATTACATGGCAGTGTAGATCCAGACTTAGTTTTACCTACAAACCAGAATCAGGGACAAGCAAAAGCTTGGAAATTCTCGATGGGAGCTGGTACAAACTACTGGAAATTTGCAGCCTCCTGACAATTTCCACAATGGTTTAAACATGCTTTCGCTGGCCTTGCTTGGGGTTATTAGTATGCCAACATATGCCAGGATTCATAAACTAACTCACACATTTAATTACTATTCTAAGTTTGGATGTGAATGGTTCCTTTACCTGCTCCCATGGAGAGAGAAGACCAGAAGGAGCAAAAATAGCTTCCTAATATTTTGTTCATCATTCACATCAAGGTTTATTAAGACAGAATTCTCATGATGTGCAAAAAGGGTTCGCATCTACAATCCTAAATAAGCACTACTGCCTGCCCACTAGAGATTGCGACTTCAAGCGACTAGTGGTAAAAATCACACACACAGAAGGACATTTTAACAAACCTCCTGGTTGGAATTAGCAATAAATCTTCGGAACGAAAGATCTCCCTGGTACATATATCTGGATACTGGGCAAGTTGCCCATTTTGAGCTTTGTAAGTATGTTTCCTTGACCTATAAACTGAAAATATTTTTTTCACAAATATTTATGATGTGCTCACAAACTCTTTGGTACTTATTTATTTTTAAAGTATCACAATAATTGCACAACACAACCAATACAAGTAACAAAAAGACAAAATGTAACAATACACTCTAATCTACCCCAACATCATTGCCCAGAGAAAGAAATACAATTGAAATTGACTTCTCGTCCTTCAAACAGGAGCACAAATGTACAAGCATTGCTCACTTCAATACTATTCAACTAGTATTTTAACCTCTGCCTAATAACTAAACAAAAAACCTCAAAATTCAAAACATATAAGTGTTTTTTCCCTTCTTCATGAGATTCCCAGTCTTTAGAAAAAAATCCAAATACTTCTCTCTAAACAAAGTTTACCCATTTCTGCTATTTCAAAAATCCATTTTTTGTTGGTATTTGTGAGTTTTCCCATATAATTCAACACTTTATACAAGTTCAAGCCTTGTTCCTCTTGTTTGGCAACCCCAATAAGAACTCTGATTTCAACTGTATTCTAGCTTTCACAGCATCTTGCATTGATAACAATATCTGTTTTGAATATTTCTTAGCTTTATGGCACATTAACCCTTGATGCCTTTTTATGTAACATGCTATTTATGCAAAACATTGTAGATGCTGAAAGAAGCATCCATAGCTAACCTTCCCCATCACCCGGAAGTTGGCCATTTACTGATGAACGCAACTATGAACACAATGGCAGCATGGAATAGTTGTGATCTGCATTGGTAGAGGAATTATCTATTTATGCCAATGAAATCAAAGTATTTTGGCTATACACAAGACACCAACAAAGAATTCCGTTGTCCTATTACCTTTCCAGAAGCCAGCAAATCCATTTTCATTTCTTTATAATGTTTTTACACCTTAGGGTTAGTACATAGGAGCTTTGCTGGATCAGAGCATCAGTAAATTTAGTGGAGAATCCCATTACCCAGAGTATTTTATTTATTTATTTATTTAGCGCACTTCTACCCCGCCCTTCTCAACCCCCGAGGGGGGACTCAGGGCGGCTTACAAAAGGCACAATTTGATGCCAACACAAACAATAAGATAAAGCATATATAAACAGCAATTAAAACAATCAATTATACATCATAATCAATAAAACCAATCTAGTGCTCAACGTTTGCCAGCTCAGAGTCCGTAAATTCATTCCACATTGTCAAATCCTATCAATTCTAGTCGTCAATTGTCCTTTGTCTATCTGCCAGATTACCCAAAAGCCTGGTCCCATATCCATGTTTTTAATTTCCTTCTAAGAGAGGAGGGATGTTGATGACCTAATTTCCCCGGGGAGTGAATTCCACAGGTGAGGGGCCACCACCGGGAAGGCCCTGCTCCTCGTCCCCACCAACCTCACTTGTGATAGAGGCGGGGCCGAGAGCAGGGCCTCCCCAGAAGATCTTAAACTCCGAGTCAGGACGTAGAGGGAGATACGTTCGGACAGATATGCTGGGCCGGAACCGTATAGGGTTTTGTAGGTCAAAACCAGCACTTTGAATTGTGCTCGGAACTGGATCGGCAGCCAGTGGAGTAGGCCATTAACTGTTTTTATAAAGAAGTTATGCATTTTCCAAATATAGATTAGAGAAAAAAAAACTGTGTCAATGCAGTATCCAGACGATAAAATATAAACCCTTGTCTATTCAAATATAAGCAACTGTTGTCTTATCTACAGTAGTCCAATTCAGGCCCCATCTATACTGTTACTGTGATTTTATATTTTATATATTATACTGTTTTTGTATTTATTTTTATTTTCATTATATTTTATTGTTTACATTTTATGTTGTATATTTGCTGTACTATTGGGCTTGGCCTCATGTAAGCCATCCCGAGTTCCCTTGGAGAGATGGTGGCAGAGTATAATTATTATTATTATTATTATTATTATTATTATTATCTACACTGCCATGTAATCCAGTTTCTGAATCCAGACCTTTGAACTGGATTATATAGCAGTGTAGACTCATATAACCCACTTCAAAGCAGATAAACTGGTTTCAGAAACTGGATTATATGGCAGTGTAGACAGGGCCTATGCTGTCACTTGTATGAAGGATAAGGAGGGAACAAAAGGACTGCAATTCTCATTTTCAAGATTCTGCCAGGTTCTTGTGAAACTTACTATATCCATGAATGCTCTGTAGACAATAACAACTCCTGCATCACTAATAAAATTCCCAGAAAATAACCTTTTGATTATCTGCACACAACGTCATGAAAAATACAATCAAGTAGTTCTTTCTAAGGACTTAACTAATCTCCTTGAACCATAAATTATTTCTGGCCTGTGTTTTCTCTACTTTTTACTTCCGCAAGGCCACTCAGACTAACCTCAGGCAGAACAGTGGAAATGGATAACACAAACTCACTGTGATGACAAATCAAAGAACGCTAAATAGGAGGTGGAAAGTTATAAATGCGGAAAGAACAGAGAAGGATCTGAAGGTACCCAGATGTGGAATGTTTTTTTAAAAGACATTTTGAAAACAGGGGAAGCAAGAGAGAGCAATTAACGCTCACACTTTGAACCAACTGCACAGTAATGAGCAAGGAAAAGCTCAGCAAGAGAATATAGCAGCAGGAAACGATTAACTCATGAAAAGTGCAGATGTTCAGATTCTGACTGACAGAGAGATAAAAAGTCTTCAGTCACATTTTCTGAACATTTAAATTCCCTATTTACTCAAATCGAATGCTCACCTTCTTTTGGCTAAAGTACCTTGCTAAAATTTGAGTGTGAATTAGCATCATCCAGTCATCTTAGTGCTGAGGCAAAGCAAAAAGGGAGTTGCTTCAGAAGCTGCACCCGGAGCTCCTCGTTGAGGGACCTCATCTCTCATTTAATGGTCATGCCTCAATGGTATGCAATGCTGGGATTTGTAGTTTGGCAAGGCATCAGCATTCTTTGGCAGAGAAGGTTCAAAAGCTTGTAAAACTACAGCCCCCATGATTTCACTGCATTGAACTAAGGACTTACAGTGCATTCATTCTACAGCTTAAGTGCACCCCAAGGTTTTCCTTTCAATTCCTGGAAGCTTTGGGGGTTCTAACACTTTTGTTTTTAAAGAAGGAATTCTAAGCAGGCAGCAACTGTAATGGCCAAATTACAAAAGGGCTGGTTAATCACCAATAGCAATAGATCTTTCCCAACTGGATGGTTGGGAGTTCGAGCCTGGGTCAGGGTGAGCATCCGACCTTCAGCCCAGCTTACTGTTCACCTAAGCAGTTTGAAAACAGATGTAGGTGTGAGTAGAGAAATTAGGCACAGATTAAGTGGCACCATAAAAAAGCTGGCGATCAAAGAACAGGAGGAAAGTTTGTGATCAAAAAGGCTCATTGCCATAGAGGATGGAGTAACAGCACCCCAGTGTGGCTGGAATTGAGAATAACCTCCAGGATGCCAAAATTGGAAAAATGCCAAGACACATACCTCTATCTGTCTGTCCTGTATGTCTAAAGGCATTGAATGTCTGCCGTGTATGTGTTCTGTGATCTGCCCTGAGTCCCCTTCGGGGTGAGAAGGGCAGAATATAAATGTTGTAAATAAATAAATAAGAGGGCCCTTTTTGCCACAGCAATACTTCTTTGGCTTTCAGGGTTTTGAAAATTGAGGTGCACATTAGATTCGACGTAGATTAGACTTGAGTCAATACAGTATCTAACATTTGTATCCAGAACATGCCTTACATTTAAGAAGGGAGAAGGGCAGAATATAAATGTTGTAAATAAATAAATAAATGGGGGCCCTTTTTGCCACAGCAATACTTCTTTGGGTTTCAGGGTTATTAAAATTGAGGTCCACATTAGATTCGACGTAGATTAGACTTGAGTCAATACAGTATCTAGTCTTTGTATCCAGAACATGCCTTACATTTATATGTTTCTCATGACGTAAAGATATCGGAGACAGTATTTTATATTTCAAAGTGAAGTATATTATTTATTATTATTATTATTTATTTGCACTTGTTAACCGCCACTCTCAGCCCGAAGGCGACTCGTGGTGGTGTACAGAACATAGAACATAAAGTCAACAGTTACAATAGATCAGGACCATAACACACATCTTACTAACACACAGCTAATTAAACTAAAAATCCGCTTCGTCTTGTTTGGGTCATAATCAGTCCATTCCGGTGGTCATTCCAAAAACATAGCACTTAGTTGAAGGCCTTTTCGAAGAGCCAGGTTTTCAGGCCCCTGCGGAAGGCCATGAGGGAAGGCGCCTGTCTGATTTCAGCAGGGAGGGAGTTCCACAGCCGGGGGGCCACCACCGAGAAGGCCCGCTCTCTAGTCCCCGCCAGGCGTGCCTGTGAGGCAGGCGGGACCGAGAGAAGGGCCTCCCCGGATGATCTCAAGGTCCTCGTGGGCTCGTAGGCCGAGATGCGGTACTCAAGGTATTTTGGGCCGGAACCATTTAGGGCTTTGTAGGTTAGCACCAGCACCTTAAATTGGGCCCGGTAGCTGATCGGCAGCCAGTGGAGCTGGGACAGCAAGGGCGTTGTGCATTTGTATACATTTGTATGATAGAAGGCTGACTATACAAGGAACCCGAGCTTCCTAGCTCCCTCCTCTTCTAGATTTTAACATAAGAAGGGTGGCAAATCCACGTTTGTGAGGCAAAATTTGAAAAAAAAAGTTCTGTTCCTGGTTTGAAAGTGTTATTTCCTGTTTAACTGTCCGGTACTTACTTTAAAAACCAGTGTAATACTCCAGGAACTTTGTTCTGTGGGTGCCACAAACTAGGTTGAATTGGTTGAGACTTGAAGGGAGATCAATTAAAAAACTATAGCAAAATGTGTTGGAGGATGTCCCTCCCACAACAGCAGTCTAATAAACATTTTCCATGTTTTTTATGGCAGAAACAATTTGGAAACGACATTTATAACCCAGGAACAATCATTATGTTACATAGAGTTATCATTTTGCTATGTGCCTTATTCTGTGCACTGCCATATCAAAAATTGCTGAGGAATCTAGTTTTCTCTATGCAACATGTTTGAAAACTGAGTGGGAAGGGTGTTAAATAAAGTTATGTATGCAGTATAGAAACGCATTCCACAGTGTTCAGAGGGTTAGCAACTGTGCCTTGGTTTCTGGAATTAGCTCCGTTCTTGACAGGCACTAATTGCTTTGCAGCGCAATGTCTATTGAAGTCGACTGTGCAATGATTAACAGGACGCTTCTGTACATCACTTCACTGCCCAGCAATTACTCTGAAGCTATTATTCAAAAGGAGGATTTATTCAGCAAAAGAAATCCCATTAAAATCACAAGGCTCAGCCAGACCTAAGGAGATGGCTTTGTTTTCACTGCATCTGGAAAAGCTCAACTGAGAGCTTTAAGTCTTTATCACAGTTCTCTTCCTTCCGCTTATTTCCATAAATAGCAAATTCATTTTCAAAGTGTTGATCCTTATACAGTTCTGAATTATGTTTTATATACCAAATAAGAGAGACCTGCCAAAGCAGACCAAGGCCTGATGTGGGCCAGTATTGTATTTATACAGTGCCCAGACATAATAGCGGTTTATGGGTCAATGGAAGAACACAGATAATAATAATAATAATAATAATAATAATAATAATAAATTTATTACCTTCTTCCCTGGCATATATTTAGAGACCTTTTCCTTGCAATTTCAAGGATGAATGCAAAAATGGAGGTGCTTTGCATATGCTCAGGAACCCTCTCGTCTCCACAACCATTCACACTCCAATGGCCAGTGTAGGGCAGGTTTTCCTTATTCTAACTACTCCAAAATGGTCCCTATCAGTGGCTGAAACGGTGTTATCTTTGCTTCCTATATTAAAGTACTGTATTACAAATATTGCGTACAACACACAAAAGTATTTCATATATTGTGTATAAAAATACAAAGTGTAGGTGGAACATAAAGGGATTACTGTTTGGAATCGCATCTGTAAGATATATGTGTGTGTGTTTGTGTATAAAACCACATTCTATTGCTACTATATGTCAATTCTGTATTGATGTTTGGTATAATATTGCTACTATATGTATATGTATATAATATTGCTACTATATGTCAATTCTGTATCTGTTTTTGGCACAAATAGGTGTGTGTATATGTGTGTATACACATACACATAATATTGCTACTATGTCAATCCTGTATCTGTTTTCGGTACAAATGTGTGTGTGTATATATATATATATATAGAGAGAGAGAGAGAGCTATTATATATGTATCTGTATCTGGTTTTGATACAAGTGTATGTGTGTGTGTATATATATATATATATTAGGCCTGTCGGTTTCGTTTCGTTAATTCGTTATTTCGTATTAAAATCGTTATTTTTTGCATATCCGAAGCGATATCAAAACATATTTTTAAACCCGGAAGGGTTTAAAAATATCGAAGCAGCAGCCCCATGTATTTTACGAGCTGAAGCTCCGCTCGTTAATGGCATGGAGGCTGCTGCTGAGCGCGCCATCCGGCTCTGGCTCCTCCTCTTCCTCCGGAGCCCATTGGATAGCGCGCGCGCGCTCACAAGCGGCCTCCGCGCGCCATCCGGCTCTGGCTCCTGCGCCCCCCTCCTCCTCCTCCTCCTCCTCCTCTTCCTCCCAGCTGGGAGGAAGAGGAGGAGGAGGAGGAGGGGGGGGGGCGCAGGAGCCGGAGCCCATTGGATGGCGCGCGCGGGCTCACAAGCGGCCTCCGCGCGCCATCCGGCTCTGGCTCCTGCGCCCCCCTCCTCCTCCTCCTCCTCCTCCTCCTCCTCTTCCTCCCAGCTGGGAGGAAGAGGAGGAGGAGGAGGAGGAGGGGGGGGCGCAGGAGCCGGAGCCCATTGGATGGCGCGCGCGGGCTCACAAGCGGCCTCCGCGCGCCATCCGGCTCTGGCTCCTCCTCTTCCTCCGGAGCCCATTGGATGGCGCGCGCGCGCGCTCACAAGCGGCCTCCGCGCGCCATCCGGCTTGTGTGACTTTTCAGGGCTGTATGACCATGTTCCAGAAGCATTCTCTCCTGACATTTTGCCCACATCTATGGCAGGCATCCTCAGAGGTCTGTTGGAAACTAGGCAAATGGTGAGTTATATATCATCTAATATATCTATGGAATGTCCAGGGTGGGAGAAAGCCATTCAATGCTAATCAAGGTGACCATTACTGCAACATTCACACTTAGCCTGTTTGATCAAGAAAAATTTTTTTTCTAAAATGTTTTGTAAATAATAACGAAAATTCGTAAATAACAAAACATTTTTTTGGAAAGTTTTGTAAATATTTTAAATATCGAAACAAAAAAACACCCCAATTAAGAATCGAATTTAGAAACAAATTTTTTCTTGATCAAACAGGCCTAATATATATACATACACTTGTAGCTTATAGTAACTATATACACACACACTTGTAGCATATAGTGACATATAGTAGCAATATATATAATATTGCTACTATATGTCAATTCTGTATCTGTTTTTGGTACAAGTGTGTGCATATATATGTGTGTGTGTGTGTGTATATATATACACACACACACACACAATTCTGTATCTGGTTTTGATACAAACATATGTGTGTGTGTATATATATATATACACACATACATACATGTAGCATATAGTAGCAACGCACACACATACACAAACCTGTATATATAATATTGCTACTATATGTCAATTCTGTATGTTTTTGGTAGAAGTGTGTGTGTGCATATATGTGTCTGTATATTTATTTATTTATTTATTTATTTATTATTTACTTTGCTTATATACCGCTGTTCTCAGCCAAGGGGCAACTCACAGCGGTGTATATATATACACGCACAATTCTGCATCTGGTTTTGATACAAGTATGTGTATCTGTATATATATATATACACACACACAATTCTGCATCTGGTTTTGATACAAGTTTGTGTGTGTGTATACATACATGCATGTAGCATATAGGAGCAACACACACACACTTGTAGTATATATAATATTGCTACTATATGTCAATTCTGTATCTGTTTTTGGTAGAAGTGTGTGTATATATGTGTGGGTGTATATATATATATATATACACACACACAATTCTGTATCTGGTTGTGATAAAAATATGTGTGTGTGTGTATATATACACACATACATACATGTAGCATATAGTAGTAACACACACACATACACAAACCTGTATATATAATATTGCTATTATATGTCAATTCTATATGTTTTTGGTAGAAGTGTGTGTGTGCATATATATGTGTGTCTGTATATATATACACACACAATTCTGCATCTAGTTTTGATACAAATATGTGTGACACACATACATACATGTAGCATATAGTAGCAACACACATACACAAACCTGTATATATAATATTGCTACTATATGTCAATTCTATATGTTTTTGGTAGAAGTGTGTGTGTGCATATATGTGCGTCTGTATATATATACACACACACAATTCTGCATCTGGTTTTGATACAAGTATGTGTATTTGTATATATATATATATCCACACACACAATTCTGCATCTGGTTTTGATACAAGTATGTGTATGTGTATATATACATACACACACACAATTCTGCATCTGGTTTTGATACAAGTTTGTGTGTGTGTATATATATATGTATATATACACACATACATGCATGTAGCATATAGCAGCAACACACACACTTGTAGTATATATAATATTGCTACTATATGTCAATTCTGTATGTTTTTGGTACATGTGTGCATGTGTGTGTTTGTGTGTGTATATATACACACACGTAGCATATTGTAGAAACACACACTTGTAGTATATTGAATATTGCTACTGTGTCAATTCTGTACCTGTTTTGGGTAGAAGTATGAGTGTGTGTATAGCTACTCTATGTCAATTCTGTATTTGTGTTTGGTGTGTGTTTGTGTGTGTGTATGTATATATATACACACACATAGCATATTGTAGAAACACACACTTGTAGTACAGTATATTGAATATTGCTACTGTGTCAATTCTGTACCTGTTTTGGGTAGAAGTATGAGTGTGTGTATTGCTACTCTATGTCAATTCTGTATTTGTGTTTGGTGTGTGTGTATGCATCTATGTGTTTTTATCTATATCATGTATTGTATTTTAAAATGTTCTTATGTTTTGTTTTTGGTACATGTGTGCATGTGTGTGTTTGTGTGTGTATATATACACACATGTAGCATATTGTAGAAACACACACTTGTAGTATATTGAATATTGCTACTATGTCCATTCTGTATCTGTTTGGGGTAGAAGTATGAGTGTGTGTATTGCTACTCTATGTCAATTCTGTATTTGGTGTGTGTGTGTATGCATCTATGTTTATGTTTTTAATCTATGTAATGTATTGTATTTAAAAATCTTCTTATGTTTGTGTTTTTGTTGTACCCTGCCTCGAGCCATCAGGAGAGGCAGGTAATAAATAAATTGTATTATTATTATTAGAAAGAATTGCAAAACAGGCCTGGTTCAAAGTATTTCGGGCAAAAGGGAGACTGAAACTAAAAGTCAAACTGGGAGTGCGGGGCCAAGTTGTGTTTGTCCTACAGTGTAGATCAGGCCTGGGCAAACTTGGCCCCTCCAGGTGTTTTGGACTTCAACTCCCACAATTCCTGACAGCCTCAAGCCCGTTCCAAAGGAACGGGCTTGAGGCTGTCAGGAATTGTGGGAGTTGAAGTCCAAAACACCTGGAGTGGCCAAGTTTGCCCGTACCTGGTGTAAAAGCACCCAGTCTCCTTTCCCACTCTGCACATGCTCACGACACTCTTTCCCTTTGCCTCATTGAGGCTTCAGAAACACTGAGAGGCCTTACAATCAGCACAGCCACTCACCTTGGCCGCCATCTTGGCCCTGCAGGCGACGTCACCGTCAGGAGGCGGTGCTTCAAAAAGACAGCCAACCAGGATTGGCGGAGACAAGAGTTCCAGGCGCCCAAGTCCCGCCCACACGCGAGGGACAGCCGCCGATTGGGAATGGCGCTGGCCCAATCAGGTAAGAGATGTCACCCCCAGGAGGCAGAGCTATCTCTTCCTTCTGCCCCTCCCCTCCCTGGATGCTCTTTCCTCTTCTCTTTCTGTTTCTCCCTTTCCTTCTTTTGCTCTCTCTCCTACATTTCGCCTTTCCTTTGTTTTCCTTCCTTTCTTCCACTTTACTCTTCCCTTTTCCACTTTCTTTCCTTCCCTCTTTTTTCTTTCTTTCCTCTCCCCTTCCTCTTTTCTCCCTTCCTTCCTTCCCCTTCTTTTTTCCCCTTCCTCCCTTGCTTCCTCCCTCCCTCCCTTCTTTCCTTCCTTCCTTCTTTCCTTCCGTTTTCCTTCCTTTCTTCCTTCCTTTTTCCTCCCTCCCTCTCTCCCACCCTTCCTTCCTTCCTTTTTTCCTTCCTTCCTTCCTTCCTTTTTCCTTCCTCCCTCCCTCCCAACCTCCCTCCCTTCCTTCTTTCCTTCCTTTTTCCTTCCTCCCTCCCTCCCTTTTTCCTCCCTCCCTTCCTTTTTTCCTCCCTCCCTCCCTCCCTTCCTTCTTCCTTTTTTCCTTCCTTCCTCCCTCCCTCCCTTCCTTTTTTCCTTCCTTCTTTCCTTCTTTCCTTCCTTCCTTCCTTCCTTTTTTCCTCCCTCCCTCCCTCCCTCCCACCCTTCCTTCCTACCTTTTTCCTCCCTCCCTCCCTTCCTTTTTCCTTCCTTCCTTCCTTCCTTTTTTCTTCCTCCTTCCCTCCCTCCCTTTCTTTTTTCCTCCCTCCCTCCCTTCCTTCTTTCCTTCCTTCCTTCTTTCCTCCCTCCCTCCCTTTCCTTTTTCCTTCCTTCCTTCCTCCCTCCTTCCCACCCTTCCTCCCTCCCTTTCCTTTTTCCTTCCTTCCTTCCTTTCTTCCTTCCATCCTTCCTCCCTCCCAGAGAAAAGCCAGAAAAAAGCACTCCAGTTGGAGATCAGCTCTGACCAGCAGTGCTGTAGAATTTGAAGATGCACGAATGGAGGGCAAAAAGAGAGAAACGTGCCAAGAGGAAGGCGCGTCAAGCTGACCCCAACCAAGACCGCCTTCTACCCGGAAACCGATGCCCTCACTGTGGGAGAAGATGCAGATCAAGAATAGGGCTCCACAGTCACCTACGGACCCACCGCCAGGACACTGATCTTGGAAGACTGTCCTACTCAGACAATGAGGGATCGCCTAAGTCCTTCCATATATATAATATATATAAAAATTTCACGTAGCAACTACTTCTTTCCCTTTCTTTCCCAGTGACATCCAAGAGGGCCACTTCACCTAGCAGCAGCTCGATCCGCTTCTTTCCTTTCCTTTGGCTTGAAATGCCGCACAACTTTCCTTCAGACCTCTCCCTCTTCTCTTTTAAGAAATAGCTGAAGACTTTATGCTCTCGGGCATATAGAGAGGAGGACGTGTAACATATATAAACACCTGGTACAATAAAAATGGAACGGAATATGGAAATGGCTTTCTTCTGGCTTTTTAAAATGTTACGTTTTAATTGCTACTAGCCTCTAATTTTTAAGTGTTGTCCTACATTCTTATTTGTTGAAGATGTAGTTTTAGCAATGTGATGTCTAATTTGGTGTATTATGGCACTATTATGTTCTTGTTCAGTACGTTTTATTTGATTTGGTGGCACTTTACGAGATTGAATGGTTACCGTTGTTTTTTGTGAACCACCCACAGTTCCCAAGGGGAGATAAGGTGAGATATAAATAAACATCTATTATTATTATTATTATTATTATTATTATTATTATTTTACATTGTTTCAAGCTGGTTAATATAGATTTTATAGAAATACATTTTAATATGTATCTTTTGTATGAATACAGTTTATATAATTTGTGTTTTTACAATATTTATGTGTTTTAATTATTCTGTAACCCACCTCGAGGAGAGACGGGCAAGAAATATGATGATAATAATAAGTAGTAGTAGTAATAAATCTATCTGTGATCATGTACACAATTCATCAAAACGAAATCTATCGAAGAAACGGATATGGAAAAGATCGTGTTTTTACCAAATCCGTAACCTGTAAATGTATCAGATTTGTAAATATTGACCAATGTTTAAAGATCCGACACTATGAAATAAGGAATGGATTTTAGATACGACTTTTAAATTTGTTTTATTATTATCGTGTAATTTACTGTTGTGTTCATGTGATTTGCTTTATTGTTGAATGCTTTGTTATGTTTATTTTGAATGGTTTCAGTCTATTGTTGTATTTTACGGCATTGAATGTTTTCCTTTTATGTTGTGAATGGTCCTGAGTCCCCATGGGGTGAGATAGAAATAAAGTTTTACTTTTGTTTATTTACAGTATTTATATCCCGCCCCTCTCACCCCAACATAAATTTAAAAGCCATTAGAACCATGCAATCTGAGATCATAGTCTAAAAGCTGTTCCAGTTGTTATTGCATATTGTCCAGTTGTTATTCCAGTTGTTATTGCATCACTTATTTCACTGCACTACTGACCAAAGGTTTGGTCCCACAGCCATGTTTTTACATGTTTTCTGAAGGACAGGAGGAAGGGAGCTGACCTGATTTTGCTGGGGAGGGCGTTCCATAGCTGAGGGGCCACCACTGAGAAGGCGTTGTCTCTCATCCCCATCAACAGCACCTGTGAAGGAGGTAGGACCGAGAGTAGGGCCTCCCCAGAAAATGTTAATCTCTGAAGTAGTTCATAGAGGGAGATATATTCAGACAAATAAACTGGGCCAGAACCATATAGGGCAGTGGTTCCCAACCTTTTTTTTAAATCAGGGACCACTTAGATCAGGGACTACTTGACCAGGGACCACTCTCCAACAGTACCAAAAGGGTTACGAATCGGTTTTTGGTCAACTTTAGTTTTGGTTGGTTATTTAGGGGGCTGATTCAGAAAATTGCATTGGATAGACCACATCAGCTCTAGTCTCTGATACAGAACACATTGCTATGGTCAGTGACAAGGAAGGAGTGGCAGGAGGCGCGAAAGGAGCGGAAATAAACTAAAATGAATAAATAAATAAAAAGGAAGGAAGGAAGGAGGAGGCTCATGGACCAGATTTTCGTCTTTGTAGCCCACTGGCTGTACATGGCCCACTGGTTAAAAACTGCTGGTATTGGGCTAAAGCCTGAACGTGAGGAAGAACTTCCTAACCGTGAGAGCTGTTCAGCCATGGAAATCTCTGCCGCAGAGTGTGGTGGAGGCTCCTTCTTTGAATTGTGTTTGGTAGCCAGTTGGCAGTCAGTGGAGCTGGCATAATGGGGGTTGTATGCTTCTGCCAACCTAACAGTTCGAAAACATGCAAATGTGAGTAGATCAATATATACCGCTCCGGTGGGAAGTCATGCCGGCCACATGACCTTGGAGGTGTCTATGGGCAACACCGGCTCTTCGGCTTAGAAATGGAGATGAGCACCACACCCCTTTACCTATGAACACCACACCCCTTTACCTTTACCTATGCACCCTGTACGCTGCTCCACTCTTTTTTACTTACTTACAATGTATTTTAGGGATCTGCCAAATCTGGAAGCACCGTTTGGACACATTAAACTGAAAAATCATTGTGAATTATTAATAAAGTATCAATATTTTCTTGAAGCCCAGAAAGTACAAAGGAAGACAAGAAGTTCCTAAAGTGCAGAGAATTCTTTTTATTGAAGTCCAAATCAACAACTGAAGTTTTACAACGTTTTTTTCCCCCCTCCCCAAAACAAAAGCTACTTTTGGATTTAGGAAGAATAAATGTCCTTTTTTCAATAATGTACAGTCTATATATTTTTTTAAATAAGTTAATATCTTTGAAAAAAGAGCAATATGTTCCTTTTATAATGTTGCAGTGCAACTTACAACTTACACGTCTGTGCAATGTACCATGAGGTATATGCCCAGTGAGCAACACACAGTGAAAGTTTTCCTCCATTCATCGATTCTCATTGTAGACACGCAAAATGAAAAACTATAATCAACAAGTTATTCCGTGATAGAAAACAAATGCAGCCAAGTACAGTAATTCACAGAGAACTGAGTTTTGTTTTAAAAAAAGGGAAAGGAAAGGAAAATCAACATTCATCGCCTTATATCAACCAGTGGATCACTTCTCAAGGTAGGACTTTGGTGAAACTGGAAAGAAAGGGACACAAATGAACCTGTTGTTATTATCCAGGGATCGAAATTGAGCTTTACCTGCCCAAGGTGGCCATCCTGTACTCTGGTCATTGAGAACAAGCTCAATTGTAATCAATGGGAGTGACTTTTGAGTCAAAATGTGCAGGATAGTGCCGTAAATCCATTTTCTTCCTCTCTATCTTTCTTGCGATGGGATGGAGAATGGTGCCAGCCCAAGATGAGGATAAGGGGGAAATCTCCCCATGGAAGAAAAATATAAAGGGTGTATTCTTAAGCTTTCAAACCACAGGGCAAGCCATAGTCTGTGATGCAATCGAGCAAATTCCTCCCTGGTTTTATGAGTTTATATCACATTTTGGTTTTCTTGCACAGCTACATAGGTAAACACACACACAACCGGTTTCATTCTTCAAGCTTCAGGACGGGTGCGGGAACTCCCTCGGATACATTTCTCCCCATTTATAGAAAATATTTCTTGGTGACAGAAAGACTTTTAGAAAGAAGGACGCACAACATAAAAAGTGTGATAAATAACAGTTCTGCCTCTAATATATATATATTTATATATACATATTATCATGTAAACAAAAATGCTCCAAAGACATAGGTTCTCTCTCTCTTTTTAAATACAAAGGCGCTCAAAATTTTGTTGTCATTTGGGGAAAAAAAAACAGTCCAAGTGAAAGTTTGGTTTAGAACCTCCTATTGCTACAGAAGTTGTCAGAATGATTGTTTATTTACAAAAGAAAGTCCACGGAGGGACCCCATAGTCAACAACAACAGTAAGCTGACCTTAGGCTTGAGTGGACTTTTCTCTCCAAAGTACACACATATCTGACCTTTTCGTAACAAGGGACTAATGATAGCTTTTGCAGAGAGCTGAAGGTGCTTGGGAAAAGAAAAGAAAAACATTATTATCTTTCAAGTGCAGTCTCCAATGACTACATTCAGCAAACCTTCCAAACAAAGGTCTGGGAAGAACGAGAGCAAGAGACCTGTAGGGACATATCCATCTCCTTTCTCCTCTTCCTTCTTTGGCTCTCGAACAGGACATTTCCCCTCTTGCTTTGCGGTTGATTTTTGAACCGGCACCTTATGGCTTGAGCATTTCCTCCAATCCAGGATTGCGAGAAGGAATCGATCAAACCATTGTTTGTTAACTTGGAATTTGTTGCAAACTAGTTTCCCGTATATACTCAATGTATAGGTCAGCCTCGAGGGCTGGTTTGGGGAACAAAATTATGCATTCTGATAATTACCAATGGATAAATCGAGGGTCATCATGCAGAGATTGTAAAGCACCAATGCTTTCCCATCTAAACATTCAAAAAGAGCAGAAAAGACCATGGCTTGTTTTAGTTTTTCTGAGTATGAACTCAGCTCTTCCCTTTTGCCATTTTACTCAAAAGAAGGAGCTGGCTCATTTTTGGATAAGAGATTGCAAACCAGATTTTTGGGGGGTTGAATTTTTGACTCACATTTCTACACTTATACATGAGTATACAAGGTAATTCAAAGTTATCTTGAAGGAACGCTATCCTCTGTCAACCACAATGTTATTTGAAATATAGGCCTTGAGGGTTGACCTTCTTTCAAGTTGGGAAGCAAGCAGCTTTCCGGCTATTATTCCCAAGTCTGCGCCATATAGCCCATATTCAGGAATGCTGGACTCGAATCCAGTTTGCTCATAGGACTAGTAGATAGTTAAGGAGTCTAATAATATAATTCAATATATAGTAGAGTCTCGCTTATCCAACCTTCACTTATCCGACATTCCGTCTTATCCGATGCTCTTATCTGACACCCCCTTCTCTTCCAGCATTTCCAATTCTCTCTCCATTCCCAATAAGTGAAAAAGGCAAGGCTAGGAGGAGGGGAAGGGAGGAAAGGGAGAAAAGAGGCAAGACCGGAAGCGGAAGCATCCTTCCTCCTTCCCTCTGTGATTTCCACTCGCATCTGGGCACTTCCTGCTGGCAGGGGTGGTTCGACCCATTACGCAAAGTAAGCATTTGCAGTATAGTTAATTTTTCCCAGGGGCACTCTTGAGGCGCTCTTGGGGGAAAATAGACCTTGACATATGCGAGTTGTAGTTACTGGGATGTATAGTTCACCTACAATCAAAGAGCATTCTGAACTCCACCAATGATGGAATTGAACCAAATATGGCACACAGAACTCCCATGATGAACAGAAAATATATATCAGTGATTGGTTGGGGGGGGGGGGGGGGGACACTGTTTGCTTACCGTTGAAATTTGCCTAGGGCCGCCTCTGCCTGCTGGACTGCTCTACCAGAAACGTTGCCTTCCCTTATCCCTTTGTGTCCATGTTGTTAGTATTCTAGGTGTCCAGTGTCACGTCAGAGAGGTAATAGTAGGAGACTCTGTATTATCCAACATTTTCGTTTATCCGACGTTCTGCCAGCCCGTTTACGTCGGATAAGCGAGACTCTACCATAGCTATTTGACAGAACCCAACACAACGCTGCTGGGTCTTATTTAGGATTTTCTTTATCCTGGGTTTTCTCTTTGACCCAAGATTGTGATGGGATTGCAAGAGAAACAGAAATGAGTGTGCAAACCCCAGGAAAACAATGGCTTTCCCATATTACCTTCAACTCTCTGAAACAACTCTCATGGAGACATTTGTAACAGCGAGAGATTGACAGCCAGCAATACAATACTGGTGCTTTGCTACTTCAACCCCTGAACATACCAATACAATAAAATGAAATCGCTACAGCCTACTTCACAGTTTTATATGCAAGTAAAGTGCAAGCCGTAGTATAAGGGTGTCCTTTGTATTCATACATTTATTTTTTAAAAAGGCTCTCTTTGCCCAAGTCTTATTGAGTGTCTATTTAGTAAATTAGACAAGAGTCCCCTATGGCCCTGCAAATAATAGGGTTACAAAGAGAGTCTCTTTGTAGTACAGCTTCAGTGTCAAAGAGGTTTAAATATTAGTGCAGATGGGTTCTCTCCACTGCTTCCAATCTGTAGTTCAAATATAAACAATTACATTTATTCAGCCTCTTCATGCATTCTACCAAGGAATGAGGGTGTATCGATACCAGGTATGGGCAAACTTGGGCCCTCCAGGTGTTTTGGACTTCAACTCCCACAATTCCTGACAGCCTCAAGCCCGTTCCTTTGGAACGGGCTTGAGGCTGTCAGGAATTGTGGGAGTTGAAGTCCAAAACACCTGGAGGGCCCAAGTTTGCCCATGCCTGATCTATATTGTAGTATTAATGCACTTTGACACCTCATTCATTGTCCAATGCTGTTGATTCCTGGGAGCTACAGTTTTGCAAAATCTTTCACCATTTCTGCCAAAGAGGGATCATGCCCCACCAAACTACAAGTCCTAGAAATCCACAGCATTGAGCCATGGCAGTTAAAGTGCCATCCAACTGCATTAATTCTACAGTGTGGATGAACCCTGAAAGTCATTGCATCTGTCCAAGAGTATTCAATGCCTTTACACAATATGGAATTCCCAAAAAACTTTGGGAAAAAGTCACAAAAGTGAAACTAGTTTGAAAGCAGTTACAGAGTGGGTTGCTGCGAGTTTTCCGGACTGTATGGCCCGGAAATCCAGCAACCCATGAAAGACTTTGACAACACATTGTTACAGAATGAGTTGTCAAAGGCTTTCATGGTCGGAATCATTGGGTTGCTGGGTTTCTGGGCCATACAGTCCGGAAAACTCACAGCAACCCACTCTGTAACTGATTTTGAACTAGAGTTCGAACTCAGGTTTCATTGCCTGAGGATATGGATTGATCACAAATCTGCAGGATGGATTTCATAGTTTCTTCCAGCGAAACAAAACCAAAACACTATCTGGCTTTTAACTGAGGGTCCTTCTGCACTACGTCATTGCAGCACGATGATTCCAGTTTAATTGCCATGGGAACATTGTATGGAATTCTGGGGCTTGTAGTTTGGTGAGGCTGGGAAATCTCAATGTCCCTCCTTGAACTCAAAATCCCAGTACACCTCCCAACAAAGGATTCCCCCAGGCAGGAAGCAGCCAAGCCTTGAAGCTGCAAGGCTATTCAATGGTAATCAAGGTGATCAATTGCAGCATTGATTAGACAAGAGTTCTTTCTCCCACCCTGGACATTATTCCACAGATATATAAACCCCACTTTCCTAGTTTCCAACAGACCTCACAACCTCTGAGGATGCCTGCCACAGATGTGGGTGAAACATCAGAAGAGAATGCTTCTGAAACATGGCCATACAGCCTGGAAAACTCACAGCAACCCAGTGATTCTATCCATGAAAGCCTTCGACAACACAGTCTAAAAGATGTTGCCAGGGCAGTTAAATGGTGTCATAGTGCTATAATTGTATAGCGTGAAAGGGTTTCCAGTCTTCTACCACCCATTAATCCTCCACGTATTAAATAGGTAGCAGCTTTATTGCACACTAAATAGCGCTCAGTTTGATAACTTCATGAAAAATTGACATGTTTGTTTCCATATTTGTCTGAAAGGTGACCATTCTTCAGGAACCCCCCCCCCCCCCCAAAAACCCCCACTGATATGTTTGAGAGCTACATAAGGGCATCAGCCGGGCTTGAAAGGGGGTTAGACCCAGCCTCGTTACAAATGGGGACGTGATTCCAATAAACACTTCTAAGGCTGGATCCATCCCATGCTCTCTTTGTGTAAAAAAATAAGCTTTGTCATCGTTCTTTTACTCTTCACAATGTGACTAACTCATTCCTATATATGAACATACATGAGATACTTTCATCCTTATTTATATACGACTCATTTCTTTTATTTCAAGGAATAAGGGTTAGATTTTAAGTGCATATACAGTACAGTGTATGGAAATGGAAAATCCCATTTGAAAGTTACTTTTATTTTCTTCAATTTAGGCTGTTAAAATGGAGAGAAAATACCTTTAGCTATGTTGTCAATGGAGTCTATCAAGTGGCCTAGATTAGAGACCAGAAAAAATCCGAATCTGGCCATTGAGCTGAATGGCCAGATTTGTGTACTGTACAATGTACTGACTGGGTTGTTGTACGTTTTCCAGGCTGTATGGCCATGTTCCAGAAGCATTCTCTCCTGACGTTTCGCCCACATCTATGGCGGGAAACTAGGCAAGTGGAGTTTGGAAACTAGGCAAGTGGAGTTTATATATCTGTGGGAAGTCCAGGATGGAAGACAGAACTCTTGTCTGCTTGAGGTAAGTGTGAATGTTGCAATTAGTCAGCTTGTTTAGCGTTGAATAGCCTTTCAGCTTCAAGGTCTGGCTGCTAACTGCCTGGGCAGGCCCGTAGCCAGGATTTTGGTTTGGGGGGGGGGGTTGAGTTTGATTCGGGGGGGGGGGGGGGCTGAGTCTGAGTGAAAGAGGGTCTACCCTCGCAAACCTTTTGTATCATTACCCCAACACCCCCATGCATATGGGATATATTGAGCATGGTGATCAGATCATTATATGAATAAACATAACAGTTTAAATAATGCACCACCATGAGAATTTCGGGGGGTGGGGGCTGAAACCCCTCAAGCCCCCCCCCCCCCCCCCGGCTACATGCCTGTGCCTGGGGGAATCCTTTTTGAGGGGTGTTAGCTGACCCTGATTGATTCATGACTGGAATTCCTCTGTTTTCTATTACTGTCTTGATTTCAGAGTTTTAAAATACTGGTAGCCAGATTTTGTTCATTTTCATGGTTTCCTCCTTTCTGTTGAAGTTGTCCACCTGCTTGTGGATTTCAGTGGCTTCTCTGTGTAATCTGACATAGTGGTTGGTTGTGAGAGTGGTCTAGCATTTCTGTGTTCTCAAATAATATGCTGTGTCCAGGTTGGTTCATCAAGTGCTCTGCTATGACTGACTTCTCTGGCTGAATTATTCTGTAGTGCCTTTCATGTTCCTTGATTCGTGCAGTAAGCAGCCAGACCTTGAAGCTGAAAGACTATTCATTGCTAATCATGCTGGCCAATGGAGACATTCATACTTGCCTCCAACAGAAAAGCGTTCTTTCTCCCACCCTGGACATTCCATAGATATATATATATAAACCTCGCTTGCCTTGTTTAGAACAGACCTCACAATCTCTGAGGATGCCTGCCATAGATGTGGGTGAAACGTCAGGAGAGAATGCTTCTGGAATATGGGCAATGAGCCCAGAAAACTCACAGCAATCCATGAAAGTCTTTGACAACACAATGCACTGACCGCGATTTATTGGGAGGGTGGAAAAGAACAACAGTTCTTGGACCATTGATAAATATTTGACAGTATGTTTTGGAAGACACACCGAATGGAGTGAAGTCACCCTGCCTTCCTCCTTGGAAGCACCAAAACTGCCTTCGTTCAGGAAGGCAACTCCTCCACAGTTTTAAGGTTATTTTTATAGCTCCAAAAGTTGGACATTATCTTAGAACAAAAGCCTGTACAAATCTGCCTCTTTGGGAAAAGCATTTTATTAAAAACTTAGATTTTAAAGCCTGGTTCAGAGGTAGCAATTGCATTTTAATGAACCAGGAGTCGGTCGAATGAGATTTGGTCCTATAAGCTTTATCATCGCCTTTCCCTTTCTTTCCTATATGGCAGTCTTACAGCACTTCTCATTCGAGTTTGTAAGAATCTCAAGCGCCTTCTACACTGCCATATAAAATCTGCTTTGAACTGGATTATATAGCAGTGTAGACGAGGCATAGGCAAACTTCGGCCCTCCAGGGGTTTTGGACTTCAACTCCCACAATTCCTAACAGTCTCAGGCACAGGTTGTTGTAGTTTTGTTTGGGCAATATGGCTATGTTCTAGAAGCATTCTCTCCTGACATTTTGCCTGCATCTATGGTAAGCATCCTCAGAGGTTGTGAGTTCTCAGACAGCACAACCTCTGAGGATGCTTGCCATAGATGCAGGCGAAACGTCAGGAGAGAATGCCTCTAGAATATAGCCATATAGCCCCAAAAACCTACAACAATCCAGTGATTCCAGCCATGAACGTCTTCGACAATACATAGTCTCAGGCCCGTTTGATGCTACTTCTCATGCTATGGGCTCCTAGGAGTTGTAGTTTGCCAAAGCACCAGCACTCTTTGGCGGGCAAGGCTAAATATTTTGCAAACTCCAACTGTATTTGGAGGGTTGAATGATTCCTGTCCCTGTCATACAATTGGGATCAAGCCTGTCTCTATTTCCAGGGCTTTAGTTACTGTACTGTTTAGCACAGCAACAATGCAAGCCACTAGGGAGGGCTTTAAAAAAAACACACGTATTTCAGCAAATGAATGCTTGCATGCATTTTAGTTCCATGTTCTACCCATATACAATCAAGAGTGCAGTGCATTGATTCCATAATACAGGACCTCTCGGGATACTAGGAGCTTAATTGCACCATTCTTCCAGGAGTATTCTCTCCCAAAAATCACTGTGGTGCATAAACAGTTGTATTATTAGAGCGGGGACAGGATTATCACACTTGGGAGACGTTTCTTGTACTTGAGAGACGTTTCTTCACCAAATGTTCCTCATTAGCCCCTTTCTGCAGAACCGCCAAACTTTTAGATATTTTCATATTGCAATCCTGGGCACATTTTCAAAGCTACTGGGACTTTGCGCTAGTCCCACATATGCGGGTTTTGTGGCTTGATGATGACTTGTTTGTTTAAATAACAACTAACTCTCCTGCAGAAACTCACACAAGTAGCAAAAAAAAAGGTGCCAGGAACACTGAGGAAAAAGACCTCAAGAGTGCTGTTTTTAATTTCCCCTTCCTATATTCAAAATGTGGAAAACCTACACTGCCAATCTAAAGGTGAGTTATAATCTTGATATGCTATTTTTTTTAACAGCAGGGGTGATCCTAATGGAACCAGGGGGACCCCTCTTTTGTGTCTCCTGCAGCATCCTCTCAATATCCATAATTTTGTCCTCCAAACCTAGTCTCGACTTATACATGAATATATAATAGGTACGGGCAAACCCAGGCCCAGATGTGGCCCCTTGGGCTCTTTTTTCAGACCCTCCTCTCTCTCACAATTCTATCTTTCCGTCCTTCTCTCTTTCCTTCCTCCTTCCCTCTCTTTTTCTCCTTCCCTTCCACCCTTTCATCCTTCCTTCCTTCCTTCCACTCTTTCATTCCTTCTTCCTTCCTTCATTCTTTCCCTCTCTCCCTCTTTCTCCTTCCTCCTTCCCTTTTGTCTTTCTTTCTCTCGTTCCTCCCTCCCTCCCTTTCTCCCTCCATTCCCTTCCTTCCTTCTCTCTTTCCTTTGCCCTCCCTCCATTTTGTCTTCCCTCCCTTCCCTCCCTTTCTCCCTCCCTCCATTCCCTTCCACCCTTTTGTTCTTCCTCCCTTCCTCCCTTCCCTTCCACCATTTTCTCCTTCCTTCCCTCCCTTTTGTCTTTCCTTATTTCTCTCTTTCCTTCTGCCTTACCTCCTTCCTTTCCCTCCCTCTTTCTCTTTCCATCCTTCCCTTCCACCCTTTCATCCTTCTTTCCCTCTTTCCTCCCTCTCTCCCTTTCTCCTTCCTTTCTTCCCTTTTATCTTTCCTTCCTTCTCTCGTTCCTCTCTTCCTTCCCTTTCTCCCTCCATTCCCTTCCACCCTTTTGTCCTTCCTCCCTTCCTCCCTTCCCTTCCACCATTTTCTCCTTCCTTCCCTCCCTTTTGTCTTTCCTTATTTCTCTTTCCTTCTTCCTTACCTCCATTCCCTTCCCTCCCTCTTTCTCTTTCCATCCTTCCCTTCCACCCTTTCATCCTTCTTTCCCTTTTTCCTCCCTCTCTCCCTCTTTCTCCTACCTTTCTTCCCTTTTGTCTTTCCTTCCTTCTCTCGTTCCTCTCTTCCTTCCCTTTCTCCCTCCCTCCATTCCCTTCCACCCTTTTGTCCTTCCTTCCTTTTCTCCTTCCTTGTCCTTCCTTCCTTCTCCTTTTCTTCCTCCTTCCCTCTCCCCTCCCTCACTTCCCATCCCTTCCACTATTTTGTCCTTCCTTCCCTCCATTCTGTCTTTCCTTATTTCTCTCTTTCCTTCCTTCTTACCTCCCTCCTTTCTCTCTCTCTTTGTCTTTCCATCCTTCCCTCCCTCCCTCCCTCCCTTCCTTCCCCCTGTAATCCCTCTCTGCCTCTTTCTCCTTCCTTCCCTTTTGTCCTTCCTTCCTTCTCTTTCCTTCCTCCTTCTTTCCATCCTTATTTATTTACTCTACTTATACCCCTCCCTTCTCAACCCTGAAGGGGAACTCAGGGTGGCTTACAAGCTATGACAATAAATCAGACAATAGCAATATCTGCTAAACACAATATTATAACAGTGTAAAAAAACATAAATATCAATTACAACTCCTTTCCATCCATCCATATTTCCTTCCCTTCCACTCTTTCGTTCTTCCTTCTTTCCCTTTTGTCTTTCCTTCCTTCTCTTTCCCCCTCCTTCCCTTCCTTCTTTCCTTCCATCCTTCCCTTCCACCCTTCCTGCCTTCCTTCTTTTCCCTTTGTCTTTCCTTCCTTCCTTCTTTCTTCCCTCCTTCCCTCTCTCCCTCTTTCTGCTTCTATCCCTTCCTCCCTTTTGTCTTTCCTTCCTTCTCTCCCTCCCTCCCTCCTTCCTTCCTTCCTTCCTTCCTTCCTTCCTTCCTTCCTTCCTTCCTTCCTTCCCTGCCTGCCTGCCTGCCTTCTTTTCCTTTTGTCGTTCCTTCCCTCTTTCTTCCCTCCTTTCCTCTCTCCCTCTTTCTGCTTCCATACCTTCTTCCCTTTTGTTTTTCCTTCCTTCTCTCTTTCCTTCCTCCTTTCCTTCCTCCTCCTAGCAGGGAGTGCTAGCATGTGGCCTCCAAGCTGAACAGTTTGCCCATGCCTGGTATATACGGTAGTTAAGTGTACTTAATTAAGTAACCTCTCCTGTCTCACTCCCAACCAAGTGAGAGAGAGAGGACAGTACATTGTCATCCTTTCACATGTAGGAATCTGTACATATAGGCAACATTTAGATTGGACAATTTTGGGGGTGTGTGGGACTGTTCTTCAGGATTCCTCCCTGATACTAATGTTAAGGTTTCTGGAACTACGTGTGTTCCTGCTACAATTTAATGGCACCTGTAGAGGCCTTCCAGGATGCAGGAAGCTGTGTGACCTCCTGTATAGAGCACCTCCTTTGCACATCACTATATATATTTATTTTTGCAGCTGTAACAAAGTTCTGCAGCAGAGTTGATGTGATGGCGACGGCGTAGAAATGGCCTGCAGGCTGTGTGTTGCCCGTCCCTGATTTAGATGCACTGGGTAGTATGCTGAAGAGGTGAGATGCATTGGTATTGCTCCACTAGGCATTTAGTTCACCTGCTTTTGCCAAAAAGTGTGCATAAGGCAAAATGTGAGTAAGAGGGGGATGTAGTCTACCAAACACTGCTGTTGCAAACTATTTGTTGGGACAACTTCCAACAACAACAACAACATTTTATGATGGTCCAAAGACTCTTATTGCACCATAGGTGGACAACTTCCATTCAAATAAAAGGTGGTTTTGCAACAACAGCAGATGATGAGATGCTTTCAACACACTTCACATTATGTATATGAGTGATGCAATAGAATATCAACTTTTAAAAAAAACTAACAAAAGCTAACTACCTACATTGGTCAAGGTGCTTCCATACCATCAGGTCTTCTGGTCTAGGACTGGAAAGAACTAGTTTCAGCTCTTCATTAGTGCCTAGCTTGAACTACCTTTCTAGGGGCCCTTCCACACAGCTTTATATTCCAAAGTGTTTTTCCAGCAATCACCAGCCAATCCCTCTCCAATGCCAGAAATACAGCTTAATTGTGTAACATTAGAAAATGTTGACCATTTCTGCTCCCTTGGCAGCCACCTCTCCACCAAAGTCAACATTGACACTGAAATACAACACTGCCTAAGCTCTGCAAGTGCAGCATTTTCCCAAATGAATCAGAGAGTGTTTGAGGACCGGGACATCTGTAGGGATACCAAGGGGCTTGTTTATAAAGCTATTGTCCTCCCAACCCTGCTGTATGCCTGCAAAACGTGGACTGTCTACAGACGTCACATGCAACTCTTAGAACAATTACATCAGCGTTGCCTCTGAAAAAACTTGCAAATCTCTTGGGTAGACAAGCGGACAAATGTCAGCGTGGTGGAAGAAGCAAAGACAACCAGCATTGAAGCGATGGTCCTCCGCCATCAACTCCGCTGGACCAGCTATGTTGTCCGGATCCTGACCACCGTCTCCCAAAGCAGTTGCTCTACTCTGAACTCAAGAACGTAAAATGGAATGTTGGTGGGCAGGAAAAGAGATTTAAAGATGGGCTCAAAGCCAACCTTAAAAACTCTGGCATATACACTGAGAACTGGGAAGCCCTGGCCTTTGAGTGCTCCAGCTGGAGGTCAGCTGTGACCAGCAGTGCTGTAGAATTTGAAGAGGCACAAATGGAGGACGAAAGAGAGAAATGTGCCAAGAGGAAGGCGAGACCACCTTCCACCTGGAAAACAATTCCCTCACTGCGGGAGAACATGCAGATCAAGAATAGGGCTCCACAGTCACCTACAAATCCACCGCTAGTATGCTGATCTTGGAAGACAATCCTACTCGGACAACGAGGGATCACTTAAGTAAGTAATATTCCAGAATATCAAGCAAAAACCGCACATTATCTGAGTGTGGACTCAGATAACCCAGTTCAAAGCAGATATTGTGGGATTTTCTGCCTTGATAACCTGGGATATAGGGCTGTGTGGAAGGGCCTTAGGCTTAACTGGAGCTGACCCACTGAGTCAATAGGATTTATGTACAGTGTTCCCTCACTTACAGTATCGTGGGTGTTCTGTTCCAGGACCACCCGCAAAAAGTGAAAATCCGTAAAGTAGGGACTCTATATATGTATATCCTGTTCCGAGGGTGAGGCAGAAGGGAGGAGAGATTTAAAGGCACCGCACACCTTTAGCTATCTCTGCTTTGCTTTGCAATCTCTCTTGATTGGCTGCCTCTCTCCCGAGGGGGAGAGTGAAACCCCCTTCCACACTCCATCATTGCCAGGAGGTGGGATTAGAACGCCGTTCTGGACAATGGCAACTATTCATAAACTGGGAGGCAAAAACCCGCGAAAGAGCGACTCCGCGAAACGTGAACCACAAAGTAGCGAGGGAACACTGTCAATATTGATTCACAAGTCAACACTTGGGTCATATCCTTGACAGTTAGGCATGGAGAGCCCTGAGAAATCCTTTATCATCCCACTTTTTCTCAACTCTTTCAAAAATACCAAAGTTCTCCTCTTCCTCCTCTGTCCTCAACTTTCTTCAACAAGTGCAAACTGAGTTCAAAGTGTGAATGTAATTCAGATGTAGTTAATTCAGCAGCAGGAGAGGACAAGAGAGGAGAGAGTCTTGCCCTTCGCTGTAGACTCTGGCAATAGCAAACTGCTGCAGTCTCTTCCTCATAAACAGCTTTTTGACATCTTGACCACATTGCCATATCTGTTTTTTCATCTGTGAAATGTTGGAGGGAATGATGATCGAATAGGTCAGCTTTCAGGATTCAAACCACTTGCTACTTCACCACACTAGAGCATCTATCCACGTTAAATCTGGTTGCTCCCTCCTGCAGAATTCTAACCCTAACCCAGGACCTCTATGGCTGAGCTGTTTAAAGGCCCCTCCCTAAACTACAAACCCCAGAATTCTGGAGGAGGCAGAAAATGGATTTCAAGTGGATAGATGCTCTAGGGCCCGTCCAGACAGTACCTTTATCTCAGGAGCTTCCATAGCAAACAGGAGAATGGCCAGACACTGCTTCCTGCAAATGTGGAAGCAATTGCTACAAAAGGCAAAAAACACAAGATTTCCAGGTGTGGAAGTATTGTGGTATTGAGCCGAATATGCAGAACTTCGCTTGTCTGTGTTGTTGTTGTTCATTTGTTCAGTCGCTTCCGACTCTTCGTGACCTCATGGACCAGCCCACACCAGATCTCCCTGTCGGCCATCACCACCCCCTGCTCCTTCAAGGTCAAGCCAGTCACTTCAAGGATGCCATGCATCCATCTTGCCCTTGGTTGGCCCCTCTTCTTTTTTCCTTCCATGTTCCCCAGCATCATTGTTGTTGTTCATTTGTTCAGTTGCTTCCGACTCTTCATGACCTCATGGACCAGCCCACGCCAGAGCTCCCTGTCGGCCGTCACCACCCCCAGCTCCTTCAAAGTCAAGCCAGTCACTTCAAGGATGCCATCAATCCATCTTGACCTTGGTCGGCCCCTCTTCTTTTTTCCTTCCATGTCCCCCAGCATCATTGTTGTTGTTCATTTGTTCAGTCACTTCCGACTCTTCATGACCTCATGGACCAGCCCACGCCAGAGCTCCCTGTCGGCAGTCACCACCCCCAGCTCCTTCAAGGTCAAGCCAGTCACTTCAAGGATACCATCCATCCAGCTTGACTTTGGTCAACCTCTCTTCTTTTTTCCTTCCATGTTCCCCAGCATCATTGTTGTTCATTTGTTCAGTCGCTTCCGACTCTACGTGACCTCATGGACCAGCCCACACCAGAGCTCCCTGTCGGCTGTCACCACCCCCAGCTCCTTCAAAGTCAAGCCAGTCACTTCAAGGATGCCAGCCATACACCTTGCTCTTGGTCAGCCCCTCTTCTTTTTTCCTTCCATGTTCCCCAGCATCATTGTTGTTCATTTGTTCAGTCGCTTCCGACTCTACGTGACCTCATGGACCAGCCCACACCAGAGCTCCCTGTCGGCTGTCACCACCCCCAGCTCCTTCAAAGTCAAGCCAGTCACTTCAAGGATGCCAGCCATACACCTTGCTCTTGGTCAGCCCCTCTTCTTTTTTCCTTCCATGTTCCCCAGCATCATTGTTGTTCATTTGTTCAGTCGCTTCCGACTCTACGTGACCTCATGGACCAGCCCACACCTGAGCTCCCTGTCGGCTGTAACCATCCCCAGCTCCTTCAAAGTCAAGCCAGTCACTTCAAGGATGCCAGCCATACACCTTGCTCTTGGTCAGCCCCTCTTCTTTTTTCCTTCCACGTTTCCCAGCATCATTATTTTCTCCAAGCTTTCTTGTCTTCTCATGATGTGGCCAAAATACTTCATCTTGGCTTCTAATATCTTTCCCTCCAATGAGCAGTCGAGCTTTATTTCCCGAAGTATGGACTGATTGGATCTTCTCGCTTGTCTGTATGTCCCTGCAATTGGAATCATGGGATTTTTAAAATCTGGGTTTGTTCTCGGGTTTTAGGTGTTTCTCCACATATCCGCATATCCGCATCTTGAGTCTAAAAACCGCAGAAATTTCCAGCTGAAGTCCTGTGGTGACCATCTTGGGAGCCTCTAAATCTCACAACAAAGCATCAAGCCTGAACAACGGAGGCAGAAATCCCAGGATCAACAAGTCTGTATGTGGACCTCTTCTGAAGTCCCGGGATCTTTTTTTGCCTCTGTTCAAACCCAAGATTTACTGCTGTCTGGAAACGCCCCTAGTGTGATGAAGTTCTAAGTTGGGTCAGCCCAACTTATTTCACAAAAGAGGCATTTACACTGTAGAATGAATGCAGTTTGACACCACTTGAACTGTCATGGTTCACTACTATGGAATTAAGGGAGTTGTAGTTTTACCCGGTCTTTACCAAAGAGGGCTGGTGCCTCACCAAATTCCAATACCCATATTTACAAAGCATGAACAAATGGTAAGGTTGTTAAAGTGGAATCAAACTCCATTCATTCTACAGCGCAGATGCACCCAAGGTTATTGAGAGGGGTAAAAATGCAAGGAGGACCATTTTGTGCTCCTTGGAGGGAAACAAAGCTGCCTTGATCTTCCTGGCAGGATATAAATACATATAAACAAATAAGGCGAACTGACCGTAAACATAGACATCTGTCAGTTTGCTTTCTTCCAGTTTTAAGAACATTGGTTAATTTGATTTTATAAAAAAATACTTAAAATGAAATTTTTATATATGCCTAGCTGGCCATCTGGGGATAAATATATTATTATTATTATTATTATTATTATTATTATTATTATTATTATTGGCTACCATGAATGTAACCAATTAGATTTCCTGCCACAAGGCACCGAAATGTCCTGAACCATCTCTCTTTACTGGTAGCAGACTACGGCTCCCTCCACACAGTTGTATAAAATTCCACACTGAACTGGATTATATGGCAGTGTGGACTCAGATAATTCAGTTCAAAGCAGATATTGTGGATTGTCTGCCTAGTTATTCTGGGGTATGTGGCTGTCTGGAAGGGCCCTAACAAGCCAATGCTCCACAGGCTCATTTCTACTTGCAGGTGTGACATATGCAACCCCCTTGCAGATCATCTGTTACTCCATGTGTTTGTATGTGTGTGTTACTGTGTGTGTAACTGCTACAATGTGCGACAATTCCTGAAAAATGATCCTTTTGAGTTGTTGTATATTTTCCGGGCTGTATGGCCATGTTCCAGAAGCACTCTCTCCTGACGTTTCACCTGCATCTATGGCAGGCATCCTTGTGAAGTCAAAAAAACAAAAATTCCAGACAGGAAAATATCAGGGCCAACAAAGGATTCCCTCAGGCAGGAAACAGCCAGGTTTTGAAGCTGCAAGGCCATTCAATGCTAATCAAGATGGCCAATTGAAACATTCACACCTCCCTCCCTGGAAATTTCACAGATATATAAACCCAATTTTCCTAGTTTCCAACAGATTTCCTGAAAGAAGAACCAGGAAAATAAGAAAATAGAAGGTCAGGTGCTGTCCTCACCTTTTTTTGCCTTGTTCTATTTTGAAAGGGTCATATGACTGTTCAAATAAAGAAAATATTATTATTATTATTATTATTATTATTATTATTATTATTATTATTTTCCAACAGACCTCACAACCTTTGATGATGCCTGTCATAGATGCAGGCAAAACGTAAGGAAAGAATGCTTCTGGAGCATGGCCACACAGCCCAGAAAACACACAACAACCTAATGATTCTGGCTATGAACGTCTTCGACAATACAGCGATCCTTTCGTTGCTTTCAGTCCAACTGTCCCTGAATCATATATATCTGAAGGACGTCTTTTGACACTGGTCACTCAGTGTAAATAACCACAGCTTCCAGTTGAAACTTTTGTGTAGTTTTTTTTTGTTTCAGAAGTCAATGTCAGAATGTTGTGGGTTCACAGGTCTGTGGCACTAAATTCACAGTGGATAAATGCTGAGCGCCGGAAGAGCAACTACGATCTCAGAAAAGGACCTCCCTGCATCCGCCAAGATGGCACAAAAGCAACTTGGAGTTGCATTGTTTGGGAGCAACACCAGGCAGCTTTGCAACCGTGGGCAGGCACACAGATAGGCAACAAACAGACACACACTTTCCTCGGACCCATTCCCTCTTCTGAGAAGCAGGCACGGTATTGTATAAAAGAGCACAGCATTTCGACGGCATGTACAGGTTGTGCCTGGAGTGGCAAAGGGGAAATAGAGATGTTTTCCTGGGTATACGCTATACATTTTAAGGCACACCAAAAAGGGGTTGTTTACCATTTCCATGCGACGCCAGCCTTCTTTGTGTAAGCTACAATTTACTGGAAAGAGTTTTAAGATTGTGGATTTTTGTTTTCTTCCTTAGGATCGGTTGATACAGTTCTGGTTTCTTTCTTGGTGTGTGTGTTTTGCTTTACAGTTCCATACCTACGGGAGATTATGAGGATGGGTTTTTCAAAAAATATGGATCCATTTCATATCCATAGATATAGTGAGACATAGGCATATCTACGTATATGAAATAGGAAGAGAGCTCTGTTACCTCCCCTCCGGACTTTAGTACAGTACTTGTGAATATTCTGGGGTCGTTCCGCCAGCGAATGCTTTCTGCACTGCTTTTGTTCCAATGCAGAACCCAACAGCAAACAACCAAAAGAATTCCAAAGAAAATAAGACTGTCTTATCATGCAATGCAAGTAGGCATCCTGTGGCACTAGTTTCTTATCCAACCTATTTACAATACAGCTGAGTACATTATTTACACAGGTTACAGTGTTTTGTCACAATGGGTCCCCTCTCCCCCCCACGGTCCCTCCCCGCAGCCCTCCCCCTGCCCCAAAAAGTGTTCCCGGTGCTACATCCTGTCAGACGTGTGTTTCAATGAAGGAATGCGTGTGTGTCAGCAGCGGGGCCGGGGCTGCGAGTTCAGAGGCTCCGTTTTGGGCTTTGAGAGCGGCACCGTACTCACAAATGTCCAGGAAAAACTCATAGTTCTTTACTTTCCATTCTTTGAACTTTTTGGACGTCAACTTGGGATCGTGAAGGAGGTTGTTGATCACGACAAGGTCTCCCTCCTTTGCCTGTGAACGGTCAAAACAAAACAGGTCAGGTGTAAAGAACTCCTTACCTTAAGCAGCTAGAATGTGGGTCTGGTGAAGCCGTCGCGGCCATTTTAGGAATAGGAAAACAAGGAGATGTCATCTTAGTTAAGGGTTGTGGAGCCCCCGGTGGCGCAGTGGGTTCAACCCCTGTGCCGGCAGGACTGAAGACCAACAGGTCGCAGGTTCGAATCCAGAGAGAGGTGGATGAGCTCCCTCTATCAGCTCCAGCTCCTCATGCGGGGACATGAGAGAAGCCTCCCACAAGGATGACAAAACATCAAATCATCCGGGCGTCCCCTGGGCAACGTCCTTCCAGACGGCCAATTCTCTCGCACCAGAAGCGACTTGCAGTTTCTCAGATCGCTCCTGACACGACCAAAAAAAAGTTAAGGGTTTTCTAGAGGGGGTGTGTCCTAATCCAGGAAGCAGAGATTGGATGGCTAGGATTGGTTAGAAAATAGGGGGTGGAACCTAGCATTCAAAAATAAAAAAGTACCTTTTGAACTGAGGCTTGAGTTGGAAGTTGGAATTTGTCCGTTGGGGAGTTTGTCAGTTAGTGATAACAGGTGGTTGGTGTTAGATAGGAGAGCTGAGTTAATCTTTTGTGGTATTCAAAAGCTAGAGAAATCAACTAGGAATACAGATAGTGGAATAAGACCTTGTTTGTGGTCTGTTCTTTGTCCCTGAGGAAGGCTAGGCCAAAGGGGGAATTTTGTTTGGAATTATTTTCAGCGATTAATTTCCTGAGATAATCTTGTTAACATCAAGATTTGAACCCTGAACCCATCTAAGAATTGTATATCAAAAGTAACCAGAAGCTTATGTACCAGTAACTTACTGAAACCACTACGCATTTGTACCAGAATAAGTTTAAGCTTGTTAAATAAACGTTTTGTTATTGTTAACACTTTATGCCAGCCTCGGTGTGAACATCATTGCAATTTAAATCCTCTAAAGAAAACAAACATTACTGTAACACAAAAGGGTGTTACAAAGTATACTCTCCACATACAACTCAATCTGAATACCAAACAAAAAAAGGTGGCAGCGAAGAAAATTAAAGAAACAGTTTCAAGATCTCCCAGTTGCGTCTTTCACTATTTTAAAATACCCTGTTCCTCCCTGCTAAGTTCCTTATAATTAGCGGCAATCGGCTGGTATAGTTTTCCCCGGGTTCCTTATAATTGGTGGTACAGAGGTGCGGTAATGTTATATTAGGTATATATTCTTGCCATTTTTTTTAGTATCAGGAGCAACTTGAGAAACTGCAACTTGCTTCTGGTGTGAGAGAATTGGCTGACTACAAGGATGTTGCTCAGGGAATGCCCAGATATTTTACCATCCTGTGGGAGGCTTCTCTCATGTCGCCACATGAGAAGCTGGAGTTCACCCCACTCCCTGGATTCAAATCGCCAACCTTTCGGTCAGCAGTCCTGCTGGCACAAGGGTTCAACCCATTGGGCCTGCAGGAGATTATTATGTTTTACTTTTTAATTTACGTTTTAACTGATGTTGTATGTTTTAAGGCACTGTGGAGGTGTGATTATAAGCCACCTTGAGTCCCCCTCAGGATAGTGAAAGGCGGAATATAAATAAATAAATGGTTACCATGACTCTTCATTTTAAATATTGTAATTTTTTTGCACTTGGCTAGGCCCATGCCTGATATATGTACATTATGTATTATTTATTTATTTACAGTATTTATATTCCGCTCTTCTCACCCTGCAGGGGACTCAGGGCAGATTACAATGTACACATATATGATAAACATTCAATACCAAAGACACACAACAGATATAGACAGACAGTCAGAGGCTATTTAACTTTTCTGGCCGCCAGGGGAGCTGCCGCTTTCATCGTCCATCTGTGACACTGATGAAGTACTTCCGCATTCCCCGCATGCTTTGCTGGAGTCTTTTTTATGGCCTCGTAAATTAGTTAAATTAGCCTCCCCACACATAGGTGGTACCTAATTTTCCTACTTGACAAATGCAACTGTCTTTCGGGTTGCAAAGGTCAACAACATGCTACACAATTGGTCAGAAGCTCACTCTGACCCAGGCTGGCTTCGAACTCATGACCTTTTGGTCATAAGTGATCTTAATGCAGCTGACACTCAGACAGCTGCGCCACAGTCCTGGTGCTAATATAATATAATATAAAATAATATAACATAATATAAACAGTTCTTGGGACTCCATGAGAAACTTTTGCTTCAACAGCTGAAAAGGTTTGAGAACCCCTTCTACAGTTGATTCCCGGTGTAATTTCCTCTACAGTCACCCCATGTGGTTCATCACAAACATCATTGTCAACAGATTTTCTTTTCTTAATGAGTTTATCAATTTTAGTGGTAATAACTGCAACCCAATTAACAAATTGTGCTGATTATAAAAGTTGTAACAGTACTTACACTTGTACTGCACCAGTGCCCCACTTCTGTAGTTTTAAAAAAGATTATCAGAAGTGAATTGAGAGTGTACTGCAAGTTGCTTCTGGTGTGAGAGAATCGGCCATCTGCAAGGACGTTGCCCAGGGGATGCCCAAATATATTACCATCCTGTGGGAGGCTTCTCTCATGTCCCCACATGGGAAGCTGGGGCTGACAGATGGGAACTCACCCCGTCTCCCAGATTTGAACCATTGACCTTCAGGTCTTCAGGTCAGCAGTTCGGCTGGCACAAGGGTTTAACCCATTGTGCCACCATGGCTCCCTACACTGATCTTTCAATGCTGAGACAACCACCTAAATGTGGGTTACATGCAGGTAGATGTCAGGGGAGACATGTATGCTCTATCCCTTTGTGTTCTGTCCAAAATTCCTCATTCTGGCAATTGTCAGATCTGACCAGTGAGACAATTGTCACTGCTGATTAGTCTGCATTGCCTCTCCTTCTTGTCCTCCTCAATGGGAAGCAGGAGCAACAAGGATTGACCATTGCTGGCAAGGAGGATTGCGTGTATACACCGGCTCAGTATTGGATCTGGGCCATAATGTAGCAAGGGTGTGCTTACTTTTAAAGTGCTCCTGAGAACTCGAATCCGGTGAAGTTTTTCATTGATAACAGGATCGTTGCATCTCTTTACGAAGGACCTCCGGAATTCCTGCTTGGTGGAAGGACGTTGCTCTCCAAACGCTGACAAACTAGCTTGTTCCAGAGACTTGTACAATTCATGCAAACCATCTGAGCTCTCTTTTTGTTCTTCTACGTTTTCTGGAAAACAAAATCACACTTCATATAGATGTCATCCATTGACAGTGAAACAAACCAATGAAAGAGGCCTTTGCAAAAGGATGATAATGGTCATTTTGTGCTGAAGCAGTTATTTACCATATACACTTGAGTATAAGCCGACCCGAATATAAAACGAGGCACCTAATTTTTCCACAAAAAACTTGGAAAACATATTGACTCGAGTGTAAGCTGAGGGTGGGAAATGCGACAGCAGTTGGTAAGTTTCAAAATAAAAATAGATACCAATAAAATTACATTAATTGAGGCATCAGTAGGTTAAATGTTTTTTAATATTTTCATAACACTGTAATTTAAGATAAGACTTTCCAACTCTGATTAAACCATTATTCTAACCTTCTTCAATGTAAATGTGCTGACGTATCCTTCCAAGAGTAATAAAGAGAGTAAAATAATAAATGTAGTAGTAGTAATAATAATAACAGAGTAAAATAATGGAATGTAATAATAACAGTAAAAATAGAGTAAAATAATAAATGTAATAATAATAATAATAATAATAGAGTAAAATAATGGAAATGTAATAATAATAATAAATAGAATAAAACAAGAAATGTAATAATAATAATAAATAGAATAACATAATTAATGTGATGATGATAATAATAACAATAGAGTAAAATAATGGAAATGTAATAACAATAATTACAGAATAAAATAATAAATGTAATAATAATAATAAATAGAATAAAATAATTAATGTAATAATAATAATAATAATAATAATAATAATAATAGAGTAAAAAATGGAAATGTAATAACAATAATTACAGAGTAAAATAATAAATGTAATAATAATAATAACTGCAAAGATTCTGGCACAAACCAGTAAAGGTGATCCCAGTGATGATCGGCACACTGGGTGCAGTGCCTAAAGACCTTGGCCTGCACTTAAACACAATGTAATAAAAATAATAATAATAGAGTAAAATAATGGAAATGTAATAACAATAATTACAGATTAAAATAATAAATGTAATAATAATAATAAATATAATAAAATAATAAATGTAATAAAATAATAAAATAATAAATGTAATAACAATAACAGAGTAAAATAATAAATGTGATAGTAATAATAATAATAATAATAACTGCAAAGACTCTGGCACAAACCAGTAAAGGTGGTCCCAGTGGTGATTGGCACATTGGGTGCAGTGCCTAAAGACCTTGGCCTGCACTTAAACACAATCGGCACTGACAAGATTACCATCTGCCAGCTGCATCACACAGTCCTAGACTGTGATCCAATACAACAGCCAGCAGAGTGTCTGCTGTGGACTCATCTTGTTGTGTTTCAAATAATAATAATAATAATAATAATAATAGAGTAAAACAATGTAAATGTAATAATATATAGAGTAAAATAATAAATGTAATAAAATAATAATAATAATAACAGAGTAAAATAATAAATAAGCTTGATTCGAGTATAAGTCGAGGGGGACCTTTTTACCTAAAAAAGGCTGAAAACCCCGGCTTATACTTGAGTACATAGGGCATCTGTTTCTTTCTGTCTAACAAGAGAGAAGTGAATCACTTTTAAGCTAAAAGTTACACAGGACAACTGAGTCCTGACTTCAGAAGTCAGCTGATTTCTACCAGTAATGGCTGCACGTTTGAAACAAAATCTCTGTTCTCTTTAATTGGTGACTGGAAACAGTGTGGACCCTTCCGAGGACTGATTCTATGGGGAACTTCCATGACCTGTAGTCTAAGGATACATACCCTTCCCAAGTGTACATGGTTGTAATCATTGTATAATGCTCAAAAACAAAGACTAGCTAGTTTGCAACTTCTGATGTGCTCTAGTGTCAAAACTAGAGTGCAACAGAAGTGTTTGAGATAGCGGTTTCTTCCAAATCCCAATTTAAAAATATCAAAATATAACATTTAAAAATGACACCTAAATCAAGATGAACTCAGTTGGATGCAGAATACTCATGCTAAGGCTTGGGGACTTATCAAAATACTTCAATGGAACGTTAGCCTTTCTGGCTTTGTGTGTGTTTACATCAGAATCAGTGTGTTCAGTTTAGACTTCAATGCAGGAACAGTAAGCTTAGAGACTTATTAGATCTCAGAACAGAGAGATGCTTTGGACTATGGACTATTATTTCTAAGGAAGATGCCCTGTGTTACCTACACAGAGAAACTACTTAAAATCCTATTGTAACTGGATTCATAAGCAAAGTGCCCGTATGCTGTATACATGAAGTTTTGTGAGTAAACCAACTCTGTTACTTTTAAAGAAGACTGTTTATTTTGTCTCTTGAGAGCATGATTTAAAGGCAAATAAATTTTAGGAGAGAGTAGATGTTTTTGGGCAACTAAATTATATGCTAAATGTTTTTAATTTTATTGCTTGTGGATGTATTGTTTTTAACTTAATTTATGTCTAATTGTAGGGTATAATTGTAATTGTTTGCACTGGCATTGAATTTTGCCATTACTTATGTGTAAACCACTTTGAGTCCCCCTTGGGGTGAGAAAAGCAGTATACAAATACTGTAAATAATAAATAATAATTGCATTTTATGTTGTTGGAGGCATCAAATTGTGCCAACTGTAAATCTCCTTGAGTTGCCTTCGGGCTACGAAGGGCAGTATAAATACGGTAAATAAATAAACACTTTCAAAACTGCTGAATATATACGTGTTTTGGTGCATTGGCATGTCTTTGTCCCTGACAGTTCAAAGACATACCTTGGTACATCAGTTTAACAGCTGAGAGACCTAGTTGCCTTGTATGAATTCTGTATATATTTCCAAAAGGTTATTTGACCAGTAGTTTTTCCAAAAAGTTTATGAATCCCATTTCCACAATGGTTATGGAGATTCACATTTTCCAAAATCCAAGTACTACAGTCCTGTGCTAGGAAAGCGATCCTAAAGTGAGACCTTTTGCACGCAGAGCTCAGCCACCAAGCTATACCTTCTCTCTCACTGGGTCTTTTCAACTTTGTCTTACCTTCTTCACATAAACTACTTTGCTTTTTAATGGGCAGCTTCTCTTCTGATCTCTCCTCTGTTATCCCGCTGGGTTTTACACGGCCTTTGACTCGGACGTCTCTGTTTCGCGGAAGGCTTTGACTGCGCTGCTTCTGGGGCCGGGTGTGTGAACTGGGGCCTCGGTGGCACTCCACCAGTGGGAATGGGCCATCCTGTTCAAGGTTGTGCCGCCTTTGGACAGGGAGTGTTGCTTGCCGCCGCCTCTCTGGTGATAAGCCGAGGTGCCCGCTCACATACTCTGGGTCGGGAGGGACGGTCTGGAGGAAATGGAGGCCTGAACTGGTCAGGGGAGTCTCTATGAGGTCCTGCCATGAGCGCCGTTCTCTGTAGGGAGGCCTGCAGCCTGATGAATGCGTCGTCCCTGTTGGATCCTGCCGGGAGTCCTCCGCGGAAGAATGAGAATACGTTGATTCGCTGGAGAAATGTCGGCCGTGTTTGGGCTCAGGGAATGGACTCGAAGAATTCATCTACAAATAATGTAAACACTTAAGTTATTAGAGGTTTACGAAGCAGCTGAAATCCAATTAGTGACTTGTTTCGGAGATTTGGATTGCCCCCACTCTATTTTGCAAAGATTCGGAGGGGCCTCATTTCGTTTCATAATCCAAATCTCTGAAGCTTCGTAAAGATTTGTTCCTTAAGCAGCAATGGGGAAAGGTTTGAGGCTCGTTTCTCTGCATTGTTTATGGCTATGAGGATGAACCTTGGCACACTTGTAGGCAACATTTGCAACTTTAAGCCTGCCACGTTTCAGAACATTTTGATTATCCACTGATTTCTAGGAATTTTAAAAAAGTTTTTTACATTTACATTAAAAAATACAAGAGGTATCCCACTGAATTTGTGCACAATGAGACAACATAAGCAGGGCATCAATCCTGCAAAGTCTCACCGCAGAAAATTACGGAAAATTACACTGCAAAAAAAAAATACAGCTTGAAACTTTCCAAAACACAAATCTTTACTAATCTATCCGAAACGTTTCTGGGGTTTCATTTCGTAATGATTAGGAGGGGGGTCCCATTCCAATTAGTAATTTGGAGTTTTGTATTAACAAATCATATGAATCTCTGAATTATGAAATAGACCTGTTAGTTATATGATGGAGGCCATTTGATGGTGCAAGAAAAAAGACAAGGGCTGTGTGGTGTAAACTCTCCCTGCTTGCAAAAATGTTCTGTTTAGAGTATTTAGCTGCCCTGAGTCTCTTTGGGGAGATGGTGGCAGAGTATAAAGAAAGTTTATAGATATTTTGCTGAGTTTTGTTGTTTCCATACTTGTCACAGAACATCTACTGACATACATTACTGTATCCAAAATGGTGACCAACACAAGAAATGCCCAGTTTCCTGGCAGGTCTATTCTCTGTGTCTTCTTCTCACTAAGGATATGGTGAAGACAGAGTGCATAAATCTGGCAGAGAGCTGGGCACTTATCTCTTCCCCACCGTATCGATATCTATATATAGAACATACTGCAATTGACTTAGAAGGTCTTTCCATGGCAGCCATTGGCACAATGGCAGTTGCTCAAGAAGTAGTGATGCCACCAGAAAGATAATTTCTCTTGTGAAATGGAATAGCAGCGCTATTCTACAGGTCAGCTGCTTAGTTGAAAATTTTAACCATCTTTGCAACAAGGATAATGGATACTTCCGATTTCTCTGCCTAAGAGTAATCCTGCTGAAGGATATTGCTGGGAAAAAGTTTTTTCTCAAGGCCTCCATGGTTTATTCATGTGCCCCTCCTCTATAAAAAAACACTCCGCAATTGGAATTCCAATTCTTCTTATTTTCAGTGAACAATTGTTCCAATGAAATGAAGAAAAGGAAGCAAAACATGAGTTCCCAAAGGGATTATTTAGGGTGCATCTAACATTAATGTAGTTTGACACCACTTTAACATCCATGGCTCAGTGCTATGGACTCAAGGGAGCGGTAGTTTGGTAAGACAAGGCTAAAAACCCCATAGAACAGTGGTTCCCAACCTGTGGTCAGTGGATCACCAGTGGTCTGCAAAAACTAAACCATGGTCCATGGCTTCACTGTTACTCCACCTTTGCAACAAGAGCGACTGGTCTTATAGTGTTGAGGCTTGTTAAATATGGTTTTCTGTGTGCAAGTAGATGGCGACTACTGGATGGCGTATGTTCTGTATCAGAAACTAGAGCTGATGTGATCTACCCAATGCATTTTTCTGAATCAATACCCCAAATAAACAAACTGAATCTAAAGTTGACCAAAATTTGATTCGTAACCCTTTTGGTACTGATAGAATCATAGAATCCTAGAGTTGGAAGAGACCTCATGGGCCATCCAGTCCAACCCCCTGCCAAGAAGCAGGAATACTGCATTCAAAGCACCCCCGACAGATGGCCATATAGGCTCTGTTTAAAAGCTTCCAAAGAAGGAGACTCCACCATACTCCGGGGCAGAGAGTTCCACTGCTGAACGGCTCTCACAGTCAGGAAGTTCTTCCTCATGTTCATATGGAATCTCCTCTCTTGTAGTTGAAGCCATTGTTCTGCATCCTAGTCTTCAGGAAAGCAGAAAACAAGCTTGCTCCCTCCTCCCTGTGATGTCTCTCACATATTTATACATGGCTATCATGTCTCCTCTCAGCCTTCTCTTCTTCAGGCTAAACATGCCCAGCTCCTTAAGCCGCTCCTCATAGGGCTTGTTCTTCAGACCCTTGATCATTTTAGTCGCCCTCCTCTGGACACATTCCAGCTTGTCAATATCTCTCTTCAATTGTGGTGCCCAGAATTGGACACAATGTTCCAGGTGTGGTCTAACCAAGGTGGAATAGAGCATGGGTAGCATTACTTCCTTAGATCTAGACACTATACTCCTATTAATGCAGGCCAAAATCTCATTGGCTTTTTTTGCCGCCACATCACATTGTTGGCTCAGTGTTGGAGAGTGGTCTCTCGTCAAAGTGGTCCTGGGTCAAAAAAAGGTTGGGAACCACTGCCATAGAACTACAATTCCTATGATTCCATAGCATTGAGTCATAGCAGGCAAAAGGTATTAAACTGCATTGATTCTACAGTGTAGATGCAGCCATAGTTGTTAGAAGGCAACTGCTGAAAACATCCAATTTTTAAAAGCTAAATTATGTTTGTTTGGCATGATATTTAATGAGATTTTTTCAAAAAGACACAGAGAGAAAGAGAGACAAAAATGGAAAGGGAGGTGTTAACCTGCATCCCAGTGGATCGAACAGCATCACATGGGTGAAAATCAGTCTGAGCTTCACCCATGTGATGCTGTTGCCTCAGTCATTCTCTCTTTGGTTCTGGCTGTTTGAGGATCACATCATTCAGGCTGGAGAAAAATCTGAAAGACAAATAGAAAGAGTCCTATCTGCACTTGGCAACACAGGTTAAATGAAGTAAAAACAAGTTCTGTTACATCAGCCACACATTCAGTAGTCAAAGGTTAACATATTGTATATAAATATAATTCTTTAGCAAGTTTACGTCTGTACTTTGTCCTGATTATGTGAATATTTAGTATGACAGAAAGCCTTTGGTGGAAATTATTTAATTAGGACCACTTTTAAAGATAATTGAGATACCTGTATTTAGATGCAAAATGTGATAGAGACTGAAGTCATATTTGTTGATTAGCATCTTAGGCCCCTTCTACATTGCCATATAATCCAGATCATCAAAACATATAATCCACATTATCTGCTTTGAACTGGGTTATATAAGACTACACTGCCATATAGGGTTGTGCATTCGTACAGAATCGCTTTTTGTTTATGTTTGTTTGAACCGGAAGCCCCCCATTCCTGTTTTCGCTTGACTTCTGAAAGCGGCCACATTTCCGAATTGATGTTTTTGTTCTGTGTACGAAAACATGAAACTTTTTGGGGCACTGGCAGCAACAGGGTTAAGAAAGAGCCCATTAGGCACTCCATCTCCCTGAGAGAGAGAGAGAGAGAGAGAGACAGACAGACAGACACTCAGGGAAGGCGTTTAATCCAGGGAACTGGATTAAAACTGGAGGGGGAGCTCCTTGGCTGTGTATGCTTAGCCTTGGTCCCGTCTCCTTCTGCCGACGTGAGCTGGAAGCCTAGTTGTTGTTGCTGCTGCTAAAGTTTTCCATGTTGGTGGTGGAGGAGGATGGTCCTGGGAGGGTTTAAGATATCCCTCTTTCTGGGATCGTTTGCTCTTACATCCTTCATTAAGAACTGGATTAAAAGCATCAGAGTTAGGATACCCCTCTTCTTGGGATCATTTGTCCTTCTATATTTCATTAAGAACTGGATTAAAAGCATCAGCGTTAGGATACCCATCTTTCTGGGATCATTTGTCCTTATATCCTTCATTAAGAACTGGGTTAAAAGCATCAGAGTTAGCATATCCCTCTTTCTGGGATCCTTTGTCCTTCTATATTTCACTAAGAACTGGATTAAAAGCATCAGAGTTAGGATACCACTCTTTCTGGGATCATTTATCCTTATATATTTCATTAAGAACTGGATTAAAAGCATCAGAGTTAGGATACCACTCTTTCTGGATCCTTTACCTTTTGTTTATAGAGGAGACCAGGTTTAATGCTTCTTAAAGCTGTTTAGAGGAGAGGCAGGTGCGCTTGCTTTCTCTCAACAGTGGAAAGCCACACAGCTTTCCAAGAGGCATTTTAAGGATGCCAGGGAAGGAAGAGCCAATGTCTTGGAGATCAGTTGAGCTAGGAGCACCACATGGTCATGAAAACAGATGGGTAGCCGATTATCAGCTCCTACTTGCTTTTGTGTTGAGCTGATTTTCGTACTGGGAGGGGGCCTCCCATTCCGTGCTCCCGAAGGTAACGAAAGGAATGAAAGAGTGAATGAAACAAATTCCATGCACAACTCTGCTGCCATATAATCCAGTTCAAAGCAGATAATATGTATTTAATATGGCAGTGTAGAAGGGGCCTCTGTGACATTTATGTATAATATGTCGAAAAATGTGGGAAAACATCCAACAATGGTGTGCTTAGAAGGGGAAGACAGATTATTCGGCCACTTGAATTTTCCTCTTTTCCTTCTTCTCTGATTTATCTTCTCTTTACATAGATTTACATTCTCAGGGATGACTTCACTTCCACTTTTCTCTCTTTTTAAGCATCTATATTAGTCCAAATGGAATGACTCTAACCATTCTGATCCAATTTTTTGGATATTCCCTTATGAGAAAGCAGAGTTTACTTCTAAATGAACATGCAAGAAAATGACTATAAGTTAACAAGCAAGTAAATAAATAAAAATGAGAAGATCTGAAAGGGTTTTCTTGAAGTATTCTCAGAATCTGTAAAATATTGGTCACGGCAGTCAATTTCAATTTCAAATCGGGAGTATTTTTGACTTTTGCTCATGGTTCCTTAGCTATACATGTACTTATGTTGCTTACAAGGTCAATTCACGTCTTCCATAGTTTGGTTGTGGTCCAAAGGCTAGAATGAAAACAATGCAGCATTAAGAATGGGGCATCATTCTTTTCTATGCTTTAAGGAACTTACTGAGGGTGTTCGGTGGTAGGTGTCACAAACTGTTGCAGGTCCCTCTTGTTTCAGCGTTAAGGAGCCGTCAATATCTTCCTGGTCACTTTCGCTCCAGTAATCTGCTATAAAATTGTTTGTATTGTGGTGCATTAGGTAACATTTCAAAATATCATGTCATGCTGACCCTATGGTCACAGTGAAATAGCCCCAATGCCCAACCTGTGGTGCTCCCAACACAAACATGTATGTGTGCAGACTTAATTCATAATGGCTGAAATCCTACTGGTCTGTCTCAATTGGAGTAGACCCATTCAATGAATTGTTGGGTGGTGAGTAGTACAAAGGTGAATGCCATTGAATCAACAGGTCTACTTCAGGTAGGACTATTAAGAAGTTAGGCTGATATTTTGACTCTTCAAAGGGTGGACAGAGATAGAGCAGCGGTTCCCAGGTGTTTTGGACTTCAGTTCCTACAATTTCTAACAGCTGGTAAGCTGGCTGGGATTTCTGGGAGTTGAAGTCCAAACATTTAGAAGATCAAAGTTGGGAACCTCTGAGATAAAGGATGGGAGTGGGAGACAATGGCCCCATCAACACTGCCATATAATCCAGTTTCTAAATATAGTTCACCTGCTTTGAACTGGATTATATGGTAGTGTAAACTCATATAATCTGGTTCAAAACAGATAATCTGGGTCAGAAATATGACATTATATATTTATATTACATGTAATATCACTAATAATATTGCAGTATAGAGATATAATACAATATAGTAATATATACTAATATTGTGCTATGCTAATAATATAATATATTCCATATACTTATAATATTTATAGTAATATTATAATGTGATGCAGTATAATACCAATAATAATACAATATAATATATAATAATAATATTGTAATATAATAATACTAATATATTAGTATTGTACATGTTGTACAACTGTGTTGTAAACAGCTGAGTCCCCCGTGAGGTGAGAAGAGTTTATAAAAATGCAATATATATATATATATATATATATATATATATATATATATTTGTCATGTCAGGAGCGAATTGAGAAACTGCAAGTCGCTTCTGGTGTGAGAGAATATGCCGTCTGCAAGGACGTTGCCCAGGGGATGCCAGCATGTTTTCTGATGTTTTATCATCCTTGTGGGAAGCTTCTCTCATGTCCCAGCATGAGGAGCTGGAGCTGACAGAGGGAGCTCATCTGCGCTCTCCCCGGATTTGAACCTGCGACCTGTTGGTCTTCAGTCCTGTTGGCACAGGGGTTTAACCCACTGCACCATGGGGGCTCCAATATATATATATAAATACAATCCATGGACTTCATGAATTCCCCCAGCACCATCATTTTTTACTTTCCAAAACTAAAAGACTTAAGCTTCATGCAACTTCCAAGGAATGCAATTCTGATTTTGAGCAACGAGAACGGTGGTTGTATCCAATCTGGCTGGGAGAGGCCAGTGCTGCCTAGGAAATGTGGACGATGGATGTTGGATTTTCTAGGTTGCTCAACCAGAATCTACCTGTGCTTTATATGTGGATGGCTTACTCTTGGGAGGACAAGTCAATTTCTATTCCGCATCTAGGGATACATTGAATCCGACTGGATTACCTTCATCTGGCCGGATATCCTTGTCATCCGGTGTATATCCAATTGCTGCAAGACCCAAACGGTTCATCCACCTGATGAAAGAATAAAGAAGCAAGGCTTTAAATCTGATACTTCTTCTACTTTCAGCACAATTCAGTTATCTCCAGAATGAAGAGCTTACAATAATATAGGAATGTTTGTCCTATTTCTTGGAAGACTGAAGCAACCCGAGAGAAGTGTTCATTTTGGATGCTCAGCAGTCTTATAGTGGGAAATCTATCCTGGATATAATGTCAGTAATTGTATACTATGGCTCTTAGCAGCCTGATTTTTCCCCCCAGCCTTTCATATCTCTCCGCAGGGGGAAGCTTGCACAGTTTGACAAGACAGCCTTCTTTCAAACCGTGCGCATCTCAAAGGGCCATGAATATTGCACAAATCTCTCCTGTAAATCCAACATAACATGTTCCTATAAAAGCCATCCGCAGGGGTGAAGGTGTGGGGAGGCTGCTCCCTTGGGCTGGAGAGGAAACAGTTCTGGGAATTACTTCAGAGACATGGGTTGTCTTACTTTTTCAGCATAACCTAGGAGTCCAAATTGGTTTGAATTAACCCTCTTCCTTTTCACAAACCAACAAAAGGGATGGTCTGTGGATGTTCTGTGGTTGGTACCATGATAAGGATGATTTAGCTCATGGAGGATGAAAATCTGTCTTGTGAAGAGACAGATGTCCCTGGAATATAGAAAAGTAGATTTGAACCTATGGCAGGTGAAGCCAGGACCAAAAATGAGTGTATGCTTTAGCACTGCTCAAAAACATCTCATTTAAGGGTAACAGGAATCCTGGGGGAATGTCCTATCTATGATTCTTGACATGATGTTGTTACAGATTCGCAGTTTGGGTGTCCTCCTGGACTCATCACTTATGCTTGAAGCTCAGGCGTCGGCAGTGGCCGGGAGGGCCTTTGCACAATTAAGACTCATGTGCCAACTGCGACCGTACCTTGTGAAGGCGGATTTGGCCAGGGTGGTCCATGCCTTAGTCACCTTCAGATTGGAGTACTGTAATGCACTCTACGTGGGGCTTCCCTTGAAAACGGCCCAGAAATTTCAACTGGTTCAACGAGCGGCGGCCAGGTTGTTAACTGGAGCTCCTTACAGGGAGCGGTCAACCCTTCTGTTTAAGGAGCTCCACTGGCTGCCATTCATTTACCGGTCCCAATTCAAGGTGCAGGTTCTTACCTACAAAGCCCTAAGCCGTTTGGGACCTGCCTACCTGTGTGACCGCATCTCTGTGTACAAACCCACACGATCTCTTCGATCATCTGGAGAGGCCCTGCTCACGCTCCCACCACCATTGCAAGCGCGATTGCTGGTGACGAGGGAGAGAGCCTTCTCGGTGGTGGCCCCTCGACTCTGGAACTCACTCCCAAGGACATCAGGCATGCCCCAACTCTGGCAGTCTTTAGGAGGAGCCTGAAAACATGGCTGTTTCAGTGTGCCTTCCCAGAATAAGGAAACTCCCAGCAATATGTCCCTAAACACACACTAATAATGATTTAAGATTGTCTGCACATTTCTTCCCTCTCCAAAACTTCTATTCCAGTTACATGTCACCTTGTCATGCCCAGCATTATTTTAAAATTCTTTAATTATTACATTTGGCCCAGCCATAGGTTTTTAAATGCATTGTGTTATTGTCAATGTTTATTGCTTATTTTGCTTATGAGTTTATTTATTGTTTTGTATTATTGTTGTTATTGTTTATTGTTGTATTATGGGCTCGGCCTCATGTAAGCTGCACCGAGTCTCTTGGGGAAATGGTAGTGGGGTGGTATTATTAATTATCCACTTAATTTGGGCTCCAGGCTCTAGAAAGCAATCCTGAATTATCTAAATTTTATCTACTGTTGTTTTAAAATTGTATTATTTTGATTTTTTTTTGTAATTTTATGTGAGTTGTTTTATACTTTTGAACCATGTTTGCCTGGGAGATGGTGGCAGGATATAAATAAAGATTATTGTTGTTGTTGTTGTTTTTATTGTTCTTATTATTATTTGAAACACAACAAGATGAGTCCACAGCAGACAAGATCACTTTGCTGGCTGTTGCATTGGATCACACGTTGGACACTTCCCAAGTTATTGTTGTTGTTATTATTATTTGAAACACAACAAGATGAGTCCACAGCAGACAAGATCACTTTGATGGCTGTTGCATTGGATCACACGCTGGACACTTCCCAAGTTATTGTTGTTGTTATTGTTATTTGAAACACAACAAGATGAGTCCACAGCAGACAAGATCACTTTGATGGCTGTTGCATTGGATCACACGCTGGACACTTCCCAAGTTATTGTTGTTGTTATTGTTATTTGAAACACAACAAGATGAGTCCACAGCAGACAAGATCACTTTGCTGGCTGTTGCATTGGATCACACGCTGGACACTTCCCAAGTTATTGTTGTTGTTATTATTATTTGAAACACAACAAGATGAGTCCACAGCAGACAAGATCACTTTGATGGCTGTTGCATTGGATCACACGCTGGACACTTCCCAAGTTATTGTTGTTGTTATTGTTATTTGAAACACAACAAGATGAGTCCACGGCAGACACGATCACTTTGATGGCTGTTGCATTGGATCACATGCTGGACACTTCCCAAGTTATTGTTGTTGTTATTGTTATTTGAAACACAACAAGATGAGTCCACGGCAGACACGATCACTTTGCTGGCTGTTGCATTGGATCACATGCTGGACACTTCCCAAGTTATTGTTGTTGTTATTGTTATCTGAAACACAACAAGATGAGTCCACAGCAGACAAGATCACTTTGCTGGCTATTGCATTGGATCACACGTTGGATACTTCCCAAGTTATTGTTGTTGTTATTGTTATCTGAAACACAACAAGATGAGTCTACAGCAGACAAGATCACTTTGCTGGCTGTTGCATTGGATCACACGTTGGACACTTCCCAAGTTATTGTTGTTGTTATTGTTATCTGAAACACAACAAGATGAGTCCACAGAGGACAAGATCACTTTGCTGGCTGTTGCATTGGATCACATGTTGGACACTTCCCAAGTTATTGTTGTTATTGTTATTTGAAACACAACAAGGTGAGTCCATAGCAGACACTCTGCTGGGTGTTGTATTGGATCACACATTGGACAGTTCCCAAGTGTCTAGGACTGTGTGATGTATCGGCGAATAATGTGTGCAGATCCCAGTAAGGTGGCCTTTTGCAGCTGGCAGCTGGTAATTATGTCAGTGCCGATTGTGTTTAAGTGCAGGCCATGGTCTTTAGGCACTGCACCCAGTGTGCCAATCACCACTGGGACCACCTTGACTGGCTTGTGCCAGAGTCTTTGCAGTTCAATCTTTAAATCCTCACATCGTGTCAGCTTTTCCAGTTGTTTCTCTTCCATCCTGCTGTCACTGGGATTGCAACATCGACAATCCATACTTTGCTTTTTAACACAATCATGAAGTCAGGAGTGTTGTGCTCCAAAACTCTGTCAGTCTGAATTTGGAAGTCCCAGAGGAGTTTGACGTGTTCATTCTCTGTAACTTTTTCTGGCTTGTGATCCCACCAGTTCTTTGTCCCAGGAAGATGATATTTGTGGCATCATCATCATCATCATCATCATTAAGGAGGGGAGACCCCAAAATCTATTGTCTTTTCTTCACCTGCCTTTTTCAAGTTCTGCTGTATTCAGAAAGCCTGTATTAAACAAGGGAGAAATGGCATATCCACTAGAAGTGCTCACAATAAGACTAAGGACTTCATCCTATGCGATAAGTAAAGCATTGGGGATAGTTGTGGTTCCCTTAAGCTTTGAAACGCCTCGTTTGGAAATGAAATGGATGATTTTCCTACTCCCATCACACCTTTCCCCTCGTTCCCTTTTCTTTTCAACTTATGTTTGCCTATCATGGGTTTTTCTGAGGCTGAAATGTGTTGTAGTTCAGCTTTCGATTGTGCCTATACCTGATCTCTCTGGGAATTCTGGGTCTGCAAGTCAGCAGGAGACCCAGCAAGAGATTTTAAGCCCTGAAAATGAATGGTCTTTGTCTGAAGGCTACATTCCTGAAAGGCAGTTTGCTAGGGAAGCAAGGGCAGGAACAGATCTGAGCTTCGAGGGTGAAAATGAAAGTCCAGGTGGACAGAGTAATGAGCAGTTACATAGGAAATTTACATTATGTCAGCATAGAGCTTCCCAGGAGATTTTACGAAAGTCAAGACACCTATTAGCCAAGAAGTCCTTATTAGTTTCCCAGGGGAGATGGCATGATTTTCTCTCTTGCTGGGTCTCTCTTGCTGGGTCTCTTGCTAGCTTGGTAGATGGGTCCATCAGTCCAGGCTACATCAGTATTTGAGTATTGATCTATTGCCAAGTCAAAGGATTTCTAGTTCCATGTTCCATGTTTCCTTTTGTTCATGTCTCATGATTACAGGTTTTGAGGACTCTTCCTGAATCTCATGTTATAGATTTATTCTGCTTTTGTATTCCTGGTTTTTGATGCTACTTCTGTACTTTGATTTCTTTGGATTATTCCTGATATTTGAACTTTGGTCTTTTATACTTTGGTCTTTTATATGAATTGCTTTTCATATATCTATATAAATAAAAATGTAATGTTCGTTTGTGGGATTAACATAAATCAAAAACTACTGGACGAATTGACACCAAATTTGGATCGTAAGCTAATTTAAATACGAATCAATAATGAATAACGAAATTAACAAACTGGATCGCCCAAGCCTACTGTTTACCCACAAGCATAAAGAAATTACATATATTAGAAACCAACACTTTCTCATTATTTTATTTTCAAGATCACCAGACTGGGCCACAGCAATGCATGGCAGGGGATGGACCGCTTTGCTATTTTACCTTGGACTGGAGTGTGTGTTAAGTACAGAGGTGGTTCCCAGCCTTGGAGTGCAGCAGAGTGTGTGACTCACCCAGGGTCACCCAGTGGGTTTCCATGGCTAAGCAGGGAATCGAACCCTGGTCTCCAGAGCTCAAACCATTACACCCTGCTGGCTCCCTTTAATACCAAGTGAAATAAATAAATGATGGACCTGTTTTCAATTAGCTGACAAGGCAAAGCATCTCCACTTATCTGATTAAAAATCAATATTGTTCCTTTCTAGCCTTTTCAACAGTTCACATTCATTTCAAAATTACAGGCTCCGCTTTGCTTTTATCTGCTTTATCGGGGCACCAAAGTGGTGTGATCTAGCCAAGTATTCTCTGATGCACTCAGCAAATACTATCTGCAGGAGGCGATTTGAAATATTAATAACATGCTGCTTTCCTCTAATTGGAATTAATCTGGACAACCTTTGCATTTTATCACAAAATTAATTCTCATCGCACTTTTGATTTCTTGAACTCGAGCGAGCTGATGAATAAATATCACACTCTCTGCTGATTTCATCAGATGTAACAAATACATAAAAAGGGAAATGCCGGGAAGGCTCTCTCGTTTGCAAACAGATTGGTGGGCCAGTGTTATTTATCACTTTACAAGAGACAGAGTGACCAACACCCCCAGAGATAAATGTATTCATTGCATAATTAATCCATTGCAAAGTGCACAAGTTGGCTTGGTGCATTGCAAAGTGCACAAGGAAGCATGAAGACACTTCTTTTGCAAGGAAAAGCTGAGAAGAACCTAATGGGACATAAGATAGGCTGGAAGGGGAAGGTCATGCATTTGCTTGGTAACATTTTCTAGAAAACAGACATCAGTCCAAGGTTGGATTCTAGCAGCTTGGCCCCTGGAACAGTTTCAAATATACCACATTTTCCGGCATATAAGATGACTGGGCGTATAAGGCGACCCCCAACTTTTCCAGTTAAAATATAGAGTTTGTGATATACTCACCGTATAAGACTACCCCTCTTCCAACACATACCAAATAGTTTTTTTAAAAGCATCAGATTTGATTTCAATATGGTAATTTTCCTATTACTGTACCTCCTTCTCTGCCTCTCAGATCTCGCACATGCGCACCTGCACCACTTCACTGCAATCTTCAGGAACGAGATCTGAGAGGCAGAGGAGGAGGTACGGTAATAGGATACAAGGGCGGTCCAGACAGGTAAAAGAGGCGTGTTTTTCTGGGTCCAGAGCCACTCTATCTCTTTTTTCCATACCCCGAACGCCTGCAGCTTGCTCCGCCCTTCACTTACACCTTCCCGGTAAGGCACCCCTTCTCCTCACCATTGGGACCACATTAAGTTCATGAATCCTGATGAATGGATTTTCTTCTACCATTCTTGTACAGCGTCGCCCTTAATACTGCCCCACCATATGCGGCAACCACAGATTCTCCAATTCGGACTAGAAGTTTCAGCACCCGCTCTATAAGACGACTCCCATGTATAAGACTACTTCCGCATATAAGATGACCCCTGACTTTTGAGAAGATTTTCTTGGGTTAAAAAGTAGTCTTATATGCCAGAAAATATGGTAGGTTTCCCTTTAAAATATATCCTTAGCAGATATAGTTCTGCTTTCAAAACTTCAGACAAGACACTCCCTTCCCATTTATTTATAGCTGTTGGAATGTCCTTTCATCCTTTTGCTCTCTATACATCAGAATAACTGTAATTTTATTGTCGAAGGCTTTCATGGCTGTAATTACTGGGTTGTTGTAGGTTTTTCGGGCTATTTGACCTCACTACCTCTGAGGATGTTTGCCATAGATGCAGGCGAAATGTCAGGAGAGAATGCCTCTAGAACATGGCCATATAGCCTGAAAAATCCTACAACAATCTATATGGCCATGTTCTAGAAGCATTCTCTCTTGGTGTTTCGCCTGCATCTGTGGCAAGCATCCTCAGAGGTTGTGAGGTCTGTTACAGACCTCACAACCTCTGAGGATGCTTGTCATAGGTACAGACGAAATGTGAAGAGAGAATGCTTCTAGAATATGACCATATAGCCTGAAAACCAACAACAACCCAACTGTAATTTTCTTTTGTAGTTTTGATCTTCCATCAGCGTTGCCTCCAAAAAATCCTGCAAATTTCTTGGGAAAACAGGTGGACTGGAAGAAACAAAGACCACCAGCAATGAAGCAATGCTCCTACGCCATCAACTCCACTGGACTGGCCACATTGTCTGAATGCCCGATCACCATCTCCCAAAGCAATCTCTATACTCCTAATTCAAGAACTGAAAATTGAATGTTGGTGGGCAGGAAAAGAAATTTAGAGATGGGCTTAAAGCCAACCTTAAAAACTGTGGCTGAGAATTGGGAAGCCCTGGCACTCGAGTGCTCTAACTGGAGGCCAGCTGTGACCAGCAGTGCTGCAGAATTTGAAGAGGCACAAATGGAGGGCGAAAGGGAGAAACATGCCAAGAGGAAGGTGCCTCACGTCAACCCTAACTGGGACTGAAAACCAACAACAACTGCCTTCCACCTGGAAAGAGATGTCCTCACTGTGGAAGAACATGCGGGTCAAGAATAGGGCTCCACAGCCACTTATGCACCCACCACCAAGACACTGCACTTGGAGGACCATCATCCTTGGGATACGAGGGATCGCCTAAGAACAAGAAGAAGTATACATTTGCTCAACTTCCTTGGAGAGAACTCATGCACCTTACCGATTCATTTCTTCCAGGCAGTCCGTTGCGAAGAAGAAACTCTTAATTTTGGGGTGACAAGCTTTGAAGGCACTGCAAGGTAAGCAGAAAGAAAGAAATAGGAGCATACTAAGTCAAGAAAATATCCGATATTTGGGACTTTAAGAGCAAGGCATCCAGTTACACTACAATTCCAAGAACCCTGTGGCAAATGCCTTTTGAACATTATGTAGAGTTCTTTTCTAAACCAGAATTTCAATTCTTTGACTTCATGGATCTAAAATTCTTATTTCCTCCTTCCAAAGAAGATCACATATATTATTTTTCAGCTGTAATGCAAAAATAGGATGGTGAAAAGGGGCATATGGTCTGTGGGCCAAATGTCTGTTTCGAGTTTATGGTTGTCTGTTTCATGAGTTTATGGACTAATAAGTGCTTGCTAATCAAATAAAGAGGGAATTGGGGGACACAACAGCTTACCTCCAAGGGCTGCACCCCACATAAGGCCTAAATATCTGCATTTTCCTTTACAGTCACATGACAACAACAAAGAATTGGCTGACTTTTATTTGAAATTCCATTTGTTTTGGTTTCAGTGAAGTTAAAATACTGTATATACTCGAGTATAAGCCTAGTTTTTCAGCCCCCTTTTTAGGCTGAATGAGCTCCCCTCGGCTTATACTTGAGTCAAGGTTATTTATTATTTTACTCTTTTATTAGTATTATTTTTATTACTTTTATTATTTTACTTTATTAATATTATTATTATATTTACATTATTTTACTCCATTTATTGTTATTATTACATTTGTTATTTTACTCTATTTATTATTATTACATTATTTTACTCTATTGTTATTACTGATATATTATTTTATAATATATTATTGTTTTATTACATGTATTATTTTACTCTACTTATTAATGTTGTTGTTACATTTATTATTTTACTCTTTATTATTATTACTAGCCGTCCCCTGCCACACGTTGCTGTGGCCCACATGGGGGTTCTGTGTAGGAGGTCTGGCCCAATTCTATCGTTGGTTGGGTTCAAAATGCTCTGTGATTGTAGGTGAACTATAAATCCCAGCACCTACAACTCCCAAATATCAAGAATCTATTTTCCCCAAACACCACCAGTGTTCACATTTGGGCATATTGAGTATTCGTGTAGAGTTTGATCCAGATCCATCATTGTTTGAGTCCAGTGATCTCTGGATGTAGGTGAACTACAACTCCAAAACCAAAGGACACTGGCCACAACACCCTTCCAGTATTTTCTGTTGGTTATGGGAATTCTGTGTGCCAAGTTCAATTCCATCATTGGTGGAGTTCAGAATGCTCTTTGATTGTAGGTGAACTATAAATCCCAGCAACTACAACTCGCAAATGACAAAATCAAATTTTTGAGTGAAGGACATACATTGGGTTGTTAGGTGACTTGTGTCCAAATTTGGTGTCAATTCGCCCAGTGGTTTTTGAGCTCTGTTAATCCCACAAATGAACATTACATTTTTATTTATATAGATTATTGCATTTATTATTTTACTCTATTGTTATTATTATTACATTTATTATTTTACTCTATTGTTATTGGAAGGATACATAAGGACATTTACATTGAAAGAGGTTAGAATAATGGTTTAATCAGAGTCAGACAGTTGTGATGAATTCCCTACCTGTTAGGCTAGGAAGAGCTCAGAAAAGTAGGCCCAGGAAGTTCAGCAGCCATTTTAGAAGGGTGCCTGGGGGCATCCATTTTAGAGACTCATTTCCTGGAGGGGGCGGTGCTTAGAAGCAGCTTGGAGGGAAATGAGGGAAGTTTGTAATTGGCTGGGAGGGAGTGGGTGGAGCTTAACTTGAGAAAAGAAAAAAATACTTTAAGGGTGCGTTTTAAAACCTGACAGGTCAGTTTGGGTTGGGTGTGAAGGAGAGAGGAGTTAGGGTTTGGTGTGAAGAAGAGAAGAGTTAGTGAAGCCAGAAGTTGGTCAGTTAGTCAGCAGAATCAGTTAGTGAGAAGAATTTATAGCTATTGGGGAAGGATAGCTGGTGGAGTGGAGAGACAGATCCAAAAGGAAAGGACTGTCTGTGTGGAGTTTAGGATTACTAGGCAGAGAGGAATCCTGTCAGTAGTTTCTGGAAGGAGAGGGGCGTGTTATGTGCAACTAAGCTTTGATCTGTTTAAAGAAACCATACACTTTATTCAACATTGAAACCGCTAAGCTTAAAGCCTGTATTGTTCAAGTTCTCTCAAATAAACAACATTGTTATTTGTTCACAACCACTGCCTCATGTGTGCCTCTGTGTGAGAAGTTTTCCAAGCAGTTTATAGAAGAAATCAAAGTTAAATGGTGGCAGTGTGTATCTAAAAAGGAATCTCTTTATTGTTACCTCAGAGAACCAAGCCTGAGTGCGAATCCAGCACATTCTTGCCTAAAGATACCTCAAGACAAGCCAAGGGCTTAACATTTCTTTTAAGTGTGGTGGTAGCCAGTGTTCTTTTAAAAGGTTTTTCGGACAGAAGTTTGTTCCAGCTTATTCAGCTTTTGCTTTTTACTTAAAGTAGCCACAAGCTTTTTACCTTACTGGTTTGCAGTGGTTGGGATTTTGTTAATACTCTATTATAGCAGTCTTATCTTAAATATGTTTTCTCAGTTTTTGTGGTAAAATTAGGTGCCTCGGCATATATTCGGGTCGACATACTCGAGTATATACGGTAATTGCACCAACATGTGCCTCCAATGGAGGCCAACAGGTAGAGTCACGAGTCTCATCATATCCAACAGTGCCTCAACCTTCTTCTTTGGAGCTTAGGATTATTTTCTATAATATAAAGACCAAATTCCTTTATATCCTTGCAGACTCACGAAACCAAAATCTCATACACTTTCCCCACACAGAAGTTCTCTCTGTGATGTTTTTGTGTGCGTACCTGGCTTGAGGTCCAGGATACGCAACTGCCTCGCAGTCCTTTTTTTGGTTAGTCTCCAGCTCTTATTCAGCTCCTTAGGAGGGAATTCAAGCAGCCATTTCCTCCATTTCCATTAGAAACTCAGACCAGGGTCACAGATGAGCAAATATGGAATACCCCTCAATGTGTGACCTTTTAGCAAACGAACGGGAAGGCTTTTCAAAGCCAGCCCTTGCTGTTCACACAAGGAAGTCTTTCACTAAAAGAAAAGATGCTTTGCTTTCCTTGGCATAATAGCTCTCCAACAGCATTTGCTGGTAGGAACAAAAAGATGAAAAACAAGGTCTGGGTCTTTGGTTCTTGGTGAGTAAGCCAAAGAATTGCTAACCACAGAAATGGCTCCGCAGGAGAGCAGAAGGAAAAACCGGATGGATGGGCATCCCAAGGAGCAAGGAAAAAGGTTTCAAATACATCACTTCGACCCAACTTTCTCCATTTCTGTGTGCTTTTGTAGCTAAATGCCACTTACTTTGCTAATAGCCTTTTGCGCATGTAAAAGCAATGGGGATTTTTGAAGCTATCTACATAGCATGTTGGGACCGTTTATAGGAATGAACAGCACCTAGTTGAGGGAGAGGCAGGACAAAATAATCCCAACCTTGCCATTGTGTCATTACTCATCGCAGAACCCACAGTCTCTCACATTTTTCCTCTGTACCAGATCTCTGTATGTCCCATGAATCTTCGCTCTCATACAGTGAGCCTATATGAATGCTTCTGGTGACACAAATACTAAATATCATGCACTCAAAAATCAGTGTGGTTCTTTCCCCTTTTTGATATTAACTAAAGATCATTACTGCATTCTCATCTTTACTCTGTAGGTATGTGCAAGAAGATATAGATATAGGTAGATATAGGACAGCAGTTCCCGACCTCTGTTTTGACCGGGGACCACTTGACTAGAGACCACTTGACCAGGGACCACTTGACCAGGGACCACTTGACCAGAGACCACTTGACCAGGGACTACTTTGACCAGAGACCACTTGACCAGGGACCACTTGACTAGGGACCACTTGACCAGGGACCACTTTGACCAGGGACCACTTTGACCAGGGACCACTTGACCAGAGACCACTTGACCAGGGACCACTTTGACCAGAGACCACTTGACCAGGGACACTTGACTAGGGACCACTTGACCAGGGACCATTTTGACCAGGGACCACTTGACCAGGGACCACTTTGACCAGGGACCACTTTGACCAGGGACCACTTGACCAGAGACCACCTGACCAGGGACCACTTTGACCAGAGACCACTCTCCAACATTAGTATCAAAAGGGTTACAAATACGTTTTTGGTCAATTTTAAATTCGGTTTGGTTATTTGGGGTGCTGATTCAGAAAATTGCCTTGGATAGACCACATCAGCTCTAGTTTCTGATACACAACATATGCCACCCAGTAGTCGCCATCTGCTTGTTCACAGAAAACCATATTTAATAATCTAGAGCTGATGTGGTCTATCCAATGCAATTTTCCGACTCAGCACCACAAACAACCCTAGGAACAGGCTGAAAAACAAAGACACCAAGGCACCCTCAGTTTCTGGCACCACATGGAATGGCTCCACTCAGGGGGAGGGAGGAGGAGAATAAGCAGTCAGAAGGATTGTTGTCATGCTTTTCGTGGGTAGTCAGCCCCTCCCCTCCCAACATCCCCATTGCCTCGGCACTGTAAGAGGGTTTTGTGAGACCAGTTGCTCTTGTTGCAATGGTGTAGTAACAGTGAGGCTGCGGACCATATTTTAGTTCTTGGGGACCAATGGTGGTCCAAGGACCACAGGTTGGGGACCACTGATATAGAAGAACTTGGTTGTTGTGTGCCTTCAACTTTGTCTTTGATCATTGTAGTCCACCAAGAGGATGACCGGTTCAATGACTGATTGACAATGAGTATTGAGTCAATGATTGATTGACTCTGGAAGGTCATAATTTTGGGTACACCACAACTGCATGAACCCATCCATTCATATAAGACGTTGACATTTTAATGGAATGACCAGCACAGGGCAGGCATGTAGCTGAGGGGGGGGGGGGGTTGAGGGGCTTCAGCCCCCCCCCCCCCCGAAATTCTCATGGTGGTTCGTGAAAAGGCCTTACTGGTGCATTATTTAAACTGTTATGTTTATTCATATCATGATCTAATCACCATACTCAATATATACCATATGCATGGGGGTATTGGGGTAATGATACAAAAGGTTTGCTAGGGTAGACCCTCTTTCACTCAGACTCAGCCCCCCCCCCCCCGAAAATCAGCCCCTCCCGAATCAAAATCCTGGCTACGGGCCTGGCACAGGGTAAGCAGTCATACGGACATGGTCCAACAATGTGAAAAGTGGTTAACTGCTGAAATGGGAACTAACACAGGAATGGGAAGATATTAGAAAAAACTTTAAAATGTATACAGTTCAAAAGCTGTATCTGAATGTTATATCTGTCAGTTATAAGTTCCAATACCTCCCTAGTGGATACGTTTTTTCATGTCAGGAGCGACTTGAGAAACTGCAAGTCGATTCTGGTGTGAGAGAATTGGCCATCTGCAAGGACGTTGCCCGGGGGACGCCTGGATGTTTTAACATCCTGTGGGAGGCTTCTCTTATGTCACTACGTGAGAAGATGGAGCTGGCAGACGGGAGCTCACTCTGCTCCCCAGATTTGAACCGCCGACCTTTTGGTCAGCATTCCTGCCAGCACAAGGGTTTAACCCATTGCGCCACCTGACATTGTGAATAATAGTGAACCCTATATTTTAAATATACTTGGGCTGGAATCATACCATAGAACTGTATCGGAAGACTAAGGCCCTAAAACACTTCCAAAAGGATATCATTTTAGAGCATGGGTAAGTGAAACCAAAGGTTTCAAATCTATGGATAAGGAAGACATAATGTCATTTATATTGAGCATAGAATTCATTCCAAGGACCATATCCAGGTTCCATCCATCCTCAAAGAATACAGAAGGAAAGGCAAAAATGGAACAGAAATCCTCAACATCATCCACCAGATGGCAGGCAATAGCTATTGATTAGAATAAACCAAGCTGCCAAGGAAGGGTTCATGGACAAAGGAGATAACCCCACTTGCCTAGATTCCAAAAGACCTCACAACTTCTGAGGATGCCTGCCATAGATGTGGGTGAAGCGTCAGGAGAGAATGCTTCTGGAACATGACTAGACAGCCCGGAAAACTCGCAGCAACCCAAAGGAGACACCACTTGGAACATGGTTGGTTCCTTTCTGCAGTGTGAGCCTAAACCCATCCATTGTCCCATGCTCCTTATCTTGGATTTGTGTCCCATCTCAAATGGCTGAACCACAAATAAAGGAATTCCCATCAAGTGCACAAATCGTGCAAAGTTACATAGGGAATGCTTGGACTTCCTACAATTAAATAATAAAAACAAACTAGATATGAAAATTAAGTGGCCATTTTTAGAAATGCCAAGTGAAAATCAAAATAAAAACCAGCAAGTCTTACAGGTGCTTCCACATTGGATCAGAGAACCTGGCCCTTTCCTGGAGTCTCAGATAAAGCAATCTGCTGCAGCCTCACCTAACTTGTGTCATCTTTGTCATTAATAACATGAGCCACATGTTGATATCTCTTGGCCACATGTGTCTAGTTTCCATCTGTGGAAACTTACTCAACTGCCAAGTATGCCTGCCCTGTTTGGCATAAGTCTGCCCATGCAAAGCAAGTGAACATAGCATTGAATGAAACATATAGAATAATCACAGGATGTCTTAAACCTACACCTGTTGATAAACTCTATTATCTAGCTGGCATTGCCCCCTCCTGATGGGCGACGGGAAGTTGCTGCTAAATATGAGAGAAATAAGGTTGAACACTGTGAAAGCCGCCCACTGCATGGCTACCAGACTCCTCCCAGTAGATTCAAATCAAGGAAAAGCTTGATGAGAACTACCACTCCTCTTGGCGTCCCCCCAGCAACAGCAAGGGTATCCCTCTGTGCAGCTATACAAGGAAATCCCAACTGGATGCCCCCCCCCCCCACAAGTGAGGGTCTTCCTCCAGGGGCAAACCAAGAATGGGCAACTTGGAAGTCCTTGAACAGACTCAGAAGTGGAGTGGGCAGATCAAAAGACAACCTGGCAAAATGGCACTACCTAAAAGAATCCCACACTTTTTATGACTGTGGAGCAGAACAGACAACTCTGCATCTGTATGCTTATCCACAATGCCCTGCCTCATGCACAGAGGATGAACTGTTTGAAACTACAGACAATGCCATTGCTGCTGCCTGTTTTTGGTCAAAAGATATTTAGCCGCCTGTACTCCTATTTTTATCAGTTTTACATTAATTTATGCAATGCTTTTGATACGAAATAATAATAATCTGTGGAATGTTGAAAGGTCTGAGCTATAGTATCTCATCAGCGTCAGTGGTTGCACAATGGACAAACCCATTATCAATTCTGGCGAACTGATATGTTATTATTATGATCTGATGCAGTGAGCAGATTTGCCATATGGTAAAAACAAGCTACATTGTGAAAACCTGTCCTATTGGGCTATGACAATTGCTTTATTCTTATTTGTGTGGGTTGTCACACATCTTCCTAAGCAGTTCCTCCCAAGAGAGCACCCGACTGTCTGGGGAAGTTAGATTTCTGGCTGTGATGATTCCTGGAGTCAAACGAATGATTCTTATCTTTTCTTCCTTGCCTTCGGGCCTGTCTAGTGACTCGTTTCCCAGTCTCCGAAGTGCTACTGAATAGTGAATGTTGACTTGTATATGGCACTTTAGATGGGGAAAACAATGCAACAATAGAGCGTGCCACTGACAAAGCTTGTCTCTAAAACGTTCAAAATCTTTTATATCCTGCCAAGCTAGTTTTCCACACTGACGCTACAGGTTTCATCTAGACAACAGCAGAAGATCAAGTAATAATACTAATAATACTACTACTACTACTACTACTACTACTACTACTAATAGAGAATGAACATGCCAAACTCCTCTGGGACTTCCGGATTCAGACAGACAGAGTTTTGGAGCATAATACTCCTGACCTCACAATCGTGTTAAAAAACAAAGTATGGATCGTCGATGTCGCAATTCCAGGTGACTGCAGGATTGCAGAGAAACAAGTGGAAAAGCTGACACGATATGAGGATTTAAAGATCGAACTGCAAAGACTCTGGCACAAGCCAGTCAAGGTGGTCCCAGTGGTAATCGGCACACTGGGTGCAGTGCCTAAAGACCTTGGCCTGCACTTAAACACAATCGACTCTGACAAAATTACCATCTGCCAGCTGCAGAAAGCCACCTTACTGGGATCTGCATGCATTATTCACCGATACATCACACAGCCCTAGACACTTGGGAAGTGTCCGACGTGTGATCCAATTCAACAGCCAGCAGAGTGTCTGCTGTGGACTCATCTTGTTGTGTTTCTAATAATAATAATAATAATAATAATAATAATAATAACTTTATTTATTTGACCTGTCATATAACCATTTCAAAGTATAGCATGAGTAAAAGACAAGGCAAAAAGGTGAGGACAGCAGCTGACCTTCTATTTACAGAGCCAAAATTTGTGAGAATTTTTACTGAGTTTCCATACATAGTCTAGTATCAAATCAGTTAAATTGGCTTATGGCATACTGTATATGCTCAAGTATAAGCCAACCCGAATATAAAATGAGGTTCCTAATTTTACCACAAAAACTTGGGAAAATGTATCGATTTGAGTATAAGCTGCGCTTTGCAATCACGTCTGGTGGGGACGAGAGACAGGGCCTTCTTGGTGGTGGCCCCTCGGCTCTGGAACTCTCTCCTGATGGAGATTAGATCTACCCCTTCCCTCCTGACTTTCAGAAAGCTAGTAAAATCCTGACTCTGGGACATAGCATTCTCAGAATGATTAGCGAGTCAACAACTACTGACCACACTGGTGGATTGTGATGAATGTGATTTTATCTTGACGATTGGGCTCTATGTATTTATTTGGTTTGTATTTCAATGTATTATGATGTTATGATGTTGTTAGTTGAATTGTGTATGGATTTTCTTCAGAGGTTGAGAAGACCGGGTTATAAAAGTTCTAAATAAATAAATAATAAATACATAAAGGAAAACAGAAAGGACTAGAAAGTCTTAATACTTACACCGACTTTCTACACTCAAAACCCAATGGCTGAGGCATCTGCCTCACTTTGCCCAATAGTGGGACTGGCCATGGGTCACCTCATTGGATATGGAGCCCCCGGTGGCGCAGTGGGTTAAACCTCTGTGCCGGCAGGACTGAAGACCCACAGGTTGCAGGTTCGAATCTGGGGAGAGGCGGATGAGCTCCCTCTATTAGCTCCAGCTCCTCATGCGGGGACATGAGAGAAGCCTCCCACAAGGATGATAAAAAACATCCATTCATCCGGGCATTGTCCCCTGGCCAACGTCCTTGCAGACGGCCAATTCTCTCACACCAGAAGCGACTTGCAGTTTCTCAAGTCGCTACTGATACGACCAAAAAACCCCCAACTCATTGGATGCCACTTGTCAAAGCAGTCACCTTCAAGAAGCCATAAAACCTGACCTAAAGTTATGCCCATGAGACCTTCCCTCCCTTGAAGCATTAGCCCTCTCCCGTCTCCATTTTTCAGTCTGTTTCCCCACATACTTACTGTTTCCTCCTGCATTCGATGGCTCTGTCTATCCTGAACTCTGGTAAACTGATGAATCCTTCTGCTTTTTCATCCTATTGAGAAAGGAAAAGGGAACACGACTGACAAAGAGCAAAAGGTTGAGATCCTGCTCGGTCTTTTCATTATAGATGGTGAGTTTCCAAATCTGTGAGCAAGCTAGAGTTAATCCAACTCCTGTTTGCCGATGACCTTTAAATAGGAGCATTTTTAGTCAAAAGAAGGCCAGCTTGAGCCTATTAATAACCAAGAGCCGAGCGAAAATTTGCATGGTGCGCTCTTTTCACTTTTGTGCGAGAAGTGTGTCGTTTGAAGCCGATTTTACATTATTATCATCCGTTCAAAAGGAAAAGTCCTATCCTAAACTACAATCAAAGCCAGAGTTGAAAGCCCTTAAGCCACAAACTCATAGACTGCAGCCCTGGCTGCAACGTCAGGGTGAAGTACCAGTGCCTTTTGGGAACTATTTCCATTTCTGGAAAAGGCAAAAAAATCAGCATGGGATGAAGCAACTCAGCAACTTTTGACCTTTTGTGAAGCTAAATTGCATGCAATGGTTTTGAGAACTTTTTCAACACAATGGGTTCCTCTTTTCTTGTGAGATCGGTAAAAAAATATGATCGTTTTGAAAGTGTTCGTCCCTCGAGAAAGGATTGCCCTCACCCTGAGTTGACTCCATTGGCCCTCTGTGATGTTCCTACAAACCAAATGCATAGTATTCCAATTGGAGTGACTCACGTCAAGATCGTCGCTTTCATCTGGCTTTGTGAACATTTTTGTACAATCTCATGTGAGTGACTATATACTATCATAAATTAGACCAAAACTGTCTTTGCAAAAAGTGGGACGACAATATTGAGTTTAAGGGATTTATTTATAGGGATACTCACATTCTGGTTAGTGTACCAATACAGGGAGGAATCCTTCAGCACGAACCAGTATTTTTTCCACTTCTGGGTAAAGTAGCCTTTGGCGTCCTTTTTCTTCCATAACCAGCCCTCGCAATCTCCATGCCCCAAATCTTTGCAGGAGATCCGCCGCCGGCTGCTGTTGTTCAGTGAGCCTCCTTGAAAGGAAATGGCAACGGGGGAAACTGAGGCTGGATCTACACAAGAACCGCGTTCTAGCCTCACTGAGAAGAATCCCATCCCAGTTTGACTATTATTATTTATTTCGAGCTTTTAGGCCGGCTAACAGCATAGGATTAAAATACAATAAGAGAAACCACAGTAAACATCATAATACAATAGTACAAAAATACATTAAAATACAATTATACAACTTACAAAAGGTCAGTTCGTCAGAATAAATCATAAATTCATCGCCATCTGCCCGTGTGGTCAGCAGTTATTGACTCAGTCATCATTCTGCAAATGCAGTATTCCAAAGCCATGTTTTTACCAGCTTTCTAAAAGTGAGGAGGGAAGGGGCAGATCTAATCTCCATCGGGAGGGAGTTCCAGAGCCAAGGGGCCACCACCGAGAAGGCCCTGTCCCTCATCCCCACCAATTGCAATTGCGAAAGAGGAGGGACCGAGAGCAGGACCTCTCCAGAAGATCTTAATAACCTTGATGGTTCATAGGGGAGAATCCGTTCAGACAGGTAAATTGGGCCGGAGTCGTTTAGGGCTTTATAGGTCAACACCAGCACTTTGAATTGTGCTCGATAACATCATTCACCAATTTTAATCTGAACTCAGATAGGTCTTGAAAGTCACATTGGTACAAAAAAAGATAATTTCTGGCACGTTCACATGTTTACTTCTTTTGACTATTTTAGGTCCCCTGACCCCAGTGACTATGGGCTTTTCCTTTCCAGCAAGCACGGATGGTGGGGATGAGAGAGAGGGCCTTCTCAGTGGTGGCCCACTGCCTCTGTATTGCCCTTCCTAGAGAAATAAGACAGGCCCCATCCCTCCCCTTTTTTCATAAGAGCCTGAAGACCTGGTGGTTTAAACAAACCTTTGAGAACGACTAGTTCTAGCTCTGCCCCAGACACTGTTGAAATTGGCCATATCTTTTTCTACCAATTACCCAGGTCACTCTCTTCTATTAGGCCCTGGAAATGTACAGCCATAGACTCTTCCTAATTTCCCAGGCCCTCTAAAACTCCACTAGCCCCGGCCCGACCTTTAAATTGCCTTGAACAGGCAGAATTATTTTAAATATATATGTTCTATTGCGGTTTTTAATGCTTATATTGTCTTGTTAATTTTATGTTTATGCTGTTTTCCTTGTATGTATTGATTATGTTATTAGGAAACAGCTCTGAGTCCCCTCGGGGAGATGGAGCGGTATATAAATAAAGTTTTGTTGTTGTTGTAAACCAGTGGTTCCCAACCTTTTTTTGACCAAGGACCACTTGAACAGGGACCACTTTGACCAGGGACCACTCTCCAACATTAGCACCAAAAGGGTTACGAAACAGTTTTTGGTCAACTTTAGATTCAGTTTGGTTATTTGGGGTGCTGATTCAGGAAATTGCAGTGGATAGACCACATCATCTCTAGTTTCTGATACAGAACATATGCTATCCAGTAGTAACCATCTGTTCGCACACAAAAAGCCATATTTAATAATCTAGAGCTGATGTGGTAGTAGCAATCTTTTGTGGGCAGTCAGCCTCTCCCGTCCCGACATCCCTGTTGCCTTAGCACTATAAGAGAGTTTCGCGAGACCAATTGGTCTAGTTGCCACATGGTTTCAAGGCAATTGCATAGTAATGGTGAGGCTGTGGACCATATTTTCCTTCTTGCAGACCACTTGTACCAGTTGGCAACCACTAGTACCAGTTGGGAGCCACTGGTATAAACCTATGAACTAAATAGTCCTATGAACCAAATAGTTTAAATTATCATGCACAATAAAAATGTATGCAGAAAATGGTTTGATCAATGGGGGAACGTTGTGTAACTCAGGTAAATGGATCAAACAGAAGTTTATTATTATTATTATTATTATTATTATTATTACATTTATTATTTTTTCTATTTAATTTTATTACATTTATTATTTTTCTGTATTTATTATTATTACATTTATTTTTTGCTTTATTTATTATTGTTATTGTTACATTTATTATTTTACTCTTTTTTATTATTACGTTATTACATTTACATTATTTCACTCCCTTATTATTATTATTATTATTATTTCATTTATTATTTTTTCTATTTAATTTTATTACATTTATTATTTTTCTGTATTTATGATTACATTTATTTTTTACTTTATTTATTAGTATTGTTACATATATAATTTTACTCTTTATCATTACATTATTACATTTACATTATTTTACTCTATTATTATTGTTATTATTACATGTATTATTTTATTCTATCAATACATGTATTATTTTATTCTATTATTACTATTATTATTATTATTATTACATTTCCATCATTTTATGCTATTATTATTATTATTAATTTATTATTTTACTCTATTTTTATTGGAAGGATATGTAAGCACATTTACATTGAAAAAGGCTAGGATAATGGTGTAATCAGAATTGGACTGTTTTATCTTAAATTACAGTTTTATGTAAATATTTAAAAACATTTAACATACCGATGCCTCAATTAATGTAATTTTATGGGTATCTAGCTGCTGCATTTCCCACCCTCGGTTTATACACGAGTTAATATGTTTTCCCAGTTTTTTGTGGTAAAATTAGGAGCCTCAGCTTATATTTGGGTCTGTTTATATTCGAGTATATACGGTGTAGACTTTGTATTTCTAGGCGCAAAGATGACTGCAGATGCAGACTGTGGCCAGGAAATCAGAAGACGCTTACTTCTTGGGAGGAGAGCAATGTCCAATCTCGATAAAATAGTAAAGAGTAGAGACATCAGACTGGCAACAAAGATCCGCCTAGTCAAAGCCATGGTATTCCCTGTAGTCACCTACGGATGTGAGAGCTGGACCTTAGGGAAGGCTGAGCGAAGGAAGAGAGATGCTTTTGAGCTGTGGTGTTGGAGGAAAGTGCTGAGAGTGCCTTGGACTGCGAGAAGATCCAACCAGTCCATCCTCCAGGAAATAAAGCCCGACTGCTCATTGGAGGGAAGGATGCTAGAGACAAAGTTGAAGTACTTTGGCCACATCATGAGGAGACAGCAAAGCCTAGAGAAGACAATGATGCTGGGGAAAGTGGAAGGAAAAAGGAAGAGGGGCCGACCAAGGGCAAGATGGATGGATGGCATCCTTGAAGTGACTGGACTGACCTTGAGGGAGCTGGGGGTGGTGACGGCCGACAGGGAGCTCTGGCGTGGGATGGTCCATGAGGTCACAAAGAGTCGGAGACGACTGAACGAATGAACAACAACAACAATATACGGTATTCCATAAGCCAATTTAACTGATTTGATAATCACCTTCATTAAGAGTATTCAGGCTTTACAGAACTCAGATTAAATTCTTTACACCTAAGAGATATTATTTTTGTGAGTTCAAAACATTCAGTTTGCTAACCCAGAATTTTTATTCTCACCCCGTTTTCCGAATTACCGGAAACAGCGCTTCCCCTTCCCGCATGCGTTTGTATCACTTTCCCTTAAAAGCTCAGGACAAATTTAACTAAAACATTAAACTGTTCACTGTGAAAAATTGAGTTTGCATTGTTATATTAATTATATTTGTCTTACTGCTGTGAAACACAGTCAAGAGTTTAGATTGCGCTAAATTAGTATGGCTTCTTCTCATAGCATTCCCCAACTAAAATCTGAAAATAGAAGTCTTTCTTTCGACATGGCATTCTGAATTCAGTCCAGTGTGAGAAGGACTTCAGATCAATGTCTGGGGTTTTCTGGTAATCTTCAATGTCCATTAACTTGCGGCCCAATCCAGCATAATTTACATTGGATCAGCTCCAGGATGAGGGAGGGAGGAGAGGAGGATTGGTATCTATTTATTTGTCGTGTCAGAGCAACCAGTCCATTATATTACATTTCTAACAGAACAAAGCAAACAAACAGACAAATACAAAACTTGTGAGTTTGGTAGTTGGTTAAATGTCCTTTGACCAGTATCTGGCCACTTGGAGTGCTTCTGGTGTTGATGCAAGAAGGTCCTCCATTGTGCATGTGGCAGGGCTCAGGCTGCATTGCAGCAGGTGGTCAGTGGTTTGCTCTTCTCCACACTCACATGTCGAGGATTCCACTTTGTGGCCCCATTTCTTAAGGTTGGCTCTGCATCTCATGGTGCCAGAGCACAGTCTGTTCAGCCCCTTTTAAGTCGCCCAGTCCTCTGTGTGCCCAGGGGGGAGTCTCTCATTTGGTATCAGCCATTGGTTGAGATGCTGGGTTTGAGCCTGCCACTTTTGGACTCTCGCTTGCTGAGGTGTTCCAGCGAGTGTCTCTGTAGATCTTAGAAAACTATGTCTAGATTTAAGTCGTTGACGTATTGGTATCAAAACTGGGTTATAATGGGTAGAGAAAAATAGATTTTCATGCTTTGAATGGGAAATTAGTTTTCTAAACATTGATGGAGCCAAATTCTTCAAAGCAGGGACAACAAAAAGTGGGAAGTAGATGCAGAGGACATTTTCTGGGCTCATTTGAGAATGCTTTTCGGTTCTGACTACAAATGTACCATATATACTCGAGTATAAGCCAACCAGAATATAAGCCGAGACACCTAATTTTACCACAAAAACCTGGGAAAACATATTGACTCGAGTATAAATCTAGGGTGGGAAATGCAGCAGCTACTGGTAAATTTCAAAAAAACATTTAGATACCAATAAAATTACATTAATTGAGGCATCAGTGGGTTCAATGTTTTTGAATATTTACCATATTTCAAAGAGAAACAATAAACTAGCTCTGTAAGTGGAAAAGTAAAGTCAACAAAAACAGTATGGAATCAACAATAACTTAATAATAATAATAATAATAATAATAATAATAATACTTCATTTGTATCCCGCCCTATCTCCCCATGGGGACTCAGGCAAGCTTCCAATATAGTAAAAGGCAAACATTCAATGCATATATAAACAATACAGAACTAGATATAGATCTGTAATTATATATATTAATTTCACATATGCTTTTTCCCCTGAAATATTTGCAAATCATCTCTATATGTCCATTTCTCTCCTGCACTTTTTGCAAGCCCTATATATCTAGGTGTATATCTATCTAGACATCTCTCTCTATATATGTGTGTGTGCATTTCCCTTGCAATATTTGCAAGACCTATAGATCTATATTCACATCAATCTAGGCAGGTCTATCTATATTTATGTGTGTATTTACTCCCGTAATATTTGCAAGCCACATATATCTATAGTCATATATATCTACCTAGACATCTCTCTCTCTATCTTTGCATGTCTCCTGCAATATTTGCAAGCCCTATAGATCTATATTCATATCTATCTAGACATGTCTCTATATATTTGTGTGTGCATTTACTCCTGTAATATTTGCAAGCCACATATATCTATAGTCATATCTATCTATCTAGACATCTCTCTCTCTCTCTGTCTGCATTTCCCCTGCAAGTCCTATAGATCTATATTCATATCTATCTAGACATGTCTATACATATTTGTGTTTGCATTACCCCCTGTAATATTTTCAAGCCCTATATATCTATATTCATACATTTATCTCAGCAAGCGAGAGTCCAAAAGTGGCAGGCTCAAACCCAGAACCTCAACCAATGGCTGATACCAAATGAGAGACTCCCCCCTGGGCACACAGAAGACTGGGTGACTTGGAAGGCGCTGAACAGACTGCGCTCTGGCACCATGAGATGCAGAGCAAACTTTAAGAAATGGGGCTACAAAGTGGAATCCTTGACATGCGAGTGTGGAGAAGAGCAAACCATAGACCACCTACTGCAATGCAACCTGAGCCCTGCCACATGCACTATGGAGGACTTTCTTGCAGCAACACCAGAAGCACTCCAAGTGGCCAGATACTGGTCAAAGGATATTTAGTATAATGCCAAGCTTGCAAACTTTGTGTTTTATCTGTTTGTTTGTTTGTTTTGTTAAAAATGTAATATAACTGTTTGGTTTGCTCCTGACATGATAAATCTATCTATCTATCTATCTATCTATCTATCTATCTATCTATCTATCTAGACATCTCTGTATATGTAGATAATTACATCTATATAGGATTTGCAAATACCTGCAAACATATGAGAGGAAAAATTCACATATAAAATTAATGTGTATAGATAGATAGATATAAATCTATAGGTACATAGGGATTGCAAAGGCTTGCAGGGGTAAATGCCTATATATCTGTAAGAGAGATTAACAATTATTTCAGAGGAAAATGCTTTTATAAGATTAATGGATATTCCTGACTTGCAAGGGCTTTTCTCCCTCTTGCGGGAGTGAGTGAGGATTTGGAAAAGGAAACACACTGTTAAGGGAGGGGAAGAGAAATAAATCATATATTGCAAGCAATGGCCTCCAGGCTTCGCTGCCCATTATAAGTGGAGGGAGGCTTTTTCAGCCCCAAAAAGGGCTGAAAAACTTGATTTATCTTTGAATATATATGGTATCTCTTCTGGCATATTTATTCAGTCAAATGAAAACTATGAATTTTAACTTTATATGTTATTTGTATGGGTGTTTTAATCTTGTTCTATGTATTTTAATATACGTTATGTCCACAGAAACATTGACAGTTAACTTTCGCCCTTCTAAGAGAAGTACAACCAAATTAGATTTTTAAAAGCTTTTTAATTGATTAGCTTTGGTTATTATTTCTCTCCATTGTTGAATCCACTTACCTTTGGGCCATTTTTTGCTTTTTACCCGCAGGGAAGCGTAGTGGAAAGACTGGAAGGGAAAGACAAGTGAGAAAACACTGGTTAAGTATATGTCAATGGGAAACTGGAACAAAACACGATAGCAAAAAGCCAATGCTTTGTGAAAACAACAAACCAGAAATCTCACATAAGTTGCTGCATCCAGACATGAATCTACATTCATTGAGGTCTATGCTTATGTACAGTAAATGAGATGTGTATTCCAATAATACAAAAGATGAAGACAAACAACTGTTCTAAATATGGTAGAAATACTTCTGGATTCATATTCTTTGTGCTGGTACGGCTGTACCAGGAGCTCCAACTTTATTTTCTTTCTGTTATCTGTTTGCAGTCATAGGGCAGGCCTCCTGTCCATCATAATTAAGCTTTGCTTCCGCCCCTTGTTCAGGGCTCTGGGAGGGAAAGGAGCCATTTTTTTGGGCAGTCTCACATAAGGAAACTAAACTATAGGATGTAGACCAGCTCATCCCGTAGAAAAGCTTCTTTTCTCAAGAGCATCCAGGGAAACAGAAATTCCAGGGGAAGGGTCCCAAGGCTCTGGCCGAGAGCTCACAGCCTCTCAGCCTCACAGCAATCAGAGGGAAAACAACCCTGAGGTTTTCAAAGAATTCTCGAAGGGAGGACAGCATTACAGATCCATGGAACTCCAGCTCAAATATCTACAAGCCTCGGCTGGTAGGTCTGCTCGATACCCAGACGCATTTGGAAGTGGTAGTAGGACCCACACCGATGAGGCATAGATAGTAAACAGCCTGGGAAGGGTTAAACAGGGTTTTTTTTTTCCTACAGAGAAAGTACAGTTAATTAATGTCAGGTATCAGTCCATTGAGGACTAGACTAAGAAAGCCTTGAAGTGTTGTTTGAACCATTGAAGATTTGTTGTTTGTTCCATAATAAAGACTTTGTTGTATCATTAAAGACTCTAAAGACCATTACTTCAGAAAAATCCCTGAGAACCTCTCTTTGAGGTGCCCTGGCGTCCCTCTGGGCTTAAAGTATACGTCCTATAGAAAAGTACAGCTGTTACAGGCCCAGCGCGCGACAGAACATTCTTATTTATTTATTTACTACAGTTATATCCCGCCCTTCTCACCCCGAAGGGGTCTCAGAGTGGCTTTACAAATAGGCAACAATTCGATGCCACAAACATACATACAATAAAATAAACATATACATTAAAACCAAACAATTAAAAAACATATCAGCATTAAAACCAACTATTAAAACAACACAGTCCAAAATTGTAATCCAAGACCATTCCATTTGTCATTTCACTATTCCACATTGACTACAAGCTTGGTCTGGTTAGGGTTCCAGACTTGTGCAATGGCCTGAATGATCTGCTGATATCCATTCCAACAGCAGAAGGGCTAGATGAACTCTACTTTTATAAAGCCCAATTTTATTGGTCTAGAACAGTGTTTCTCAACCTGTGGGTCCCCAGATGTTTTGGCCTTCAACTCCCAGAAATCCTAACAGCTGGCAAAGCGTTGGCTTTATCCTATAAAGCCCTAAATCGGTGGTTCTCAACCTGTGGGTCCCCAGGTGTTTTGACCTACAACTCCCAGAAATCCCAGCCAGTTTGGATTCCTTGGAGTTGAAGGCCAACCATCTGCAGACTCACAGGTTACGAACCACTGTCCTAAATGGTTCTGCTTCAACTTATCTGTCTGAACATACCTCCCTTTATGAGCCAACTAGAGCTTTTAAGATCTGCTGGGGAGGCCCTGCTTTCAGTTCCGCCCCCTTCGCAAGTGCGACTTGTGGGAACGAGAGACAGGGCCTTCTTAGTGGTGGCCCCTCAACTATGGAACGCCCACCCCAGTGACATTAGATTGGCCCCATCCCTCCTGGTCTTCAAGAAAACGCTAAAGATCTGGCTTTGTACACAAGCGTTCAGGGAGTAGGGTAATATGGAACTCGACAAACTAGGAATCTGAATAATGACTATGAGAAGACCAAGAAGTATGGAAATTATGACATGGCACTTTGTATGTTTTTATTCTGTTTTATTGTATTCATATGTTTTAACTGTTTATATGTTTTAACTGCCTTATAATTTAGTATGGAATGTTTATTGTTATGTGCACAATGCAGCATTGAATTTTTGCCGTAGTTTGTAAGCTGCTTTGTGTTCCCCTCTGGGTTAGAAAGGTAGGGTATAAATATAGTAAATAAATAAATAAATAAATCAACATAGGAGCACCCGTACCAATTACTATTGTGGAATCAGACCAAGCTGCAAGACACCGTAACACCAGCTTGGATTTGGTGTGTAAGTAATGGAACTATATTGAAATCTGGGTTTGATCAAGCTTAGTATTAGTACTGTTGTTGTTGTTGATTTGTTCAGTCGTTTCTGACTCTTCGTGACCTCATGAACCAGCCCAGGCCAGAGCTCCCTGTTGGCCGTCACCACCCCCAGCTCCTTCAAGGTCAGGCCAGTCACTTCAAGAATACCTTCCATCCATCTTGGCCTTGGTCGGCCCCTCTTCCTTTTTCCTTTCATTTTCCCCAGCATCATTGTCTTCTCTAAACTGTCTTTCCTGTCTTCTCACTATGTGGCCAAAGTACTTCATCTTTGCCTCTACTATCCTTCCCTCCAATGAGCAGCCAGGCAGTATTTCCTGAAGTATGGACTGGATGGATCTTCTGGCTGTCCAAGGTACTTTCAGAACTTTCCTCCAGCACCACAGTTCAAAAGCATCTCTCTTCTTTCGCTCAGCCTTCCCTATGGTCCAGCTCTCACATCTGTAGGTTACTATGGGGATTATCATTGTTTTAACTATGCGGATTTTCTTTGTCAGTGTGATGTCTCTACTCTTCACTATTTTATTGAGAATGGCCATTGCTCTCCTCCCAAGAAGGAAACATCTCCTGATTTCCAGGCTGCAGTCTGCATCTGGAGTCATCTTCGCTCCGAGAAATACAAAGTCTGTCACTGCCTCCAATGTTTTCTCCCTCTATTTCCCAGTTATCAATCAGTCTGGCTGCCATCATCTTGGTTTTTGTGATGTTTAACTGCAACCCAGCTTTTGCATTTTCTTCTTTCACCTTGGTTGGAAGGCTCCTCAGCTCCTCCTTGCATTCAGCCATCAAAGTGGTATCATCTGCATATCTAAGGTTGTTAATGTTTCTTCCAGCAATTTTAACTCCAGCCTTGCATTCGTCAAGTCCCGCACATCGCATGATGTGTTCTGCATACAAGTTGAATAGGTTGTGTGAGAGTAGACAGCCCTGTGGCACTCTTTTCCCAATTACCGGAAGGAGAAAATTGTGTACACAAAACTTTGTGGTCACTTGCTATCTACTTTTCTACAACATTCCTATATTCATGTATCTCATGAAGTGCCGGTACCCAGTGGTTGTGTCGCAGAAATGAATCATTTTTCCATTACACCCCATGAAATATCGCGGCATGAGTTCAGAGCCAGTTTGGGTTGTGCACTTTCCTTTCTGAATTGAACACAAAATTTGCAACAAAGTGGCTTTGAAGGAAGCTTATTTTATGTCCCCCTGCAGTGGAAGCTGGAACAGGCCAGAAAGTCAATAAACAGCAGTAGCCTCCCTGTGCCCGTCGAAGTGCAGCCTGCACGATGCTTTACATTTCCCGTAAGCCTACATGATTTCCAATAAATCAAAATCAGACAGCAAGAGAACTTAGCAAGTGACCAAATGCAACCTCATTAGCCTTCCAAGAATTAATTAACACCATTCAGGCTGGAGACTCGCAAGCCCACACACAAAAGAAAATGGAAAAGAAAGAGATTAAAATGTTCCTGGAACAGAGATAAAAATAGTCTTGTTGGAATTGATCAAAAGTGCATTTAGTTTTGGAAGCTGTCCCTCTATAAAAGATGCTCCTTGGGCTGACCGCACAGATCCAACCCTTTTGGCCTTCCTGGCTCTCCCTCTCCTCCCTTTAAAGCCCCTCCTTTGATCTGGGAATTGGGGGTCAAGGTGGCTCCTATACTGTGATTATTGTTTGGCCCAGTTTGGTAATGTTTGAAGCCATTGTTCCATTGCGTCCTAGACTCCAGGGCAGCCGAAAACAAACCTGCTCCTTCCTCTCAATGACTTCTCCTCACATATTTATCCATGGCCCCCATCAAGTCTCCTCTCAGGCTTCTCTTCTGCAGGCTAAACATGCTCAGCTCTTTAAGCCGCTCCTCATAGGGCTTGTTCTCCAGTCCCTTGATCATTTGAGTCACCCTTAGAATCATAGAATCAAAGAGTTGGAAGAGACCTCATGGGCCATCCAGTCCAACCCCCTGCCAAGAAGCAGGAATGTTGCATTCAAATCACCCCTGACAGACGGCCATCCAGCCTCTGTTTAAAAGCTTCCAAAGAAGGAGCCTCCACCACACTCCGGGGCAGAGAGTTCCACTGCTGAACGGCTCTCACAGTCAGGAAGTTCTTCCTCGTGTTCAGATGGAATCTCCTCTCTTGTAGTTTGAAGCCATTGTTCCGCGTCCTAGTCTCCAAGGAAGCAGAAAACAAGCTTGCTCCCTCCTCCCTGTGGCTTCCTCTCACATATTTATACATGGCTATCATATCTCCTCTCAGCCTTCTCTTCTTCAGGCTAAACATGCCCCTTCCAGCTTGTCAACATCTCCCTTCAATTCTGGTGCCCAGAATTGTACACAGTGTGATTCCAGGTGTGGTCTGACCAAGGCAGAATAGAAAGGTAGCATGACTTCCCTGGATCTAGACAACAGACTCTTATTTATGCAGGGCAAGATCCCATTGGCTTTTTTTAGCTGCCACATTACAGTGTTGGCTCATGTTCACCTTCCTGTCCATGAGGACTCCAAGATCTTTTTCACACTTCCTGCTGTCGAGCCGGGCATTCTCTCCCATTCTGTATCTTTGCATTTCATTTTTTCTGCCTAAGTGGAGTATCTTGCATTTGTTGAACTTCATTTTGTTAGCTTTGTCCAATCATCTCTTTCATCTGTTAAGATCTTTTTGAATTCTGCTCCTGTCTTCTGGAGTATTGGCTCTCCCTCCCAATTTGGTGTAATCTGCAAACTTGATGATCATGCTTTCTAGCCCTTCTTCTATGTCATTAATAAAGATGTTAAATAGAACAGTGCCCAGGACAGAATCAGTCTGGTTTGGTGCTTACACTCTCACCCACCCCTTAATATTTTTCTGCAGATTTTTTTTCCATGTCAGGAGCGACTTGAGAAACTGCAAGTCGCTTCTGGTGTGAGAGAATTGGCCATCTGCAAGGATGTTGCCCAGGGGACGCACGGATGTTTTTTGATGTTTTACCATCCTTGTGGGAGGCTACTCTCATGTCCCTGCATGGGGAGCTGGAGCTGACAGAGGGAGCTCATCCACACTCTCCCCAGATTCAAAGCTGTGACCTGTTGGTCTTCAGTCCTGCCAGCACAAGGGTTTAATCCACTGCACCACCAGGAGATTAAACTATTGTATTTTAATGTATTGTTGAAGGCTTTCATGGCTGGAATCCCTGGGTTGTTGTAGGTTTTTTCGGGCTATATGGCCATGGTCTAGAGGCATTCTCTCCTGACATTTCGCCTGCATCTATGGCAAGCATCCTCAGAGGTAGTGAGTACTCACAATAGTCACATCAACGCAATCACCACAAGCAGCTTGCATTCTCTGATGAATCTCCTTTGGGGTGACATCTTCTGCGGTCAAGAATTCAATGACTGCACGTTGCTTAAGTCGCATTGACCAACCGTCTGCACAGGGTTCGATACTTCACACTTTAACAACACAACCGTACCATGCAAAGGCTTCCCACCAAAATGGAACTGTAGAGGAGAGTCTACTGAACAAGCCAGTACCTGCCACATACCAGTACTACCCCCTGTTGAGGAGTTACGAAGGTGGGGGCATTACTTTTCATTCAACCCTCGTATTCTATCCCATTCCCCCTTTCCAAAAAGCCAAGAACTTCTTTTTAAAAAACCAAGTACATAACATGCAGCCACTTGGTGTTATTTTAAGGCAGTGAGAGCCTTCTGTTTGGGAAGGCATTGTGTGGCATTTTCCTGGCTTTGGTAACCAAACTGAAAGCCAACAAATATCATTCCATGCATGTATTATCTCTCCTCCTCGTTGCTTTTTTTTCGTGTGGTCAGAAGAATCTTTTCTGACAGTCTAGCCTGAAATTGGAGATATAAATAGCAAAACAGCAGGGAGCTCAATGGCAACGTGCTCCTGCTCTCTTTCTATGTATCAATCAGAGCTGCAGACCGGACTCAAATCCCTGCCAAAGAGATCAAGGAGCAAATCTCCAACAAGATGGCACTCTTAGCCTGACATTACGAGCTGGGCACAAGACTGTTTTATTCACAACAGGCTGTTCTCCCCACGCCAGCTCTCCACGGCCAATGCCGCTATCTGATTTACGTGTCAGGAATTGTTGCCGTAATACATTGTGGCTCAGGGGTTTATGCTTGGGCTGCATTTCCTGCTTCAGATCAGGGCTGACTCATTTTGCTACCTGAGACCCACCAACGTCACTCAATTCTGCTCTCCAAAAGCAAAGCACAAAGTACCCAAGATCAGATTCCTAAGGTTGGAAATCCAACAAAAACCTTTCCCGCTTAGTAGAATCAAAGCAACAATGAATTTGGCAGCTAACCGCAAGCAAAACCCCAAATCTGCTATCGGAGGTGGTGGCCTCAGCTTGCCCGACATTAGGACTGGCCTCTGTTCATATTGTTCTTGCCTGAGGGAGAAGCTACACTTGACCTATTTCCGAGGATGGATCCATCACTTCATATCCGTCAGACTCCAAGCTCAGTTGCGTCGCCTGTAAACTACCAGTCTTCTGCGATTCTGTTGCTAGTTTGCAATGACGTGTGTCAACTTGGGAGGGAAATAATGTTCCAATGTATTTGGGGAAACACTCAAAGGCTGGATGAAAATATTCACATTTCAGAGTTTGGGTTGTTGTGAGTTTTCCAGGCTTATTGCCATGTTCCAGAAGCATTCTCTCCTGACGTTTCACCTGCATCTATGGAAGACATTCTCAGAAGTTGTGAGCTCTGTTGGAAACTAGGAAAATTGGGTTTATATCTCTGTGGAATAATGTCCAGGGTGGGAGAAAGAACTCTTGTCTGTTTGAGGCAAGTGTGAATGTTGCAATTGGCCACCTTGATTAGCATTTAATGGCCTAGCAGTTTAAAGGTCTGGCTTCTTACTGCCTGGGGAATCATTTGTTGGGAGAAGATTAGCTGGCCCTGATTGTTTCCTGTCTGGAACAAGATTGTTTCTTGTCTGGAACAAGAGTTCTTTCTCCCACTCTGGACAAAAGTGTAATAATAATAGAGTAAAACAATACATGTAATAATAATAGAATAAAATAAATTCCCCTCCCTGATATTTTACACTGCCCTCTCTCCCAGTGTTTTAAAATTTTAATCCTTGAATTTGGCCCTGCCCATGGTGATCATTTTTAATGTCGTAATGAAATGTTGCAATGTTTTAACTATTATTGTTGTGTCGCCTATATACATTGGTTTTGTATTTTAGGTTATTTTATTTTTTGATTTTCTGTTGTGTTTTTGTGTTGTACTGTGTATATTGTATTGATGAGCATGGCCTCATGTAAGCCGCCCCGAGTCCCCTTGGGGAGATGGTGGTGGGGTATAAATAAAGTTGGTTATTATTATTATTAATAATAATAATATTAAATGTAATAATAACAATGGTAAATAGAGTAAAATAATAAATATAATAATAACAATAATGTATTTTCAAAGGCTTTCATGGCTGGAATCACTGGGTTGCTGTAAGTTTTTCTCAGAGGTTGTGAGTTCAAGTGGTGTCAAACTAGATTAATTCTACACAACCTGAATCTGGATGAAGGTGAACTACAACTCACAACCTCTGAGGATGCCTGCCATAGATGCAGGCGAAATGTCAGGAGAGAATGCTTCTGGAACACAGCCATACAGCCCAGAAAGCTCACAACAACCCAGTCATTCCGGCCATGAAAGCCTTCGACAATACATTTAAGTGTTTATTCAGCACAAAATGTGAACCATCGTAGACAGCATTTTTTTCTGCAGAGAACATTTTTCTGCACAAAAAATAAACATTTTTCTGCACAGAAAATCAAACATTTTTCTGCACAAAACATTAAACATTTTTCTGCACAAAATATTACATAATATTCTGTACAATGCCCTGGTGTGTGCAGAACCATGCAATTGCAGAATTTTTGGCACAGAAAATTATATTTACACACTAAAATATTTTCTGTGCCAAAAATGCTGTTTTCTTCAGACAAAAAGACATGTGTGCATTTTGCCAAGTATAAGCCCTGAATTGCAAACAGTCTTTTTAAAAGTGCAGTTTTGAAGACATTTGTGCAGAGAGGAAGTGTGGCTAAAATTACACATTGATTCCTTTGAGAATTCAACTAGCCAAGAATGACGTCCCTTCAGGAACCAGCATAACCTCCAACTGTCCCAATTTGGCAGGGACTGTTCCAATTAATCCTCTGGTACCCCACTTTTCAGCTGCTTTTAAAATATCTCTAAAACCAGACGAGCCTGACTGAATTCTAAGATCCTTCAGAGAGATGCCTCTTTCTGCTTGCAAACATGGGGAAGGACCTTCTCTGCCTCTGCTCCCAGATTGTGGAAGAACTTTCCTGGCAAGAGTAGCCTTCCTCTCTCTTTGCTGTCTTTTCATCAATAGGCGAAAATGTTCATATTCCACCAGGCTATTGCAGTGCTGTTTGTATCAAGTTGTGTTGATGTTTTAGTGTTAAAAAACACAGTATCCATGGGTTATACGAGGCTTGGGCAACCTTTCTAACCTGGGGGCCGCATGGTGGGCTGAAGTGGGGTGGGAGAGCAGAGAGAGTGTGTGTGAATGCTCCTCAAGTCCCTTCCCAGCCCTTTCCTCCCCTACTCTTCTCTTTCAGAGGCAGAAAATGAAGGAAAGATGGGAAACATTTGAATCCCAAAAGTCTGGTCTTGGTCAGGATGAGATGGTGGATGGGAGAGAAAAAGTGTATCCATTAGAGCCTGTATATAATCCTAAAATCCTACAGTTGGAGGAGATCCCTAAGGACTATCCAGTCTAGCCCCCTGCCATACATCAGGGCACAATCAAAGCACAGCCTCTATGGAAAACCCTCCAGAGAAGGAGACTCTACCACACTCTGAGGCACCTCCAGGAAGTTCTTGCTAATCTTTTCATTCGAATCTTTTTCCCTGCCATTTGAACCCATTGCTCCCTTGTGCCCTGGTCTCTAGAGCAGCAGAAAGTCAGTTTCCCCCCTCCCTCCTCCTCATGGGGACACACTTTAAAATGTGTCCCCATGTTGAAAAATGGTTCTTGTGTTCCCTCTCTACCAACTCTTCTCCCAGCTAAACATCCTCCAGGAAGAAAGGAGGAAGGAGAAATAGAAGGAAGGAAGGAAAGAAGGAAGGAAGGAAGGAAGGAAGCGAGAAAGGAAGGGAGGGAGGGAGGGAGGAAGAGAAGGAAGGAAGGGTGGAAGGGAAGGAGGAAAGGAACGGAGGCAGGAAAGAGAAAAGGAAAGAAAGACAAGAGATGGAAGAAAGGAAGGAAGGAAGGAAGGAGGAAGGAAGGAAGGGTGGAAGGGAAGGAGGGAAGGGACGGAGGCAGGAAAGAGAAAAGGAAGGAAAGATAAAAGAGATGGAAGGAAGGAAGGAAGGAAGAATGAAAGGGAGGATGGGATGGAAGGAGAAAGTGGGAGAGGGGAAAGGCGGGAAGAGGAGGGAAGAAAGAGAAGGAAGGAAAGACAAAAGGGAAGGAAGGAAGCATGAAAGAGGGGAATGGAAGAAAGGAAGGAAGGATGAAAGGGAAGGAAGGAAGGAAGGAGAAAGAGGGAGTAAAGAGTGAAGAAAGAAAAGATGAAGGGGTGGAAGGGAAGGATAGAAGGAGAAGGAGGGAGGGAAAGGAGAAAGGTGAGAAGGAAGGAAAGAGAGATGGAAGGAAAGACAAAAGGGAGGGAAGAAGGGAAGGATGAAAGGGTGGAAGGGAAGGAGGAAGGAAAGAGAGAAGGAAGGAAGGATACACAAAAGGGTATAAGAGAAGGGAGGGAGGGAAGGGAGGGAGGAAAGAGGGAAAGAAGGAAGGGAGGGAGGAAGGACAAAGGGAGAGAGGGAAGGAGGGACAAAAGAGGGAAGGAAGGAAGGACAAAGGGAGAGAGGGAAGGAGGGACAAAAGAGGGAAGGAAGGAAGGATAGGATGGTGTGAGAGAGGAGGGCCTGAGAAAACAGCCCAAGGGGCTGCATCTGGCTCCCGGACCTGGGTTTGCCAGGGGCTTGGTTATATCCACAGCTCCATTTATCCATGTCCAACAAAAAAAAAAAATCTTTAGGCATTTTCTAGGTCATGCAGCATTACTCTATAGTGTTCCTGAATTGGATGTACTTTATTTCTATAGAGTTCACCATAACCAGCAGTTTTGCATATCTATGTGAAGTCTGGGAACATATCCCGCAAGGATATGGGTATTGCTTTCCATATGTTTTCAACTGTTTGTGCTTTTATTTGTCACTAGCTGTCCCCTGCCACGCATTGCTGTGGCCCAGTCTGTATATATGTGCATTGTGTGTGTATATGTGCATGTATATATTTGTATACTTGTGTATATATGTGTGTTTGTGTATATATATGTGGTTTTCTGCATGCTTTGTAATGATTTATTTTGCTTTTTAAGTCTCTTCCGCTGTGTTTTTCAGTGTTTTTATGAGTGATAGTCACTCGTAGGCCTGATAGGTGTATTGTGTCCAAATTTGGTGTCCCTTTGTCCAGTGGTTTTTGAGTTATGTTAATCCCACAATCAAACATTACATTTTTATTTATATAGATTTTCGGTATCTTATAAGCTGCTCAGTATCGCAACTTGAAGCAAAGACAGGACGTAAATAAAATGAAGAATGGCGGTATGAATCTACGTGTGGGTGGATGAACCATCCACGGTAGTTGCTACTCTTTGGACAACAGTTCACTTTTGGTGTAAAAGACTTATGCACAAATCTGGATATGTCTCAGAAGAATGAGCTGCAAAATACACAGCACAGAGCATTCATTCAAACCACAACAACAACACACCCCTCTCTAGTTCGCTGTGAAACACTCTGAAGATCTTGTTCAGGCAAGCAAAAGAGATCAAAGAAAGCAGAAGGGATTAGCGTGTCTAAAAATAGGAGTCAATCAGCCTCATTCTTCTTCTTTTCCTATTTGTATGCTGAACAGCATGTGCAATTGCATTGTTCAAAAAAAGATAATTAAGAAGGACTTTTGGAAGAGGCAGTGGGATCTAAGCAAGTTCATTGAGGAACGAGTAACTGGCTCAGCATTTAGTTTCAGTTCATGAGATGCAAGGAGGAATGTTTCTAAACTGCACAGCATAGCAAAGAACTGTACGGGAATGGAAGGGCTGCAGTGCAAACTCATACACTTGGTAGGACAGTGTTTATCAACCTGGGGGCCAGTACCCCTGGGGGAGTTGCAAGGGGGTGTCAGAGGGATTGCCAAAGACCATCACAAAACACAGTATTTTCTGTTGATTCTGGGGGTTTTGTGTGGGAAATATGGCCCAATTGTATTGTTGGTGGGGTTCAGAATGCTCTTTGATTGTAGGCAAACTATAAATCTACGCAACTACAACTCCTAAATGTCAAAGTCTATTTTCCCCAAACTCCACCAGTGCTCACATTTAAGCATATTGAATATTCCTGCCAAGTTTGCTCCTGATCCATCATTGTTTGAGTCCATAGTGCTCTCTGGATGTCGGTGAACTATAACTCCAAAACTCAAGGTCAATGCCCACCAAACTCTTCCAGTATTTTCTGTTGGTCATGGGAGTTCTGTGTGCCAAGTTTGGTTCAATTCCATCGTTGGTGGAGTTCAGAATGCTCTCTGACTGTAGGTGAGCTATAAATCCCAGCAACTACAACTCCCAAATGTCAAGGTCTATTTTCCCAAAACTCCACCAGTGTTCACATTTCAGCATATGGAATGTCCATGCCAATTTTGGTGCAGATCCATCATTATTTGGGTCCACAGTGCTCTCTGGATGTAGGCGAACTACACCTCCAAAAATCATGGTCGATGCCCACCAAACCCATCCAGTATTTTCTGTTGACCATGGGAGTTCTGTGTGCCAAGTTTGGTTTGATTCCATCGTTGGTGGAGTTCAGAATGCTCTTTGATTGTTGGTTAACTATAAATCCCAGCAACTACAAATCCCAAATGACAAAATCAACCCCCCCCCCCCCACCAAACCTCACCAGTATTCAAATTTGGGCATATTGAGTATTTGTGCCAAATTTGGTCCAGTGAATGAAAATACATCCTGCATATTAGATATTTACATGATGATTCATAACAGTAGCAAAATGACAGTTATGAAGTAGCATCGAAAATAATGTTATGGCTGGGGGTCACCACAACATGAGGAACTGTATTAAGGGGTCATGGCATTAGGAAGGTTGAGGAACACTGTGGTAGGCGATCCTAGCTTCTGTTTCTGGCATCTCTCAAAAGCAGGGTCTCAGGGAGGTGGAATTGCAAAGAGTGTTTGAATTCTGCTGAGAGCTAAAGTGGATTGTTGCAGGAAACAGGAAGAGGGGGTTTGTGCAACTGACAATCGTGCAAATGCCTCCCACCAAACCACAACGAGGAGCACCCCAGCCATGCTGAATGTCTGCTGTGAAGGAGGTCGAGCTTGTGGTTTTGCTTTGCATGTTGTTTGCAGCTTCAATGGGTCTGTTACCATGTATTTCTTCTCTCATGAGCTGAGTTGTCTTATACGAGGGTTGAATGAAAAGTAATGCCTCCACCTTCGTTACTTGGGTTTGGATGGGAATATTTTAATAAACCAAACACAGAAATAATCCTTAGAATGTGCTCTTTAACTACCACTATTCACTTTTCCACATAATCACCAGACAATTGGATACATCTCTGCCAACGATGAACAAGTTTTCTGAAGCCGTCATGGAAGAAGTCGACACTCTGTTTCTGCAACCCATCGTGCACATATCTTCCGATAGCCAAGCAAAGCAATAATATGGCCCACACATTCTGGTGAAATGCTGATTATGCTTGAAATTTCTCTCTGAGTGATACGTCGATCATCCTGAATCAATCCGTCAACATTTTGCTTGTGAAACTCGGTGGTTGCTATCACAGGACGTCCAACTCTTTGTTTGTCAGGCAAGTCTACTCAACATCTTTAAACTTACTTGCCCAACGACGCACAGTGCTCACATCAACACAATCACCATAAACAGCTTGTATTCTCTTATGAATCTCCTTTGGGGTGACACCTTCTGCTGTCAAGACTGCACGTTGCTTAAGTCAATGTGCATCGACCAACCATCTGCACAGGGTTCCATACTTTGTACTTTAACAACAAAATCATTCAATGCTAAGGCTTCCCACCAAAATGAAACTGTAGAGGAGAGTCTACTAAACAAGCCAGTACCTGCTGCATACCAGTACTGCCATCTGTTGAGGAGTGACGAAGTTGGAGGCATTACTTTTCATTCAACCCTTGATTGTAGAGGAGAGGTGCTGCAGGCAGGTGTGCATGCTTTCTCTCCCAGGCCTGCACGCCACACACACTCCTATTGGAGCAACGCGGTAATGATGCAACTTGCTGGAATTTCTCAAAGGAACAGCAACATCAGCTTGTCTCTTTGCCTTAAATATTTTAAAACTTCTATTTCCTGGCTCTTCGTTCAGATGACATCCCTCTTATCAACAGAAAACAAGTGCTTGGTGGATGACAGGTCAAAAGCGTCGTGAAGATAACAAGGTCTGTTCTGAAACATCTTTAGACTTTCCCTGTGCCGATGCCAAGATGCGTATTTTGATCATTCGACTCCTAAAAATGCTCTGTTCTCAAGATTTCAAGGCAAATTTTCAAACAACATGTCTACAACCCAACAAAGAGATGCCCGGTTCTGGAAACCATAAGATATAGATGGTAGATCACCCTTAACAAAAAATAGTACCTCTCCGCATTGGGAATCTGACAATCTCTAAAGATAGCTTTACCATGCTGTCTTCCACATTCAGATTATTAGGCCAACTGTTTTGAGGCATGGGTTTTCAAAGGCCTCTTGATAACATGCCCTTGGTATGTCTTATGGAAAGCACCATTCATTACAATGGTCCTATAACATAGGACCATTATGTATGGATCTACATTGGTTTCAACCTAACAAACACCTGTATATTTGTGTGCTGGTACGGCTGTACCAGGAGCTCCAACTTTATTTTCTTTTTGTTATCTGGTTGCAGTCATAGGGCAGGCCTCCTGTCCATCATAATTAAGCTTTGGTTCCACCCCTTGTTCTGGGCTCTGGGAGAGAAAGGAGCCATTTTTTGGGCAGTCTCACATAAGGAAGCTAAACTATAGGACATAGACCAGCTCGTCCTGTAGAAAAGCTTCTTTTCTCAAGAACATCCGGAGAAACAGAAACAGAAATTCCAGGGGAAAGGTCCCAAGGCTCTGGCTGAGAGCTCACAGCCTCTCAGCCTCACAGCAAACAGAGGGAAAACAGCCCTGAAGTTCTCAAAGAATTCTCTGAGGGAGGACAGCACTACAGATCCACGGAACTCCATCTGAAATATCTACAAGCCTCGGCTGGTAGGTCTGCTCGATACCCAGACGCATTTGGAATCGGTAGTAGGACCTACACCGATGAGGCTTAGATAGTAAACAGCCTGGGAGAGGTTAAATAGGGTTTTTTTTTCCTACAGAGAAAGTTCAGTAAATCAAAGTCAGGTACCAGTCCATTGAGGACTAGACTAAGAAAGTCTTGAAGTGTTGTTTGAACTATTGAAGATTTGTTGTTTGTTCCATAATACTTTGTTGTATCATTAAAGACTCTAAAGACCCTCACTTCAGAAAAATCCCTGAGAACCTCTCTTTGAGGCCCCCTGGCTTCCTGCTGGGCTTAAAGGATACGTCCTATAGAAAAGTACAGCTGTTACAGGCCCAGTGTGTGACAGAACAATTTGTATTTGCATTTTATTTTAAGAGGACGAGATGTTGTGTTTGCACTGTCTGTTTTGATAAGACCAACTGGCTAATCCATAAAAATGGTTGTTGTTGTTGTCTATAACACAGGAAACCTCCTTAGCAGCTTATCCCTTTGCACAAATAACATCCATTTGCAACCTGGAAGGGTATTCTTCTATATAAATAAAAATGTAATGTTCCTTTGTGGGATTAACATAACTCAAAAACCACTGGATGAATTGACATGAAATTTGGACACAAGACAACTCTCAGGGCAACAAGTGACCATCCATCATAAAAACACTGAAAAACACAACAGAAGGGGCTTAAAGCAAAAAGATGCTACAGCACATGCACAAAAACAACTCCCCCTGGCAAACAAAACATACAATAGCATATACACACTTTCTTTCAGATTACAGTTCCCAGCATCCCCTAGACCAGGCCCTTTAGGAGAGGAGGATGATCCAAATGCACTGCTTCCAAGATGCAAGCTTTCTTCTCCTTGGATTTCTTTGAGAGCATCCCAATCCCTGCATATTTCCAGTTTCCTATTCCCAGACTGCAACTCCCAGCAATCCTCCAGATAGATAGATTAGATAGAGATAGATAGGTAGGTAGATAGATTGATCGGGAGGACTGCTGGGAGTTGCAGTCCAAGAATAGGTAGAGAAGGAAGGAAAGGTAGAAAGAGGAAGGGAAAGAAAAGGGGGGAAGGAGGAGAAGAGGAAGAGATGGAAGGAAGGAAAGAAAAAAAAGGAAGGAAGGACAAAAAAAAAAAAAGAATGAAGGAGAGAAAGACGGAGGGAAGGTTGGCCACAGCAACGTGTGGTGGGTACAGCTAGTCTATAGAAATAAAAATGTAATGTTCGTTTGTGGGATTAACATAACTCAAGAACCACTGGACGAATTGACACCAAATTTGGACACGATTCACCTATCAGGGCAACGAGTGACCATCACTCATAAAAACACTGAAAAACATAGCCGAAGAGACTTGAAAAGCCAACAAAATAAAAATATATACATTTCAATGCATGTGCAAAACCACATATATATATATATATATACAAACACACATATATACACATATATACACACATACAAAGAACATATATACAGACTGGGCCACAGCAATGCGTGGCAAGGGACGGCTAATGATTAATAAATCTTCAGCTTTCCATCATTTTGCTATTTTTTGTGTGTCAGGAGCAGGCATGTAGCCGGAGGGGGGGGGGCTTGAGGGGCTTCAGCCCCCCCCCCCCAAATTCTCATGGTAGTTCGCAAAAAGGCCTTATGGTGCATTATTTAAACTGTTATGTTTATTCATATCATGATCTGATCACCATACTCAATATATCCCATATGCATGGGGGTATTGGGGTAATGATACAAAAGGTTTGCTAGGGTAGACCCTCTTTCACTCAGACTCAGCCCCCCCTGAAACTCAGCCCCTCTGAACCCCCCCTGAAAAATACTCACCCCCCCCCCCTGAATCGAAATCCTGGCTACGGGCCTGGTCAGGAGCAACTTGAGAAACTGCAAGTTGCTTCTGGTGTGAGAGAACTGGCTGTCTGCAAGAACGTTGCCCAGGGGGTGCCTGGCTGTTTTACCATCCTGTGGGAAGCTTCTCTCATGTCCCCACATGGGAAACTAGAGCTGACAGATGGGAGCTCACCCCTTTTGGTCAGCAGTCCTGCCAGCACAAGGGTTTAACCCATTGGACCACCGAGGGCTCCTTTTGCTGATAGCATCTTAAGGGGGAAAGTAGGCCAGGAAGCTACCGATGAAAAAAGTTTCTGTTATAAATCAGCATGGGGAACACATTGGGATGAGTGGGTGGTCGGTTGTCTCACCCCCGCATGATCAAATGATGTCAAAGCACAACCACCACAACAAAAAGATATAGAGCCTGACTCACACCTGACTCATAAAACCAATGGAAAAAGCAAAAGAGAGCTAGGAGACTTGAGAGAGAGGGAAGGAGAAAGAGTGCAGATAATAAAAGATATTGATCAAATAATCAATTCCTATATAAAATGTTCACAGCCCAAACGAATAAACAGCACTTAAAAAAGAAAGTCTATAAAGCATACATCTGTGGGTAAAGGAAGGCGGATGGCCAGATCTACACTCTGAAAATCTGCAGACATGTTTTGACCAATGGTCATCCTCAGGGGCTAATAAAAGTTATTGTTGCCAGTTTTGGTGTGATTTCATTCATTGGTTCTTTGGTTTTTAAGGTACTCATTATGCACAGAGCATTTATAGATGATAGATAGATAGATAGATAGATAGATAGATAGATAGATAGATAGATAGATGACTGACATGACTGGACTTAATGTCAGGGGACTACCTAGATAGATAGATAGATAGATAGATAGATAGATAGATAGATAGGTAGGTAGGTAGATAGGTAGATATTAGGCCTGGGTAACAACGGAAAAATTTGTTTCTAAAATCGATTTGTATTTGGGGTTTTTTTTGTTTCGATATTTAAAATAATTACAAAATTTTCCTTTTAAAAAGTTCGATATTTACGAAATTTCGTAAATGGTAAAAAATTAATGAATCGATTTCCGAAACAGTAACGAATCGATTCGTTAATGGCGGACGCGACCGCGAAATACGCTAAAAAACCTCCAAAACCTTCTGAAGCTTCCCTCTCCCTCTGTTGTTGACTGTTGGTGTGATATTATAATTTGTTTTCACTAATTAAACCATAAAACTGGCCCAGACATGCGGAAATAATAACGAAACAACCTCAAAACAATAACGAAATGAATACAATATCGAAATACGAAGCATTTACAAAACGTTTTTGAAAATTCTTTTTTTAATAATTGCTCCAGAATGGTTCATTATCGTTTTGTAATTGAAAAAATTAACGAATTATTAACGAATTACGAATTAACGAAACGAAACCGCCCAGCCCTAGTAGATAGGTAGAGATAGGTAGTGTAATGCTTTGTTTGTTTGTAGCAGCAGCCAGACAAGATAATAATTCATAAGAAGCTGAAAGCACTTTATATTTTGATAAGGAGGAAAGAAGAAAAAAAGGTTGGCAGTCTTGTCTTCACAGGTTTCACAATTTCCATCAGCACCTACATCAAACTGTATAGTCAAAACAACCACACTTTCTGACGGAGACAGCGCTCCAATCCATTTTACATTACCTGACAGCAATCAGAAAAGCAATGCTGATATCAACAAACTGAGGGTGATTCCAGACAGGCTCTATATCCCAGGATCTGATCCCAAATTTTCTGCTTTAAACTGGCTTATATGAGTCCACACTACTAGATAATCCGGGATAAAGAGAAAACCTGGGATCAGATCCTGGGATATTGGATCTGATCCCAGTCTGGAAGGGCCCTGGGTTCAAATTGCTCTGGAATAAGTCATTTGAGGACACTCTCCTTTCTTGGTCAGGCTCTTCTCTGGCCACTTTTAATATCGAACATAGAACAAAAGATATAATGCAATGTTTGTATTAACTTTGGGATTCAAGAGTTATGGGGAAGGGCTCTAGCCTGTAACCCAGAATGGAGTGACCTGAACTCCCTGAGATGGGTCAAAGAAGGGTCACCATCCAAGACTGTTGAACCTTCCAAGAATGGGTTGTTGTAGGTTTTCCGAGCTATATGGCCATGTTCTAGAGGCATTTTCTCCTGACGTTTCGCCTACATCTATGGCAAGCATCCTCAGAGGTAGTGAGGTCTGATGGAAGTAGGAAAATGGCTTTATATATCTGTGGAAAGACCAGGGCGGGACAAAGGACTTTTGTTTGCTGGAGCTAGGTGTGAATGTTTCAACTGACCACCTTGATTAGCATTTAATTTTTTGGAAGTGCCTGGAGGAATCTTTCTTTGAGAGGTGATTTGATGTGCCCGATTGTTTACTCTCTGTTGTTTTGCTGTTGTATTTTTTGAGTTTTTTAATACTGGTAGCCAGATTTTGTTCATTTTCATGGTTTCTTCCTTTCTGGTGAAATTGTCCACATGCTTGTGGATTTTAATGGCTTCTCTGTGTAGTCTGACATGGTGGTTGTGAGAGTGGTCCAGCATTTCTGTGTCCACAGCATATTATTTGAGAACACAGCAAAACAACAGAGAGTAAACAATCGGGCACATCAAATCACCTCTCAAAGAAAGTTTTCCCCAGGCACTTCCAAGCCATTAAATGCTAATCAAGGTGGTCAGCTGAAACATTCACACCTAGCTCCAGCAGACAAAAGTCCTTTGTCCCACCCTGGTCTTTCCACAGATATATAAACCCATTTTTCTACTTCCAACAGACCTCACTACCTCTGAGGATGCTTGTCATAGATGCAGGCGAAACGTCAGGAGAAAATGCCTCTAGAACATGGCCATATAGCCCGGAAAACCTACAACAACCCACTGATTCTGGCCATGAAAGCCTTCGACAATACAGTGAAATAATTGTTATAGATCAGCCAGAGGCTGATGGTTTAACTGATGATTTACAGAGGATTGTGGGCTTTCCTGTGGCACAAAGTGAAGGGCTCTCAAGTCTGGAGAATTCAGGTCTGGGAAATGATGTTTCTCTCTGTGAGAAAACTGGATCACAAAGTGCAGGGCCTCAAGGCCGGTTCGAGGAGTCAGAAGTAGCAACAGCAGATAAGGAATCGGGTGAAGGGTTGAGTGATAAGGAGGTTTTTCAGGAAAAACCACTTGAAGCGATGGAGATCAACAAAACTCTTTGTTTACAAATCAGAGCCGAAAATGGATTATGCCAGTCTGAGAGGTTATGTGGGAAAGCTGGGAACAAAATTCACGGGAGATGTACTGCTTTCATGGGTGTCTATTAAACAACAAGTTGTTTACCTTAAGGGCAGTTCAGGCAATGCTGCATCAGAGTGAGAAGCTAGACTTGTTCACAGCTGCATGGTACACGGTAGACTCCTGCAGAAGTCTACATAGGGACCACCAAACGCAGCACCCAAACACAAATCAAGGAACATGAAAGGCACTGCAAACTATTTCAACCAGAGAAATCAGCCATAGCAGAGCACCTGATGAACCAACCTGGATACAGCATTTTATTTGAGAACACAGAAATGCTGGACCACACCAACAACCACCATGTCAGACTACACAGAGAAGCCATTGAAATACACAAGCATGTGGACAATTTCAACAGAAAGGAGGAAACCATGAAAACGAACAAAGTCTGGCTACCAGCATTAAAAAAAACTCTAAAATTACAACAGCACAACAGAGAGGAAACAAACAAGGACATTTAATCACCTCTCAACAAAAGTTTGCTCCAGGCACTGTCAGGCCATTATATGCTAATCAAGGTGGTCAGCTGAAACATTCACACCTAGCTCCAGCAGACAAGAGTCCTTTGTTCCACCCTGGTCATTCCACAGATATACAAACCCTTTTTCCTACTTCCAACAGACCTCACTACCTCTGAGGATGATTGTCATAGATGCAGGCGAAACGTCAGGAGAGAATGCCTCTAGACCATGGCCATATAGCCCAAAAAAACCTACAGCAACCCAGTGATTCCGGCCAGGAAACCCTTCGACAAAACCTACAACAACCCAGTGATTCCGGCCATGAAAGCCTTCGACAATACATTTCTGGTACTTGGTTCAAGTCAAGTCTTGTTTTTGCATTTTAATCCTGGAAGTTTCCTGTGTTCCTGTTCATGTACTCCTGTTCATGTCTTTACTAGTTATACCTTTTTGCTTGTGTTGTACCTGTGTTTTCTGGCTGTTTCTGGACTTTGCCACCTCTGGAACTTTATGAGACAATTGGATTATTGTTTGGTTATCACCTGTTGCTAAATCATTTTGGATTATATATCTTCCTTTTCGATTCCTGTATTTTAATATGCTTTTTATGTGTTTTACGATAAACAGTTTGCATATATTCCTGGACTCTTGTGTGTTGTGGTGGTCATGGGTGTTTCTAGGCCTGGAGTGCAACAATTACTTGCAGATCAGTGGAATGGGTTTCCCATTAAACTATCTCAACAAACATTCTAATTCCTAAAATCTTCCATAAGCTTCCCAGTCAGTTTTTCCCTACTGATGGTGTTTTGGGAATTGAACTAGCTTGGTTTTGAAGTAATCCATACTGAAATGTAAAATATTCTTTCTTTACACCAGCGAGATCTGCATTTATAAGTGACAAATTTACTCTCGGATGCCGCAGATTACGCATTCTCCCTTCAGAAGCTGCATATATCAAATTGTAAGAAAATGAGTGTTATCAGCAACTGCTTTCAAAGTTGGTGCCTTGCTTGAAATCCTGAATGCCTCCCTAATTGCGCGCTTCGCGACAAAGGCTGGCTTTTAAGTTACAGAGAATACAGCTTTAAATGCACGCCAAAGCTACAGAGCTGCCGGGCCTTCTGTGATGAGAGTTTGGTGTCTCAGTTAATTATCCTGCCTTCATTCCTTGAAGAACAGCTAGAAGGAAGGAAGGAAGGAAGGAAGTCTTCCCAGGCATGTGAGCACCAAAACATGAGCCATGGAGGCTTGTTTTGACCCCTTCCAGGTACACCTGCAGGAGCATATTTGAAGCTCTCGATGCATGCCCTCCAATATTTCACAGAGGAAAACACATGTGGCCATTCAACATCCAAGTGTAATTGTTGGTTAAAATCAGAATTAAAGATTCAGCTGTGCACTAACGGCGCTCCATGCAGTCATGCCGGCCACATGACCTTGGAGGTGTCTACGGACAATGCTGGCTCTTCGGCTTAGAAATGGAGATGAGCACCACACCCCAGAGTCAGACATGACTGGACTTAATGTCAGGGGACTACCTTTTACCTGTGCACTAATCTGTTTTAGTGAACCTGGTCAACCCCATTTTGATAACAGCTAACATCTTATGGTTTGTAATGTTTGCTGATCTCTGTCATTTGTATTATGATAGAAAATGCTGTAACTGCACCATTCTGTGCCCAGGGCCAACAACCAGAAGTTATGGTTCCAATGTCAGACTCTGAGAAACATCCTCATCAATAACAAACAAGCTCAGGATACATTGTACTGACCACACAGACTTTAGAGCAGGCACCCTCAAACTAAGGCCCGAGGGCTGAATACAGCCCTCCAAGGTTATTTACCCAGCCCTCGCTCAGGGTCAACCCAAGTCTGAAACGACTTGAAAGCACACAACAACAACAACCCTATCTCATCAGCCAAAAGCAGGCCCACACTTCCCATTAAAATACTAATAAGTTTATATTTGTTAAAATTGTTCTTCATTTTAATTGTTGTATTGCGGGATTGTTGGGTATCAGCTGCATTAAGATCACTCTGACCAAAAGGTCATGAGTTCGAAGCCAGCCCAGGTTGGAGTGGGCTTCCAACCAATTGTGTAGCCTGTTGTCGACCTTTGCAACCCGAAAGACAGTTGCATCTGTCAAGTAGGAAAATTAGGTACCACCTTAAAGTGTGGGGAGGCTAAATTAACTAAGATGAGGCCATAAAGAAGACTCCAGCAAAGCACTCCAGCAAAGGCATGCGGGGAATGTGGAAGTACTTCATCAGTGTCGTAGATGGACAATGAAAGCGACAGCTCCCCTGGCGGCCAGAAAAAGTTAAATAGCCTCTGTGTATGTCTGTATACGTTGTATGTCAAATTGGTATTGAATGTTTGCCATATATGTGTACATTGTAATCCGCCCTGAGTCCCCTGCGGGGTGAGAAGGGCGGAATATAAATACTGTAAATAAATAAATAAATAAATAAATAAATGTTTTTGGCACTACAAATAAAATATGTGCAATGTGCATAGGAATTAATTCATGTTTTTTTCCCAAATTATAATCCGGTCCTCCAACAGTATGAGGGACTGTGACCTGGCCCTCTGTTTAAAAAGTTTGAGGACCCCGGCTTTAGAGTATTGCCACTTATGCACTAAATATAGAAGAACAGTTTTGTTCATGAGTACTTTGTCTTTGTCTACTTAATTCTGAATTCCTATAAAATACTAATGCTTGAAATAAACTTTATCCTAGAACTCATCCAAGCAGGCCCTATATCCCAGGATCTGATCTCAGGTTTTCTGTTTATCCCAGATTATCTGGCAGTGTGGACTCATATAATCCAGTTTAAAGCAGAAAACCTGGGATCAGATCCTGGGATTTAGTGCTTATCTGGTATTAGGAAAACTATAATAATAAAGCAGAGCATCCAAAAACAAACAGGATACAAAACTTGAGCATTAGCTCATTAGTGAACAGAGTGCCTTGTGATGTGGATGTAAAGAATTCAGAGCTTAGGAGGTAAACATGCAGTCTAATCTTTAAAAATCACAAAAGGGCTGTCAATTAGTGCTGTGAGTAGGGGCCCTTCCAGAGAGGCTCTATATCCCAGGATCTGTTCCCAGGTTTTCTGATTTAAACTGGATTATATGAATCCACACTGCCAGATAATCTGAGATAAACAGAAAACTTGGGATCAGGTATCCTGGGATATAGGGCCTGTCCGGAAGGGCCCTCTGTTGGACTGAACATAGAGAATTCTTTGGCCAAAGTTGTAGTTAATTGTAACTTTGCCTTCCTGCCGAGTTTCAGGTTTCATCCCAGCTCCATGTCCCACCTGGGAGGATATTGTGAGGATAATATTTCAGTCCTAACAACATGGTCAAGGTGGCAAAAATTATTAATGAATGAGGAAGAACATACAAGCTGTATGGGGCTGAAGTTGCTTGCTTTTGCCTGAACCTACCGGGAAGGACAAAATTCTGACTCCACGAATCCTTCCCGCCTGTTCAATTAATTGAGTGCAAGCTATTTTTGCACCATTGCAGGAACTGAAGCAAATTGAGAACAAGGGAAAAACAAGGGAAGAGAAGGGAGAAACTGGGACATTTTAAAAGTAGCTGAAAAATGGGATGGTGAAGAAGTGAAAATATCAGCGCAAGTAAAATTAAACATGAAAGGAGACAAATGCTTGCTTTGAGAAAAATGTGTTCAAATTGCCAACAGAACACAATTTAAGAGAGAGGAGAGAGTCAGGTAGGAAAACATGCCTTGCTCATAGAATACTGGCTATTTTTTTGGTGGTGGGAGACAATCTCATATGAGAGAGTATATGTTTTCTAAATATTGTATATACTGGGTTGTTGTATGTTTTTCCGGGTTATATGGCCATGTTCTAGAGGCATTTTCTCCTGACGTTTCGCCTGCATCTATGGCAAGCATCCTCAGAGGTAGTGAGGTCTGTTGGAAGTAGGAAAATGGGTTTATATTTCTGTGGAATGACCAGGGTGAGACAAAGGACTCTTGTCTGCTGGAGCTAGGTGTGAATGTTTTCCCCAGGCACTGCCAAACCATCAAATGCTAATTAAGGTGGTCAGTTGAAACATTCACACCTAGCTCCAGCAGACAAGAGTCCTTTGTCTCACCCTGGTCATTCCACAGATATATAAACCCATTTTCCTATTTCCAACAGACCTCACTACCTCTGAGGATGCTTGCCATAGATGCAGGCGAAACGTCAGGAGAGAATGCCTCTAGAACATGGCCATATAACCCAGAAAAACCTACAACAACCCAGTGATTCTGGCCATGAAAGCCTTCGAATATACATTGTATATACTCTTCATTTCTTAGGGTTCAGCAGTGAGTGAACTTCTGAACCTCTGTGAAGGCATTGATATCTTTGGCCCATCCTCTGTTTGGATATCAGCCAGTATACCAATGCCTTAAATCAGGGGTCTTCAAACTTTTTAAACAGACGGCCAGGTCACAGGCCTTTAAACTGTTGTACGGCCGGATTATAATTTGAAAAATAATAATAATAAATGAATGAATTCCTATGCACACTGCATGTATCTTATTTGTAGTGCAACCCCCCCCAAAACTTTAAAATAATACAATAATTAAAATGAAGAACAATTTTAACAAATAGAAACTTATTAGTATTTCAACGGGAAGTGTGGGCCTGCTTTTGGCTGCTGATATAGAATTGTTGTTGTTGTTGTTGTTGTTGTTGTTGTGTGCTTTCTAGCTGTTTCAGAATTAGGTTGACCCGGAGCGAAGGCCGGTAAAATGACCTTGGAGGGCCGTATCCAGCCCTCAGGCCTTAGTTTGAGGACTCCTGCCTTAAATCAAGAAACAGCTTCCTAAGATCTACAGATATATTCACAGGAACACCTCAGCAAATGAGAGTCCAAAAGTGGCAGAATGAAACCCAGCACCTCAATCAGTGGCTGAGACCGGATGAGAAATTCCCTTCTGGACACACGGAAGAGTGGACGACCTGGAAGGTGCTGAACAAACTGCACTCTGGCACCACAAGATACAGAGCTAACCTTAAGAAATAGGGCTACAAAGTGGAGACCACGACATGTGAATGAGGAGAAGAGCAAACTACAGATCACTTACTTCAGTGCAATCTGAGCCCTGCCACATGCACAATGGAGGACCTTCTCACAACAACACCAGAGGCACTCCAAGTGGCCAGATTCTGGTCAAGGACATTTTGCATAATGCCAAATTCTTTTTTGAAAATTTTGTTTGTGTTTGGAAATGCATTTTAACTGTACCCTCAACTTGCTTCTGACATGATAAATAAGTAGCAGTGAGTGATACAATGGAAGTCGCTGTCCAAGGTTCAAAGAAATGCAAGAAACATCTCTAACAAAAATACAAACCACTCCAACAGTTCAATTTAAAATGGGACTGGGGAGATTAAAGTCCAACATGAGGTATAACAAAACGAGTATATTACAAAAAAAAAAAAATATTGCTTTGGAATGTAAAATGCATTGAAAAGGAAAATCAGAATACATTGAGCTGAGAGGTCAAATGCTATGCTAGGAATCTGGGACATGAGATGCTTTCCAAGTAGGAAAGTTGTATATTTGTTGCAGATCAGGACAAATGCAGCCTCTCGGTTTGGCAGCAGTCTATCCCTGATTGTCAGATGCTGAAAAGGAGCATGGCTCTGCCCAGTTTTGTCCTCTTAGTAGATTTTTTAAACCCATGTCCTATTGAAAACAAGTTTTCAAACACATGGCCTGTTGAAAACTGGCACTGAATTATTGTCATAGTTTGTAAGCCACCCTGTACAGTAAATAAAGTACAGTAAGTAAATAAATAAGTTGCTAAACGAGGTGGGAGAAGCCAATAAATTGCTAAACCAGGTGGGAGAAGCCTTGGAATAAGTTTCCCAACCATGATGGCTGGCGGCATCCCTGGAGTTGCATTCCAACAAACAAACAAACATACAAACATACAAATAGCAACTCTCCAAAGCACTGGCTTTTACTATAGACATTCTGCTCGGCTTTTCCTTTTCTCATTATTTTATCCATGCCAATTACTAAAGAAAACTACCCATTAGCCACTGCTCCAAAGTCACCCTGAACTGTCAGATGACTCCATCAGTTTAGACAAAATAATGCCAAGATAATAATACACCCAAACATTAGTAAGATACTATTTCAGTTAAGTAGCAATAGTGATTTAGTAAAGATTTACCTTCCTCATTGATGTGCTTCCTTGACGCTCGACAGCAGAACTCACATACCTAGAGAGAAATGTTTTGGGGAGAAAAAGGGGAAAGAGTTCATATCAGCACACAAATATCATCTAAAAGGATAATATGGTTTATACAGCTCCCGGTGACAGCCTGAGGATTTACCTGTCTGCTTTCTGGGACTTATTCACGCCATATACCTCTTATACACAGAAAAGGGTCAAAGCATTGGAGGTAGATCCGAATCCGGCTCGGCGACAAAACAGGAAAACAGCTTCCACTGTAAAGAGCGCTGCTCAAGTCTTTGGAGTTATTTAAAATCAAGCTTTGTCATTTGGGTCGGTAAAGGAGATCTGGAAATCACATAACTGTCTTTCTAGTCAAGGCTGCCTTAAAACAAAAGGGGAAAAGAAAGCCCAGGTGGGGAACCAGCCTTGGAAAATGTAACGGGTACATGGGAAAGCATCTGCTTTGACAATCCTCAAAGCTGATTAGCTGATCTCTATTAATGCAGGCATAAGGCCTGGGGGGTAGGGAATGGGGAGGTGGAAAACAATCGCCTCTAGGATGATTGGAAGGGAACATGGCATTCTTAGCAGCGCTGGGAGCTGCCTTATATCTCATGTCACCAGGGCATTGGACTCAGTAGTGTTTAGACTGGTTGGCAGAGGCTCTCTTGAGTCCCAAGGCCAGGAGACTTGCCCAATTAGAAACATTAGTAATACACATACAAAACCTGTGCTCTACCATTGTGCTTTGGAACTTTCCTTATCCATTCTCTTCATTTATCACTCCATGGATCTGTTCTGCAGCTCTCTATGCCTTCAAGTTGGCTTATGGAGACCCCAGAGATTTCACAAGGCAAGAAAGTGCTCAAAGGTGCAAAAAGTTGAGAAGTTTGGAAACATCAGTGCACACAACATAGTTTTTGGTCTTTATAAGAAGCTCCCAAACAATAGAGTTGTGCACGGAATTCATTCCTACTGTTTCTTTTATGTCTTCCATTTCTTTGGGAGGATGAAATGGGAAGCCCCCTCCTTGCACAAAAATCTGCTCAACACAAAAGCCGGCTTTCATTTGCAGCCAAACTTGCCTCTTTGCCTTGGAAAGAGAGAGCGTGTGGGGTAGGGCATGCAGGCAGGTCTGGAGCGTGCATGCAGCTGAGCGCCACTTACTCTAGAGTAAGACGCACTCGGCTGAAATCACTGATACGTGCACACGCTTTCTGGGCCTACACGCCATGCTGCACACGCACTCTCTTTCTAAGGAGAGTGTGTGTGTGGCATGGCATGCAGGCAGGTCTGGAGGGTGCATGCAGCTGAGCGCCTCTTATGCTAGAGTAAGAAGCACTCAGCTGAAAGCGCTGATAGGTGCACACGCTTTCTGGGCCTACACGCCATGCCAAACACACTCTCTCTTTCCAAGGAGAGAGTGTGTGTGGCATAGTATGCAGGCAGGTCTGGAGCGTGCATGCAGCTGAGTGCCTCTTACTCTAGAGTAAGAAGTACTCAGCTGAAAGCTCTGATAGGTGCACACGCTTTCTGGGCCTACACGCCATGCCACATACACACTCTCTTTCCAAGAAGAGTGTGTGTGTGGCATGGCATGCAGGCAGGTCTGGAGTGTGCATGCAGCTGAGCGCCTCTTACGCTAGAGTAAGAAGCACTCAGCTGAAAGTGCTGATAGGTGCACACACTTTCTGGGCCTACACACCATGCCACACACACACACTCTCTTTCCAAGGAGAGTGTGTGTGTGGCATGGCATGCAGGCATGTTTGGAGCGTGCATGCAGCTGAGCACCTCTTACTCTAGAGTAAGAAGCACTCAGCTGAAAGCACTGATAGGTGCGCACACTTTCTGGGCCTACACACCATGCCACACATGCACTTTCTTTCCAAGGAGAGTGTGTGTGTGGCATGGCATGCAGGCAGGTCTGGAGCGTGCACGCAGCTGAGTGTCTCTTACGCTAGAGTAAGAAGCACTCAGCTGAAAGCGCTGATATTGCTTTGGAATGTAAAATTAGGATTGAAAAGCACTGATAGGTGCACATGCTCTCTGGGCCTGCACGCCATGCCACACACACACTCTCTTTCCAAGGAGAGAGTGTGGTGGCATGGCATGCAGCCATGTCTGGAGCGTGCATGCAGCTGAGCACCTCTTACTCTAGAGTAACAAACACTCAGCTGAAAGCACTGATAGGCACACACTTTCTGGGCCTAAACGCCATGCCACACACGCACTCTCTTTCCAAGGAGAGTGTGTGTGTGGCATGGCATGCAGGTAGGCCCGGAAAGCATGCATGCCTGCTAGTGCCTACAGCTGAGTGCCTTTTACTCTAAAGTAGAAACAGCAGGAGCCAGGTAAGAAGAATGGAAGTGCATGTCGGAAAGGGGAACTAGTAGGTGGGAAGCTCCCTCCCCCAATAATGGTCCAATTTTCAAAGCAAGAAACCGAAAACAAATATCTACTCTCCTGATTTTGGGAGGCTCCCAAACAATGGATCAGGGCCCTCAACAAAAGCCAGGACACAAAACGGGGCAAGGTTTACCCTGAAAGCACAACTACCAGACAACCATATAGAATGTAGGCTACACTATACTTCTCCCCCCTCCCTCTCGACACCTTTCAGTCACTTCTCTTTCTCTTAGACTGTTGGCTATTTATAGCAGAAGGCTTCCTCATATGAGCATCTTGTACTTTGCTGCCCCTCAAGTAATCAAGGGTTCAGTGATAACAAATAGCTGCAAATTGGCACAGGTCCAAGGGAAAGCTATGACAGAAGCCACACCGTCTGCAGCATTGGAAATACCTGTAGATGGGGTTTTGTGTGTGTGTCTTCAAAAATTAAATCCCCAAAGAGGTTCTGGTGAAGTTTGGATCCTTGTTACCCTTAATTTTATAGTAAACTGTGACATTTATTTAGGTCTCTCCATCTGACCTCTCAAATACAGCTGGTGTTAGCATCCTTGAGTATCTATTGCATAAGGGAGTTTATTCACTTTGCCTTCTCCTTTAGGGCAAGCATATAGATTGACGGCCAAGAGGAAGAGAGTAACAAAAACCATCAATTAGATCTCTTTTTGCTCATTTTAATCTTAAACGTACCTGTTGAGTCCATTCTAAGCCTGAAATGTGCATTTTGAGACATTGATAAGAGAAGGTATTGCAGTTTTTGGAGAGGTCTGGAAATTAAACTACATTCTGCTCTGGATGTTGGTTTGAAGTATGATAATCCTTGGGCATTTTTACAAGGGATTTCCTTTCCTCCTTGTGGCTCTGAGTCATTAGACTCATATAGCTTTGCAAGATCCTGTAAGCTGTCAGATAGTTGATGTACCCCAAATGGGCTGTTGAGTAATTCATCCCTGTTGATAGCTGCAAAAGTAAATATCCACATGGTGTAAATGCAGAGTCCAATAATGTCTCCTTTGTAGCTTTCTTTCTTGGAAAGTAATATGAATATCGCTGCTGCAGGACAAATGCTGAAGTGTGCCAAACACACATGGCACTTCTCTTTTCCACACTGGGTTCTTTTTTAGTTCTTTGACAAAGAATTTGGATGCAAAAGGAAGCAAAAAACAAGTAGTCTGTAACAGTATGAAGCCTTCCCACAAATTTCCACTATTGAACCAAACTAGTTCTAAACAGAGTGTCCATTGAAGCTATGACATAAATGTCATAGGACATATAATTGTTGTACAAACTGTATATATGTTCCCAAAGTACTATTTGAAGACAGTAAGACTGCGAGTCTGCCAGAATCCCTGACACAGAGCCTATGCCATGCCAATGGAAAGTGTGATAGCAGTGTAAAACAGCCATAGACACATCCCAAATAGGAAGGGGCATAACTATTTGGAGTCATGGTTTGCTCTGGAGTCATGGGGAACATTCGAAGCAACTTGTGACTTATATTAAGTAAAGATAACTGTTTCCCCTTGACTAGTCTAGTCGTGTCTGACTCCGGAGGTTGGTGCTCATCTCCATTTCTAAGCTGAAAAACCAGTCATGTGGCCAGCATGACTTCATGGAGCGCCAGAGCGGTACTTATTGATCTACTCACATTTGCATGTTTTCGAACTGCTAGGTTTGCAGAAGCTGAGCCCAACAGCGGGAGCTCATCCCACTTCCCAGATTCGAACCACTGACCTTTTGGTCAGCAAGTTAAGCAGCTCAGTCATTTAACTCGCAGAGCTGCCAAGGGCTCTATTCATCATGCAACCACCACGGAGCTGGTTCACTCCTCTCAGGATAAAAGGTCTGTGTAGATGGGCCCTGAGAGAGTATCTTGCCTATTTACAAGTTGCCCAAAGACCAGATGGTGTATGGATGCTTCCTGAGAAGCAGGGGTGCTACAAACCAATTATTATCATGTGGGAGACAAACCAATCTTTGTAGGAGATGGTGGGTTGATAGGCCAGGGGTTGTGCTGGATATGAAGTCTGCCTTGTGCACGTCAGGCTTGTGTGCCTTAGGTTTAACAACATCTGCAGGGTCTTGCGTATTTCACCCACGCAGCAGAAATGGTTTTGCAAAATAAATGAATCAAGTTCACAGAGCTGTGAGCTTTCAAGCCAGGCTTTGAGTGCCACCAAATCTGTTGCTTCTCTCTTTCTCTGCTTCTCTTGCGTTTTCCTGGCTTCAGCAGCGGTCAGGAGCGAAAGAGCCAGCCGACTGCTGATTTGGCTACAGCTGGCGTTCTTTGAGGGTCAGCAGCCTGAGGCGCTGGTGAAGGGGACCCAGCTGCGATCGAGAAACTGCTTTTTCTTCTTTTTCTTCCGGCTGCTTTAGGGCTGGAGGCTACTGAGCAAAAATGCCAATGACTTCGTGCATTTCTGGTCAAAAGACGTGTTTTGCTGGGTTTTCCTCTAGCAGGGCATGATTTAATAATTTAATGAAATGCCTTGTGTCTTTCACTGCATTATCAGTGGTATGAAATGGCACAGTCAAAGCACCGGGCTATTTGATGCAAAGGATTGAGGATGTCTCTCTTTCTTAACTACAATATTGGGGAGACCAACACATAAGCTCAGTAATATTGTACTTATTGTAGTAAAGCCTGAGGTTCTTGAAGCTGATGGGTTCACTAATGATTTAGAGAGGATTGTGGGATTGTCTGTGGGATTTCCTGGGGCTCGAAGTGGGAAGATTCAAGTCAGGAGAATGATGAGAAATCTGACTTGGATATGGCAGGCCTTCAAAGTCAGACAGAGGAGCCAGAAACTGCAACATTAGCTAAGGAGTTGGACACTGTTGTAGTACAGCTGAGGCTCTTGAAGTTGACAGGTTCACTGATGATTTAGAGAGGATTGTGGGATTGCCTGTGGGATTTCCTGGGGCTCGAAGTGGGAAGATTCAAGTCAGGAGAATGATGAGAAATCTGACTTGGATACGGCAGGCCTTCAAAGTCAGACAGAGGAGCCAGAAACTGGAACATTAGCTAAGGAGTTGGACACTGTTGTAGTACAGCTGAGTCTCTTGAAGTTGACAGGTTCACTAATGATTTAGAGAGGATTGTGGGATTGCCTGTGGGATTTCCTGGGGCTTGAAGTGGGAAGATTAGAGTCAGGAGAATGATGAGAAATCTGACTTGGATAGTGCAGGCCTTCAAAATCAGACAGAGGAGCCAGAAACTGCAACAGTAGCTAAGGAGTTGGACGCTGTTGTAGTACAGCCTGAGGCTCTTGAAGTTGACGGGTTCACTGATGATTTAGAGAGGGTTGTGGGATTGCCTGTGGGATTTCCTGGGGCTCGAAGTGGGAAGATTCAAGTCAGGAGAATGATGAGAAATCTGACTTGGATATGGCAGGCCTTCAAAGTCAGACAGAGGAGCCAGAAACTGCAACATTAGCTAAGGAGTTGGACACTGTTGTAGTACAGCTGAGGCTCTTGAAGTTGACAGGTTCACTGATGATTTAGAGAGGATTGTGGGATTGCCTGTGGGATTTCCTGGGGCTCGAAGTGGGAAGATTCAAGTCAGGAGAATGATGAGAAATCTGACTTGGATATGGCAGGCCTTCAAAGTCAGACAGAGGAGCCAGAAACTGCAACATTAGCTAAGGAGTTGGATGCTGTTGTAGTATAGCCTGAGGCTCTTGAAATTGACGGGTTCACTGATGATTTAGAGAGGATTGTGGAATTGCCTGTGGGATTTCCTGGGGCTTGAAGTGGGAATATTAAAGTCAGGAGAATGATGAGAAATCTGACTTGGATAGTGCAGGCCTTCAAAGTCAGACAGAGGAGCCAGAAACTGCAACATTAGATACGGAGTTAGATGAAGAAAGAAGTGATATAGTGGTTGATGTATCCTCAAAGTGTGGTCATTTTCATCCCAATAGCCCTAAAAATGACAGGTATAGGAGCCGGGAAGCCCTCCCATTGCCATCAATGGGCCGGATCTAGTCACATTTTTCGGTGGCAGCTATTTGGTTACCCACCCATTTTCAGGAGGTGTGTGAAAACAGATCCGGGAGTCTCCCAAAACTGGGCCAGGAGAAACAGATCAAGGTCCTGCTGAAAGGCACAAGCCTAATATGTACAAGGAGCTTGAGCTCAAGCATTTTTGACAGATGACCATTCAGCCTCGACTTGAAAGGAGAAGGTCCAAAAGTACCTTGTCAAATACTGCTTTCGTGCTTAGAATTTTCTTGCCGTGTTAAGACAGAAGCAGCTTTTTGCAACTTAACCCTATTAGATGTAGTCCTGCAGGATATGAGGTGGAAGAAGCCTTTGCCCTCTTCTGGGCTGAAATCCTCCAGGTATTTGAAGAGTGCTTGCATTCCCCACCTTGTTCTTTTCTTCTCCAGGCTAAACATCAATTTCTTCCATCGTTCCTCAGAGGACATGTTTTCCAAAGCCCTGAAATGATTCCCTTTGACTCTTTTACTCTTTCAGCTGTATTATTTTCAAACACTTCTTTGAAAAACCAACAGTTAACACTTGTCATTATAAAAGAGAAAGGATCGCCTAAGGGGTCCCCCCACCTGCAGTCAACATTTCCCAGGAATTCCATTCCTTTTCATCAGGAGAAAAGCAGAGAAAAGGCAAAACACAACTATTTCTCTCCACCCGGACATTTTCCACTGGCCTTTACAGCTTCAATTTCTTTTATTTGTCACAACTAAGCACTGCTTAAGTTACAGATTCCTCCTTTTGAGAGTCGTCAGGCTTATGGCATAGCAATGTCCCATCTTATTGTGTTATGGAAATGTGGCACATGAGTTTCCTAGGTCAGGATATTGGAGATTGGGGGTGCTTCCAGACAGCACCAAACTGCGGGTTTTAGTCAAGGCGGAAAAACCCAGGATCTGAGAAAAGGTCCACATACAGACTTTTTGGTCCTCTGTATACGAGTCCACACAATCCCTTTGATCATCCGGAGAGGCCCTGCTCTCGATCCCACCAGCATCACAGGCGCGATTGGTGGGGATGAAAGAGAGGGCCTTTTTGGCGGTGGCCCCTTGACTCTGGAACTCACTCCCTAAAGACATCAGACAGGCCCCAACTCTGGCAATCTTCAGGAGGAGCTTGAAGACGTGGCTGTTCCAGTGTGCCTTCCCGGAATAATGATCCCATAGCACTTTGTCCTCCAAAGCACTTTACATTTCTTTAAATCTGCTCGTATGCCCTTCCACAAACACCAGTATCACCTTTTCATCCATGTCCCAGAGTTATTTCCAATTTTAACTCTACATTTGGCCTTCCCACTGTTTTTAATTGTGTGTTGTCTTATTGATAATGTTGTATATTTTATTGTCTATGTTTTTGTTTTAATTGCTTGTATTGTTGTTATTCTTGCTTGTATTGTTGTGTTTGGACTTGGCCTCATGTAAGCTGCACCGAGTGCCTTGGGGAGATGGTAGCAGGGTACAAATAAAGTGTTGTTGTTGTTGTTGTTGTTATTATTATTATTATTATTATTATTATTATTATATTTCTGCCTCCATTGTCCACACTTACTGCTTTGACCTGGGATCTTGCAAGCCCCCAAGATGGCCACCGTGGGACATTGGCTGGAAATTTTGGCACTTAAAAAAAAAACCCTTAAGATTCAAATATGTGAATATGCGAATCATGGTATAACTTCCGTTCCTGGGTTATAGAGCCTGCATGGCCATCTGTTGGGGATTCCTCATCTTTGGAAGAGGAAGGGGAGCAGGGAAGTGCTCAGGAATTGGAGGGAGAAGAAAAATCAGATTATGAGGGTTTGAAAGTGCCCACATTTTTAGAGAGACAAAAAGAGACAGAGCATAGACCGTGTTCAGCCAGAATAGCTGCTAAAAACACTGAGCTAATTGGGAGACGCCCTAGCACCTCCTGCCTGGGGAATTCAGAGCTATAAATCAGAGGCAGGAACAGTCAGCTTTCGCTGGTAACAACGATCCTGATGCTGATGTTTTCACTCCAATGGAATCTGCTTTGTGTCTGCTGCTAAGGACTTAGTTCATTGCCCGCTGTCTGATGGAAGACTGGTGTTTCTTTTGGGACTTTGCAAGAGACTTTAATTTGTGTCTGGATTAAGACTTCCTTGCTTTCTTTTGCACTTTTCAATTGCATTTGCTTATCCTTTGTGTTTGCTGAAGTAAAGGATTTTTCTTTTACTTTCAACATTGTCTAAAGGCTCTTTTTGAAGAGCAATTTAGGACACCATCTGTGCAGACAAGTTTGGCCATGTACTTGTGCCTGAGAACTACGGGGTGCTGTTCCTGGGTTATACATGTCTGTCCTGATTGCTGTTATTGTGAAAAGGTGTACAATGTTGACTAGAGGGTGACAACTTTGCCCTGACATGAGAAACTTTGCCATCCACACCTTTAATGAAGTTTATGGCACACAAACAAAGTTTGTGGAGTAGGACAAAGGCAGTACTACTCAATCAAACAGGAACACATACTTTCAAGCCAGGAACAGAACTTAGATATTATTACCACTTTTTAGAGGCTGCCTGGACATCTGTGCAGACAGGTTTTGTGGTGTACTTGTGGCATGGAACAACAGGGTGATATTCCTGGGTTATACATACGTGTCTGTTCCTCATTGCCTTTATCATAAAAACATGGGGAAAGTTGATCACATTGCAAAAACTTTGTTTATGTGTCACAAACTTCATTAAACATGTGGAAAATGAAGTTTCTCTTGCCAGGATAAAGTTTTCACCCTGTAGTCAACTGTTGCCATGTTCTTCGGATACATTCAATAAGGAACTGACATGTATAACCCAGGAACAAACCAACATTAAAAAATCCCATATTTTCTGAGTGTAGGGACATACAGAGATTCGAATATCTGCATTTTCCAGACAGAACCGGGATATTCCCACACCTCAAAATATCGCATTTTTGACCTTTGTAGTGATTGCTCCTGCGTTTTCAGGAGACATCATTTGGCCACCCTCCATTTTGAAGTGGAAACTTCTGGAATAAAGATACTGTCTGGACGGGCCCTGGGAGAGCAATGGTTTGCCACTGAAAAGTTTGAATGAAAAGTCTTATAGAAACATATTTTCCTGCTTCCATAAATGCTTGCTGCTTTTCAGATTTCTATAAACATTAAGCAGTGAGCTAATGAATAAAGAAAGCTACGAGAAGAAATCCAACTAATTGGAAATGGAGTAAAGTTTTCGCTACCTTGGCAGCCACCTCTCTACCAAAGTCAGCATCAACACCGAAATACAATACCACCTGAGCTCTGCAAGTGCATCATTTTTCTGAATGAAGCAGAGAGTGTTTGAGGACCGGGACATCCGTAGGGACACCAAGGTGCTTGTTTATAAAGCTATTGTCCTCCCAATCCTATATGCCTGTGAAACATGGACTGTCTACAGACGTCACATGCAACTCCTGGAACGATTCCATCAGCGCTGCCTCCAGAAAATCCTGCAAATCTCTTGGGAAGACAGGCAGATAAACGTCAGCGTGCTGGAAGAAAAAAAGACCACTGGTATTGAAGTGATGGTCCTCCACCATCAACTCTGCTGGACCAGCCACGTTGTCCGGATGCCCGACTACCGTCTCCCAAAACAGTTGCTCGACTCCAAACTCAAGAATGGAAAATTGAATGTTGGTGGACAGGAAAAGAGATTTAAAAATGGGCTCAAAGCCAACCTTAAAAACTCTGGCATAGACACTGAGAACGCTCCAGCTGGAGGTCAGCTGTGACCAGCAGTGCTGCAGAATTTGAAGAGGCACGAATGGAGGACGAAAGAGAGAAACATGCCAAGAGGAATGCGCATCAAGCCAACTCCAACCGGGACCGCCTTGGAAACCAATGTCCTCACTGCGGAAGAAGATGCAGATCAAGAATAGGGCTCCACAGTCACATACGGACCCACCAGAACACTGATCCTGGAAGACTATCCTACTCGGCCAATGAGGGATCACCTAAGTAAGTAAGTAAGTAATCTGAAATTGATGCTGGGTGGAGAGTGCTGAGAAAGCAAGGTTGGTAGAACCTGCTGTGGATCATGAAGGAACAGAGCTTGGGAGGGCGAACCCAAAAACCTGAATCTGATTCATTTCTTCTCTCTGCCAAAGCTAGTGGCATTTCAGTTTTTCCCTGCCACAGAAAGGAAAGTGTAGTGAGTCATGGGCCAGCAAAAGAGGAGGAGGAGCAGGCCGAGCCTCGTAGTAAGGCAAAATGAGAGCATTGCCTCAGGGCGCTTCCAGACAGCATGAAAACATAGGTTTAAAAGGGAGGACAAAAAAAAATTCCAGGACGTGAGAGCAGGTTTCTTCCCCTGCCGTCCTCACAGGTCTTGGAACAAGATGGAGGGCGGAAAGGGGAAGAAAATCATGTTTTTTTTTCATTGAGTGCAAGGATATATAGTGATGCAAATATGCAAATTTTTGGGGCAGAATCGGGATAAAGTGGGACATTTTTAATCCTGTGTTTTTTGGCCGTTGCAGTGAATCAGTGCACATTTAGCACTAATGTCATGTAGCCACCCCTCTTTATAACATGGGAAAGACTGTGTTTTAGGCACTGTGTAGATGGGCCCTCAGGCAGCAAGCAATAGGAGATGGCTGCACAAGGCTCGAGGAGATTGCTGTGAAACATGTATTTGGCCCTTTGCCCCATCAACCACCCTTGAGTGTCCCCTGTCACTTGGAATGAGAAGAACATTGTCTTGTTCTTTGGGTGCACCTACACTGTAGAATTAATGCTATGGAGTCGTGGGAGTTGTAACTTGGTGAGGCACCAGCAATCTTTGGCAGAGAAGGATGTACCTTGTAAAACTACATCTCCCAGAATCCCATGGCATTGAGCCATTGCGGTTAAGTGGCACCAAACTGCTTGAGTTCTATAGTGTAGATGCATACAGTCCCTATCAATTTACTTGGAGTCCTTGTGGACAACAAGATCTTGGAGTTCTCATGGACAACAAGTTAAATATGAGCCAAGGACGTGATGCGGCAGCTAAAAAAACCAATGGGATTTTGGCCTGCATCAATAGGAGTATAGTGTCTAGATCCAGGGAAGTCATACTACCCATGGTCCATTATTCTTTGGTCAGACCACAACTGGAATCACAGTGTCCAATTCTTGGCACCGCAGTATAAGGAAGATGGGTTTTTTCCCCCTCATGTCAGGAGTGACTTGAGAAACTGCAAGTCGCTTCTGGTGTGAGATAATTGGCCATCTGCAAGGACGTTGCCCAGGAGATGCCCAGATGTTTTACCATCCTGTGGGAGGCTTCTCTCATGTCCCTGCATGAGAAGCTGGAGCTGACAGATGGGAGCTCAACTCACTCCCTGGATTCAAATTGCTGATCTTTTGGTCAGCAGTCCTGTAGGCACAAGGGTTTAGCCCACTGCACCACCAGGAGATGTTGACAAGCTGGAATGTGTCCAGAGGAGGGCGACTAAAGTAATCAAAGGTCTGGAGAACAAGTCCTATGAGGAGCGACTTAAAGAGCTGGGCATATTTAGTCTGCAGAAGAGAAGGCTGAGAGGAGACATGATGATGGCCATGTATAAATATGTGAGGGGAGGTCATAGGGGGGAGGGAGCAAGCTTGTTTTCTGCTGCCTTGGAGACCAGGATGCGGAACAATGGCTTCAAACTACAAGGAAGGAGATTCCACCTGAACATGAGGAAGGACTTCCTGACTTTGAGAGCTGTCCAGCAGTGGAACTCTCTGCCCCAGAGTGTGGTGGAGGCTCCTTCTTTGAAGGCTTTTAAGCAGAGGCTCGATGGTCTTCTATCGGGGGTGCTTTGAATGTGATTTTCCTGCTTCTTGGCAGAATGGGGTTGGACTGGATGGCCCACGAGATCTCTTCCAACTCTGGGATTCTATTCTCCTGGTGACAGCCCCTAAAATCTGCAGCTCCAGGCAGCTGCCTCACCTTGCCTAATGATAGGGCTGGCTCCTTGGTTTTCAATGTAGGGTCAAAGAAGGGGCAAGGAACTCTTGGGAAATATTGGTAAGGTGTGTATAATGTCCAATTAGCTTCCAAGTGGTGTTCATAAAGAAACTGTAATAAAATTCTGATTGCCACATTCAGAATAAGCAGCCAGTGTTCATTTTAAACAGCCAAGCGCATGCAGATCTTTGAAATAAATGCATCAAGCCAGCAATAAGGACAAACATTTACGTAATTATGATGCCAGTATTTCTTCAGTGCACACAATGTTAATTAGGGCAAAAATGATTTTTTTTAAAGGAAAGAGCTGTTTCGTTTAAAGAACGCAGCAGGGACCGGCAGACGCATTCATAATCCAAGGCCAAGATTGTTTTGTCTCCGTGCCTCTTCAAGGAGGCAATTTCCATTTCCCATTAAAATAAATAAAATGGGATGTAGAAAAGCAGGAGCCGCCAAATCGGATACTTGTTGACCCCACTCAAGGATGGAGGATTCAAAGAGGAAAAGTTGGAAGACCTGTGAGGACACCACACCGACCATGACACACACCTCAATATCCCACCGATGAAATGTTGCAATTCGCTACCTTGATTAGCATTGAATGGTCCTGCAGCTTCAAAGCCTGGCTGCTTTTTGCCTGGGGGAATCCTTATGATATCAGAGGTGATCCCCCCCCCTCCCCAGGCCTCTGTATAAGATGGTTCTAAACCAAGGAATTCATCGTTTTACCAAGGACACCAGGTTAGAATGATCCCATAATCCCCTATCTCTCCTATGTGGGGACCTAAGGCTCTTTCCGTGGCCCCATGGCCCCACATGGCAAGGCCCCTGTAATCCACACTTTATGGACATTCTATGAACTTTTTGAAATCTCCAATCAACTTTTCATGGACTTTGGAACTCTTATGAACTTTTATTATATTAACTATATGAACCTTCGGTGGACTGTGGAGGGAGGTCTGACAGGGCTCCCTTGACCTTGCATGGTTTATCCCTTATGATTTCCTTGTATGTTCCCTTTTCCCATTATATGTGTGTATGTATGAAATATGAAAAAAGCCACGGTTTTCAAAATCCAGCAACTCACCTAGCTCAGGAAGTCCCCTCATGCTTCCTGAGCAACTAATCCCATAACAAAAGGTTTCACCACACCCATTTGCATAGACAATAAAACAAAGGGTTCTTATCAGCCAAATCTCGGAGGGCACAAGGCTAGTCCATCTGGAGATAAGACTTCTGGGCATCTTGATCCACCAACACCAAAGGTGATTTCCTGTCTGTGAGGAATTAGGACTTTACTACAGCTTCTTCCATTATGTCAGCCCTGCTGGCCGAAACCAGTTCCAAAGTTCATCAATGCACCCTATATCTCCGGATGATAAAACAAAAGACCTGGCCATTTAGGCCAGACTACAGATGATGATTCCAAGGAACTTAAACAATAAACCCTGTCCAGCTCGAGGGCTTACACAATCACTGGGCCATTTTGCAAACATTAGTCATTTAAAACCAGTCAACTGGACATTTCTTCATTGCTTTCCTGTTGCCTGCCTCCCTTCCACCCCATTGGCTGAGAGGCCAAAGCAGAGCTCAGGCCACCATTGGCTATCCTGCTGGCTTGCCAACGTCACAGCCAATCACAACGAAGCTGGCTCAGGGAGTGGGCATGGAAACTTTTGAATCTGAAATCTATATATTCTGTATTTACCTGCCTAGCAGACATGACGATTTGTTTGGCATAATTACTGCAATCATCATCCGTTCCAGCTGGAATGAAATAAAACATCTTGGTGGCTTCTGTTTCAACTTGGTGAGATTTATTTTGCAATATCGGCTTCTCTTTTCTCACCAGGCAACCCACGATGGCTTGGGCCTAATCCACAGCCATTCTAAATTGCTTGACAACACTTTCTTGGATTCCAACCTGGACACAGCATATTATTTGAGAACACAGAAATGCCGGACCACTCCAACAACTACCATGTCAGACTACACAGAGAAGCCACTGAAATCTACAAGCATATGGACAATTTCAACAGAAAGGAGGAAAACATGGAACTGAACACAATCTGGCAACCAATATTAAAAAAAAACAACTCTAAAATCATAACAGTAAATAAAGAACAACACTCAAAACAGGGGAATTGCAGATAAAAAACAATCAGGGCCAGCTAACCACCTCCAAACAAAGGATTCCCCCAAGCAGTAAGAAGCCTTGAAACTGCCAGGCCATTAAGTGTGGCCAATTGAAACATTCACTCCTACCTCCAACAGACAAGAGTTCTTTCTCCCATCCTGGAAATTATTCCACAGGTTGTGTCCAGGTTGGTTCATGAAGTGCTCTGCTATGACTGACTTCTCTGGCTGAATTATTCTGTAGTGCCTTTCATGTTCCTTGATTCGTGCAGTAAGCAGCCAGACAGTGAAGCTGAAAGACTATTAAATCTTGATTAAATTAATCAAGGTGGCCAATTGCAGCATTCACTTGCCTCAAACAGACAAGAGTTCTTTCTCCTATCCTGGACATTCCACAGGTACATAAACCCAATTTTCCTAGTTTCCAACAGACCTCGCAACCTCTGAGGATGCCTGCCATAGATGTGGGTGAAACGTCAGGACAGAATGCTATTGGAACATGGCCATACAGCCCAGAAAACTCACAATCCAGTGATTCGATCCATGAAAGCCTTCGACAATACATTCAAACCAGGATATCTGTGACCACGGTTTACATACAACTGATGAATACAGAGAAGACATGCAACTCCTGGAACGATTCCATCAGCGCTGCTTCCGAAAAATCCTGCAGATCTTTTGGGAAGACAGGTGGGCAAATCTCAGTGTGCTGGAAGAAGCAAAGACCATCAGCACTGTAACGCTGCTGGACCGGCCACATTGTCCGAATGCCTGACCACTGTCTACCAAAGCAATTGCTCTACTCCAAACTCAAGAACGAAAACAGAATGTTGGAAGACAGGAAAAGAGATTTAAAGATGGGCTCAAAGCCAACCTTTAAAACTCTGCCATAGACACAGAGAATTGGGAAGCCTTGGCCATTGAGCGCTCTAGTTGGAGGTCAGCTGTGACCAGCAGTGCTGTAGAATTTGAAGCCGCACGAATGGAGGGTAAAAGAAAGAAACATGCCAAGAGGAAGGCACGTCAAGCCAACCCTGAATGGGACCGCCTTCCACCTGGAAACTGATGCCCTCACTGTGGGAGAACATGCAGGTCAAGAATAGGGCTCCACTGTCACCTATGAACCCACTGCCACTACACCGATCTTGGAGGACAGTCCTACTCGGACAATGTAGTCCTCGGCCTAAGTAAGTAAGTACAGAGAAGAGTTCCTGACTCGAGGCTGAGAATATGTAACTGGATTTTTCGGGACTTCTATCAAAAGCCGTACTGTATTTCACAAACTCTTGTGTTTCCTTTCTTTGTATCAGAAAGCACAGCCATTCCCTTAGAGAACCTGAATCTGCTCAGAAAACCCGACAGAGCTGCAGCGATAAAACTGGGCCTGATAAAGCATCCATCTCAGCCTACAGTTTGGTTTTTCAACTTTTGACATTGAGCATAAGAAGGAACATAAGGCCCCGAGCGCTCGATACCAAATGTTTTTCTTTCTGCCTTAATGGATCTATGATTGACTGCACCACCCATTTAAAAGAAGTGGCAAGGCAAAGCTCTCCGAAGGGCAAGCCGGCGTTGAAAGGCATCGACCTCCCTTCTCACTGTATGCATTGTGCAAAGATGGAACGTGGGCCGTAGATGAAATCTTTTTCAGCACTAGATAAAACAAGGTTACGTGCTTCTTCGGGGATGCAAATATGGAGAAAGGCGCAACCCACGTTTAACTTGTTAACACTTAACCTTTGCAGGACTGCCAGAATTGTGGAGATATTGTTTCTACAAGAGGTAGAAAAGTGGAATTCAGTACAGTCAAGAATACTGAGGGATCAGAGCTGTCTCAAACGATTTTGTAGCTTGAGGCAAAGGAGAAGATGGCATTTTCCAAGATAACTTGAAGCTGCAAGGCTATTCAATGCTAATCAATAGGCATGGTTAGGTACTGTCAGAATCTTCATAATTTGGTATGCAGTCAAAAATGTACCTTTTTGAAGCAATTTTGATTTTTTAAAAGAAAACAGAAAGTCTCTTTGCCCTTCCAAAGCTTTTTCCGCCATTTTTGTTACGACTCATGAAGTGAGTTGGAAATGATTCAGCCTTTCCCTGCTTCTGGTCCCTGGCCTCGGCTCAAGCCAGAGAAGCCAGTTTTAAACCAGAGAAGGATGGAATTTCCTGGCCTCAGCTCAAGCCAGAGAAACCAGTTTTAAACCAGAGAAGGAAGGAATTTCCTTGCCTCGGCTCAAGCTAGAGAAGCCAGTTTTAAACCAGAGAAGGAAGGAATTTTCTGGCCTCTGCTCAAGCCAGAGAAACCAGTTTTAAACCAGAGAAGGAAGGAATTTCCTGACCTCTGCTCAAGCCAGAGAAACCAGTTTTAAACCAGAGAAGGAAGGAATTTCCTGGCCTCGGCGCAAGCCAGAGAAGCCAGTTTTAAACCAGAGAAGGAATTTCCTGGCCTTGGTTCAAGCCAGAGAAGCCAATTTTAAACTAGAAAAGGAAGGAATTTCCTGGCCTCGGCTCAAGCCAGAGAAGCCAGTTTTAAACCAGAGAAGGAAGGAATTTCCTGGCCTCTGCTCAAGCCAGAGTAGCCAGTTTTAAAGCCAGAGAAGCTAGTTTTGAACCAGAGAAGGAAGGAATTTCCTCCGCTTGCTTTTCCTCGCTTCTGGAGTAAAACAACTACTTTCAAAGTAAAGATCACCCAATGAAACTGGAAATAACACTTTCAAACCATTAACGAAAGGATTCGGAAATCTCGAAAGTTTTGAAAAGTTTTGAACATTTTTTTCTGTGAAAATTGGAATTGACTTTAGAATCAAACCACCAGTGCCCCCTACATCTGAAACGAGTTTTGAACCAAGCCTATTAATCAAGTTGGCCAATTGTGACATTCACACGTGCCTCCAACAAACAAGAGCTCTTTCGCCCATCCTGGACATTCCACGGATATATAAACCCCACTTGCCTAGTTTCTAACAGACCTCACAACCTCTGTGGATGCCAGCCATAGATGTGGGTGAAATGACAGGAGAAAATGCTTTTGGAACATGGCCATACAGTCCGGAAAACTCACAGCAACCCAGTGATTTTGGCCATGAAAACCTTCGACAACACATCAAGAGAACTGGTAGCTGAATTGAAATTCAGTAGAGGTGAAGGGAGAAGGTTCTACAGTGGACCAAAGGCTAAGGAGTAGTTTAAGGGTAAGGAACCAACTGTGTGAACCCATAGCTTTGTCCACCAAGAATACGCAAAGGTTGGGAGGTTCAGGAGTTGGTTGAGAACATCCCAGGCTTTAAGATTTCAGGGATGACACAGAGGAGGCAGAGAGAGGGACAGGACTGTGTTGAGTCTACAGCAGCCATTCCAAAGCAATCTACAACAGGGCCAGAAAAAAACTATAATAGGCATGGGTCCATGCTATGAGGGATGCACCTCTTTTTACGCAAGAACAAAAAAAATTGTCAGTCAAAGCTCGACAGTTTCAAAAGACTATATAACCAGCCCTCCACATTTGCGGATTTGACTTCTGCAGATTTGATTATTCATGGATTGGATTAAAACGTTCTCTCTAAGAATCTCTAGATCCTCCATTGTTATTCTAATTGTCAACTTCTGTAGCAGTTGGTCACAGAATCATGTTAGAGTAGACCTGGGCAAACTTCAGCCCTCCAGGAGTTTTGGACTTCAACTCCCACAATTCCTAGCAATCTCCTGGCTGTTAGGAACTGTTGGAGTTGAAGTCCAAAACACCTGTAGGGCTAAAGTTTGCTCATGCTTGTGTTAGAGCAGTGGTTCTCAACCTGGGGTCCCCAGATATTTTTGGCCTACAAGTCCCAGAAATCCCAGTCAGTTTACCAACTGTTAAGATTTCTGGGAGTTGAAGGCCAAAAACATCTGGGGACCCCAGGTTGAGAACCACTGTGCTAGAGGGTTTAGAGCAGGGGTCCTCAAACTTTTTACACAGAGGGCCAGGTCACAGTCCCTCAAACTGTTGGCCGGATTATAATTTGAGAAAAGCATGAATAAATTCCTATGCACACTGCACATATCTTATTTGTAGTGCAAAAGACACTTAAAAACAATACAATAATTAAAATGAAGAACAACTTTAACAAATATAAACTTATTAGCATTTCAGTGGGAAGTGTGGGCCTGCTTTTGGCTGATGAGATAGCATTGTTGTTGTTGTTGTTGTTGTTGTTGTTGTTGTATGCTTTCAAGTCATTTCAGACTTAGGTTGACCCTGAGCGAGGGCTGGGTAAATGACCTTCGAGGGCTGTATCCGGCCCTCGGGCCTTAGTTTGAGGACCCCTGGTCTACAGATTCCGAGCAAGTACACATCTTTAGGAATTCTAGATCCTGCAGAAAGTTGATTCTATGCTGGTGAACCTAGAGATTCGTAGAGGTGTTCTCTAATGTTACCCCCCCCCCCCAATCTTCTTATTTGCAGACTGGCACTTTTGTGAGGGTTCTGTGCCACTAATATCCAGTGAAAGTGGAGGGCCGACTATAAACAATTCAGGATGTATTCTGTGAAAATAATGTGTACTTCTTCGACAGAAAACTTTATTTTTCTGTGCAGAAAAAATGTTTGTAGCCTTCCAAATATCATAAAGCTATATTTCCATCAGCCCTAGCCATCATAGTCAATAGTGAGCTTCCCTCCTGAAAACCTGAAAAACCCACCCTATAAGTCATCATGGAAGGAGAAAAATGTTAAATATTTAGGAAGGAAATGGGTTGCATAGAAAGTAAATGAGTGGCACTTCGTTTCCATTTCTAATGTGAGTTGAGTTAAATCCTGGTTTAATGTCTGATTTCATAAGGATTCTAGTCCAACTAGCTAGGCCTGGATCCAACTCAGCATCTTTGGGTTGGATCCAGGCTTAATCCTCCTAGGAAGAGACTTACAGAAATCAATGCAATTTTACGTTCCATTTGCTTTTGATAGATCTCTAAATACAGCTCTGTCCCTAAATGCAGTTTTGGATTTAAATCCAACCATCTGAAAAGAGAGGTGTGTTTTTGGAAGACTGAAGTGTAACTGGCGTGTGTGTGTGTGTGTGTGTGTATATATATATATATATAATGTATATTATATATATAATATTAAAATAAATATTTTAAAAACACATATATGTTTATTTTGTTATTTTATTTGTTTTTTTGTTATTTTATTTTATTTGTTATTTTGTTATATGTTTAAAATATTAATTGCACAGAGATTTTGTTTGTATCTTCTCTTTCCTATGCAATGAACAAATTATACGGTTCAGAAATGTTTTAAAGTTTGCTAGTTGTATCCTTTGTGTGATATGGCAAACTCTTCACAGTTTCCACAAACACAAAACATCTCAAGCAAAGTTGGCAAAAGTTTTTGAAAAAGGAAACAAAAGGACGAGAAATACTTTTGAAAATTACCTTTCTGAATCTCCAGCGATGGTGTCTCCTGCCCTCTGCAAGAAGGAAGAGAAAGAGAAAGAAGTGATGTTTTCGCACTTTGAAAGGAGGAGGAAGAAGAAAAAGAGTTCTCTGACATGACTATCTTATCTGCAAGAGAGAGAAAAAAGGGTCACAGAAACAACACAAGTCAGCAGGTTGTTCCTTCTAAGGGGAAGGAAACTGAAAAACTGCATTTAGTTTGAAGAAAGGTTTTGCAAGAGCCATTAAAAACAAAACTCTGATTTTGCAATGCGGCGTGTACAGAGATGGGGTGACTGGTTTCCCCTTTGCCTTTTAAAAAGAGCCTGGAAGTCTGTTGGGGAGGAGAACAAAAATTAGTTCTTTAAACTGCAGCAGGAATACGAAAGATCAAACTAGGAATGTCCAAACAAAGCTTTTTGCTTTGGAGTCACCCATGGAGCAGCAAGAAGAAAGGGCCCACCTCGATTGTCCAGTATCACGGCCATTCCCATGACATTGCTCTGGGGCCATTGGAAGTGGGATTTATTCAAAACTTGCTGGTGTTCTGTTAATTTTCTCTTGTTTTAAACAAAAACTCTCCACTTTCGTCAAGTTTACTTATTTACTGGCATTTTATGCCTTACTTACTTACTTATGCTACCTTCTACCTCCATAGTTAATAGGGCTGGGCGGTTTCGTTTCGTTAATTCGTAATTCGTTAATAATTCGTTAATTTTGTTGATTACGAAGCGATAACGAACCATTCTGGAGCAATTTTTTTAAAAAACGAATTTTTAAAGACGTTTTGTAAATGCTTCGTATTTCGTTATTGTATTCGTTTCGTTATTGTTCCGAGGTCGTTTCGTTATTATTTCCACATGTCTGGGCCAGTTTTATGGTTTAATTAGTGAAAAAAAATTATAATATCACACCAACAGTCAACAACAGAGGGAGAGGGAAGCTTCAGAAGTTTTTGGAGGTTTTTTAGCGTATTTCGCGGTCGCGCCCGCCATTAACGAATCGATTCGTTATTGTTTCAGAAATCGATTCGTTATTTTTTTACCATTTACGAAATTTCGTAAATATCGAACTTTTTAAAAGGAAAATTTCGAAACGCAAAAACCCCCAAAAAACGAATCGATTTTAGAAACAAATTTTTCCGTTGTTACCCAGGCCTAATAGTTAAGATTCAAGGTGACTTATGGTAAAATTGAATAACTATATAATTAAAGCATGAAGCAAGTTCCAAATCAAACACGATTACATTTAAAATGATCTAAAATGTAATAGAAAACTCCCCTGTCCTTGTTGAACATTCACTCAAAAGGTTACTTGGATTGATAATTTAATTTTATTTATTTATTTACAGTATTTATATTTCACCCTTCTCACCCCGCAGGGGACTCAGGGCAGATTACAATGTACATATACATGGCAAACATTCAATGCCATAGACGCACAACATATATAGATACTCAGAGGCTATTTAACATTCCAGCTTTTCATGAGGGTATTCTGGCCACCAGGGGAGCTGTCACTTCACCATCCATTTGTGATACTGATGAAGTACTTCCTCACTCTTTGCATGCTTGCTGGAGATTTTTATGGCCTCATAAATCAGTTAAATTAGCCTCCCACATAAGTGGTACCTAAACTTTCTACTTGACTGTCTTTCAGGCTGCAGAGGTTGACAGCTACACAAAACACCCTGATGCCTCTGTTTACAGGTGGAAGGACCACCAGATTCCTAACCTTCACAATCAGGGAGCAAGTATCAACAAAGCCTTCTTTTCTATCATGTTTGCAAATTCTCGAATGTTTTTAGCAAAAAGATTTCAGCACATTTCCAATTATACCAAGAATGAAAAATGATTCCATAATAATGGAAATTTTGCCTAATTTGACCCTCAGATTGACAATGTGATTTCATGGCTTTATTAGAGAGACTAAAGGGACTTTTCAGGAGTCTAATCAATTTTGGAGTTTGAGGCAACAGCCTACTACGGCACACACTCCATTTTGCCAAGTCCTAATCAAACCTGCTAAGGGAATTATAGTTTCTTGTTTCCAGTTTTTCATCCTCCATGCTTCCAAGTTTAAAGGATTGTTCCCGAATTTTGTGTACTGAATTTTATGCTGCCTTGTGTTTCCTGATTCTTTTGCATTCCTAGTTTTTGATACAACTCTATAACTTTGAATCTTGTGGATTATTTCATACATTTAGACTTAGACGTTTCTACTATTTTTGCTGAACGGCTTTTTATATTTTCTTCAATAAACTTTTTTGCTGATTTACATTGGACTGGAATGTGGTGGTTAAGTACAGAGGTGTTTCCTGACAGTGGCATCGGCAGCACAGCAAGGCAGGAACAGATCAATCATAGCTATCTTAGGCTATAAACTACTTTATTTTACAGCTATATACATTAGAAGCTACTTAACACTCAGCACATTGTAAACTTGCTTCTTTACCGTCCGATCATAACATTGCAAACACATGAACTGTTATCAGTACTAGTCCACACCTCTTGAATTCCAGAGTGACGTATGACACACAATGCTGCATCCATTTGTTCTATACACTTGATTGATGACCTCCATGGTTCAGTTAACTCTTTCCACACAAGAATACATTACACTCGGCACATAGCTACTGCATTTTAAACATACATACATATCGTACTTTGAAATCTACATTATACATTGCAAACAGCTTCAACATTTCCTGCTCTGGAGTACAACAGGTTCAGAGCTCAATGTGAAAATGTCAGTGTGACAATGCATAAATGTCAAAATGCACCTTTGTATCCTTGGGTACATCTGTACTACCAAATTAATGCAGTTTGACACCACATTAACTTTCATACCTCAAAGCTATGGAATGTTGGGAGTTGGCGAGTCAAAGAAGACTAATGATCCTATAATAGTATAACTCCCATGATTCCATAGCATCAAGACATGAGATCTACAGAGACACTCGCTGGAACACCTCAGCAAGCGAGAGTCCAAAAGTGGCAGGCTAAAATTTATTTATTTATTTATTTACCTTACTTATATACCACTGTTCTCAGCCCAAAGGCGACTCACAGCGGTTCACAACAAATACGAACAGCAAAAATTCAGTGCTACAGTATAAAAACAGTTAACAACCTAAGTAATTAATGCATTACTTCTATAATGTGGATGCACCTCCAAATGCAAAAAAAATATGCTCTTTTGCAAGAGGTGTATGAGGCTGAAAATGTTGCTTGTTGCCAGTTTGCTGAGACAGCATCCTGGAAAGAAAAGAATATGGCCACTACTTGAGAGGTCTCTGATGGATTGGAGATGGAAGGGCGAGCTCTTCATTTGTTTCATCTATTTCCTTCTGGTTGCTTCTGGAATCCCACTGGAGCATTGCAGCACACACAAATACCTGGGAGTTACCCTGGACTGTGCTCTGACCTATAAGAGGCACTGCCTAAATATCAAGCAAAAAGTGGGTGCAAGAAACAATATCATACGAAAGCTGACTGGCACAACCTGGGGATCACAAGTAAAGACATCTGCCCTTGTGCTTTGCTACTCTGCTGCTGAGTACACACGCTCAGTGCGGAACACATCTCACCATGCTAAAACAGTGGATGTGACTCTTAATGGGGTGTCTGCGCCCTACACCACTGGAGAAATTACACTGTTTAGCTGGTATGCACCACCTGACATCCACCGGGGAGTAGCAACCAATAGTGAAAGGACCAAGGCAGTGACATCTCTGGCCCACCCCCTGTTTGAGTATCAGCCAGCACGCCAACAAGTTAAATCAAGAAATAGTTTTCTAAGATCTACAGAGACACTCGCTGGAACACCTCAGCAAGCGAGAGTCCAAAAGTGGCAGGCTAAAATTTATTTATTTATTTATTTACCTTACTTATATACCACTGTTCTCAGCCCAAAGGCGACTCACAGCGGTTCACAACAAATACGAACAGCAAAAATTCAGTGCTACAGTATAAAAACAGTTAACAACCTAACACTTTACACAATTAATAAACAGTTACTACAATACCCATTCACTGTCGTCTCATCATCAAAAACATGTTCCAGATTCGTCATCCATTGTTCCATTCCAGTGTTCATTAACCAATCATTGCACTAATTATTTGAACGCCTGCTCAAACAGCCAGGTCTTCACTTTTTTGCGGAATACCATTAGAGATGGTGCTAGTCTAATGTCCGTAGGAAGGGCGTTCCACAGCCGAGGAGCCACCACCGAGAAGGCCCTATCTCTCGTCCCTGCCAGCCGTGCTTGAGAAGCAGGCGGGATCGAGAGCAGGGCCTCCCCGGAAGATCTCAAAGTCCTGGTGGGTTCATAGGCAGAGATGCGATTGGATAGGTAGCTTGGGCCGGAACCGTTTAGGGCTTTAAAGGCCAACGCCAGCACTTTGAATTGAGCCTGGTAGCAGATCGGTAGCCAGTGGAGTTGGCGCAACAGGGGGGTTGTATGCTCCCTGCGCTTCGCTCCTGTTACAATCATGGCTGCCGAGCGTTGGACTAGTTGGAGCTTCTGAGCTGTCTTCAAAGGCAACCCAGAACCTCAATCAATGGCTGATACCAAATGAGAGACTTCCTCCTGGGCACAAAGAAAACTGAACAACTTGGAAGGCACTGAACAGACTGCGCTCTGGCACCACAAGATGCAGAGCCAATTTTAAGAAATGGGGCTACAAAGCGGAATCCACGACATGCGAGTGTGGAGAAGAGCAAGCCACTGACCACCTGCTGCAATGCAACCTGAGCCCTGCCACATGCACCATGGAGGACCTTCTTGGAGCAACACCAGAGGCACTCCAAGAGGCCAGCTTCTGGTCAAAGGACATTTAATAGAATACCAAGTTGCAAAAATTGTGTTTTGTATGTTTGTTTGTTTATTTTTAATGTAATACAACCGTTTTGGTTTGCTCCTGACATGGTAAATAAATAAATATCTATATCCTACTTTTATCGTCAAATAAATTCAAAGCTGAGGGCTTTTTTTTTTTTTTGCTTCTTGTCAAGTTCAGCGTACATGAAAATGGTGTAGCTTCTGAAGCCAGTCAAACAGCTTGAAACCCTAGACAGACATGCTCTAAAATTGTCATACCATTTGTCTATTTGCAAACACTGCTCAAATGTGTGAACAGTTTCCGCAACGGCAACTCTGGAACCATGGAAAGTCAGTTGTTGGCAGACACAACAGGGACTTTGGCCTCCCCCGACGGATTTGTGTATGTAGTGGCTGTTGCAATTAATTCATTATTTTAAAGAAGCATATGGCTGCGAAATGCATTCACAGAACCGTTGCGCCCAATCCTAGAAACATTTTCGTAATGATGCAAGGAAGTCTCAGCTCAGTGTTGTGAAGAGACAGCCGGAGCAGGGCTTGTCTACACTAATAACCCCCCCCCTCATATTTCAGCCTCTTCTACACTGCCATATAATCCAGATTATCTACTTTGAATTGGATTATATGATACCCCATCTAAAATAAAGGGTTACCCCTGACATTAAATCCAGTCGTGTCTGACTCTGGGGGTTGGTGCTTATCTCCATTTCTAAGCCGAAGAGCCGGCGTTGTCCACAGACACTTCCAACGTCATGTGGCCGGTAGGACTGCATGTAATGCCATTATCTTCCTGCCGGAGCGGTACCTATTGATCTACTCACATTTGCATGTTTTCGAACTGCTAGGTTGGCAGAAGCTGGGGCTGACACCAGGAGCTCACGCTGCTCCCTGGATTCGAACCTGCAACCTTTCAGTAATCAAATTTAGCAGCTCAGCGGTTTAACCCACTGCACCACCTGGGCCCCCATCTACACTGCCATATAATCCAGTTCAAAGCAGATAATCTGGATTTTATATGGCAGTGTAGAAGGGGCCTTCGATTCTAGCACTGGCAAACCTCACAATGCATGGGACTTGACGGTAACTATCTTTAGTCTTTAAACTGAAGTTGATCTGCACTAAGTAATGTCAAACGATACTCAAAGTTTGGAAGAACATGGACTTTGTGGCTGCCTGAACATCTGGATCAGATCCATTTTGATCCGATCCATTGTCTACATGCTCATCACCATCACTCTTTTCCTGTGTCATGGCCAGCTCGGATAGCGAGGATGAGGAGTTGCTTTAAGGGCCAGCCACGGAGATGGAGGCCAGCCACTTCCTAACTAAATGAGCCACTGGATCTTCTGTTGCTTTCTAAGGATTCTGGTAATTGGCTTTTCTGACCCTGAAGGGTTGACATTGGTGATCTTATCTATTACAAAGAGTTTGTTTGGATTTTGCCCTAAAGCAGCAGCTCGGTTTACAACAACCTGTGCCATCAGCACAGAGAAGGAGATGGATTGTATACCTATTGCTGCTACTGCTTCCCTTTTTTGTATACATATTTATTGTGGTATAGGTAAAGGTAAAGGTTTTCCCCTGACATTAAGTCCAGTCATGTCTGACTCTGGGGTGTGGTGCTCATCTCCATTTCTAAGCCGAAGAGCCAGCATTGTCCGTAGACACCTCCAAGGTCATGGGGCCAGCATGACTGCATGAAGCGTCATCTTCAAAATTCAACAATTGAGATACATATATTATTTCCCCAGACCCACCACCTCCCTATTCCCACCAGTGACCCACTACCCATGACTTCTGATACCACACCATATGGAACTAGTATCTATCTCTATCTGTCTGTCTGTCTGTCTGTCTGTCTGTCTGTCTGTCTAAAAATGCTCTGGTCATAATGAGTTCCTTAAAAACAAAAGAACCAACGAACGAAATCACACCAATTTTGGCAACAAAACGTCTCACAACACAAGGAGTGACCATCACTCAAAAAATATGATTTTGTTATTTGGGAGTTGTAGTTGCTGGGATTTACAGTTCACCTACAATCAAAAAGCATTCTGAACTCCATCAGCGATGGAATTGAACCAAACTTGGCACACAGAACTCCCATGACCAACAGAATATACTGGAAGGGTTTGGTGGGCACTGACCTTGAGTTTTGGAGTTGTAGTTCACCTACATCCAGAGAGCACTGTGGACTCAAACAATGATGGATCTGGACCACACTTGGCACAAGCACTCAATACCCCCAAATATGAACACAGATGGCGTTTGGGGGAAATAGACCTTGACATTTGGGAGTTGTAGGCACTGTGATTCACAGTTCACATACAATCAGAGCATTCTGAACCCCACGAAAGACAGAATCGGGGCAAACTTCCCACACAGAACCGCCGTGACCAAGAGAAAATACTTAAGGCCATCCAATCCAACTCCCTTCATCAGGGCAAGAAAACGTAATGCAAGTCCTCCTGACAAAGAGCCACCCAGCCATCGATATAGATAGATAGATAGATAGATAGATAGATAGATAGATATGATTCACACACACAGAGATTTGAAAGGGACCCCTAAATAAGGACAATAATATGTTGCATGTTCCGGGGTGGGCAAACCAGCCACTCTCCACATCAACACTGACAAAGAAACAGCAAGAAATTGTTTACCCACAAGCATAAACAAATTACATATATTAGAAACCAACACTTTCTCGTTCCTTTAATTTCCAGATCAACAGACTGGGCCACAGCTACGCGTGGCAGGGGACAGCTAGTTACATTAATAAATACCTCTTGCGGCTATTTCAAAATCTATTTTCGTCTTCTTTTTTAAATACCGAAAGGTAAGTCCCCATTTTCTAACAAACTCTTTGTTATTTCTTCCCCTTAAGCCATTGGTGAGTTTGGTCATTTGGATATACTCAACTAATTTTTTTCTCCAATCCTTAATGAGGATTTCGTTTTCTCCCTTCCAAGACTGTGCTATTGTAATTCTCGCAGACGTAAAACTATATTGGCAAATTTCTACATCATCTTTACTAATTCTCTCTCTAAACAAACCCAATAGACACCTTTCTGGGTTTTTCTTGATCTACTTAGAAATCATTTTCTTAGTTTCTTTTGACAACGTTTCCCAATTTTTGTACCTCCTTACAGGTCCACCAAACATGGAAGAAGGTACCTTTCTGCACTTTGCACCCCAACATCCCCCCATTGGGTATTATCAATTTTCTAGGGCATGGCCATATAGTCCAAAAAACCTACAACAACCCAGTGATTCCAGCCATGGAAGCCTTTGACAATATGCTGAAGTTGTTTTCCCCAACCCTGGAGCAACAGTGGCCAAAGGCATTGACAAATGACCGCATTTAAATGTTCTGAATAGATGAATAAATAAAAATGCAATCTACCAAGGTTAGCAGAATTCAAGGAAACTTTCTCCCAAAATAGGCTAGGCATGTTCATCATGGAAATAAGGAACATATATCATCACTACGTTTTGTTTTCAAAAGTTTTGTGTGTTGTAGTATCGATATGCCCTTGGGCAGTCAAGGTTTCCAAATTGATTTCCAGAAAGTATTAGCAAGAATCAAGCAGGGTAATTCATAAAGCAGCCGAGCTTCTAAAAGTAGCAACAAAGAGGCAAATGGTCAAGACCTTCTGGGCAAATAAAACAGATGAAGAGCTAGATCCAGGTTTGGAGGACCCCAACTTGAGATTTTTTTTGTACAATGTTTTAAGGATAACCTTAAAACATTGGAGTCCCCGGTGGTGCAGCGGGTTAAACTGCTGAGCTGCCTAACTTGCTGACCAAAAAGGTCAGCAGTTCAAATCTGGGGAGTGGGGTGAGCTCCCGCTGTTAGCCCCAGCTTCTGCCAACCTAGCAGTTTGAAAATATGCAAATGTGAGTAGATTAATAGGTACCACTCCAGTGGGAAGGTAACTGTGCTCCATGCAGTCATGCCGGCCATATGACCTTGGAGGTGACTATGGATAACGCTGGCTCTTCGACTTAGAAATGGAGATGAGCACCACCCTGAGTTGGACACCACTAGACTTAATGTCAAGGAGAAAGCTTTTCAGCGACCCGAGGTCCAGGGATTTTTGATGATAATGATACATGTTGTTATTTATTATGCTTATTTTATATGGTTGATGTAATGTGTTTATGCAACATGTTGGTTTATTGTTTATTTGCATGGGTTGGAGGGATGATGTTGTGCTTTGTATTATGAAATTTCTGTTTTTTTTTTCATTTGTTGGCTTCTTTGAGTCCCGCAGTTTATCAGTACTTCTCAACACAGTGAAACTAGAGCTTCCAAACTAACAATTAAGCAATGTCAGGCACAGTGACACAAAATTAACACTTTCTATGTTGTCGAAAGTGTCACTGTGTTGACAAGTACTGATAAACTGTGTGTCACTGTCTCTGATGTTGTTTATGGAAGATCTTTCGAAAACATAGAAAGTGTTATTTTGTGTCACTGTGCCATTGTTTAATTGTTATTTTGGAAGCTCTAGTTTCACTGTGTTGACAAAGTATTGATAAACTATCTTCTATTTATAAACAGTCTTTAATTAATCATGTGAATGTTCTCATGTTACATTCTATGTAGAAATTCTTGGAACATAGAAATTGCGATTTGCAATCTACAGTTTTGGTTATTGTTGTTATAGATATCTGTACATGTTACACTTCTTTGAGTCCCACCCGCAGGAGAAAAATGGGATAAGTAGTAGCAATAATAATAATAATAATAATAATATCAACAACAACAACTTGGGAAGTGTCCAACGTGTGATCCAATACAACAGCCAGCAGAGTGCCTGCTGTGGACTCATCTTGTTGGGTTTCAAATAATAATAACTACAATAACAATAACAATATTACTACTAATAATAATACAACATTCAAGGAATTAATAGTTCCCTGAATTCCCACCCAAAGGTAAGGTAAAGGTTTTCCCCTGACATTAAGTCCAGTCGTGTCCGACTCTGGGGTGTGGTGCTCATCTCCATTTCTAAGCCGAAGAGCCGGAGTTGTCCGTAGACACCTCCAAGGTCATGTGGTCAGCATGACTGCATGGAGCGCCGTTACCTCCCCACCGGAGCGGTACCTATTTATCTACTCACATTTGCATGTTTTCGAACTGCTAGGTTGGCAGTAGTCTCACCCAAAATGAAAACCATTATGAAACGAAATACTTAATTCAGCAAGGATGACGTAAAGTGAAATAGTGGGTCCCACTGTCATACTCTGTGTTTTCTTGTCAGTTCGAAAGATAACAACATGATTGAAAATGGATGCAAAAAGATTACTTTTGTCATGACAAGAAGGGATTTCCATGAAGTACTGACAGTCGGGCATGGCAACCTGATTATATAGGATTATCTACAGCTATCTCTTAGCAACACAGTGAAATAAAAATAAATCACGTAACCTTTTATCTGGCTCAGACATTAACCTGTTTTGTAGTATTTTGACAATCAAATATGACACTAAGAGGCAGCCTCTTCTTTTTCAAAAGACAAAGTTACATTTTTTTAAAAAAGAAACTACTTTATTTAACTTATCTCTCATCTCATTTGCAACACAGGGCTCAAGGCCGGACGCCCCGGCCAATTCTTTTCCTCTATCTGGGTTCTTTGAGTCATCGTGAACCATCTCCTTCTATCAAGAGGCTCTTGACATCTTGCAAATTTCAAATTTAACCTCTGTTTTAAAGCCAGCTACCCTCAAATTGGTTTCCTGAGAAAACAATGCTTTAAAGAAGTGCCTTCTAGTACTTTTTCAAAAAGGAACACATCCTTGTGAGTGTTACAGGAAAAGACCTTTATACAATAGCACCATAACTCTGTCCAAAAGCTAGAAAAGTTATTTTTGGATTGCAGCTGCTAGAATTGCCAGACAGCATGGTCAGTGCCTATGCTGATTTGGGAGTCTTGATGTTGATCAAGGGTCTGGAGAACAAGCCCTATGAGGAACGGCTGAAAGAGTTAGGCATGTTTAGTCTGCAGAAAAGAAGGCTGAGAGGAGACATGATGATGGCCATTTATAAATATGTGAGGGGAAGATATAGGAAGAAGGGAGCAAGATTGTTTTTTTTGCTGCCCTGGAAACTAGAATGTGTTACAGGAAATTACAGGAAATTTATTATTTATTATTTATTTGTTTACTGTATTTGTATACTGCCTTTCTCAGCCTATCGGCGACTCAAGACAGTTTCCAACAAAACAGTATACATAATATCATAATACAGATTAAAACATTAAAACAGTATAAAACACAACAAAGGCAATTAAAAAACAACATCATTAGCGTCACCTTATTATCAAGCATTGTCCAGTTCCATCATCAAGTCATTAGATTTTCTATATCAGTTACTCTGCATTTGTAAACACTTGCTGAAATAGCCATATTTTAACTTGTCTCCGAAATGTTAAGAGGGGGGGGGGAGCAGATCTAATCTCCCTAGGGAGGACGAAGGGGCCACCACTGAGAAGGCCCTGTCTCTCGTCCCCGACAGACTTACTTGTCATGAAGGTAGGACAGAGATCAGGACCTTCCCAGACAATCTCAAAGTCCTTGATGGTTCATAAGGGGAGATGCGTTCGGACAGGTAAATTGGGCCAGAACCGTTTAGGGCTTTATAGGCCAAAGTCAGCACTTTGAATTGGGCCCGGTAGCAAACCAGCAGCCAGTGGAGCTGGCGCAACCAGAGGGTTGTATGCGCTCTGAGAGCCACTCCTGTTAGCAACCTGGCTGCTGTTTGTTGGACTAGTTGAAGCCTCCGGACTTCATAACTGTCATTTTGCTACTGTTATGAATCGTAATGTAAATATCTGATATGCAGGTTGTATTTTTATTCACTGGCCCAAATTTGAATACTGGTGAGGTTGGGAGGTGGATTGATTTTGTCATTTGGGAGTTTTAGTTGCTGGGATTTATAGTTCACCTACAATCAAAGAGCATTCTGAACTCCACCTAACTTGGCACATAGAACTCCCATAACCAACAGAAAAAACTGGAAGGGCTTGACTTTGAGTTTTGGAGTTGTAGTTCACTTACATCCAGAGAGCAGTGTGGACTCAAACAATGATGGATCTGGACCAAACTTGGCACGAATACTCAATATGCCCAAATGTGAACACTGGTGGAGTTTGGGGGAAATAGACCTTGACATTTGGGAGGTGTAGTGGCTGGGCTTTATAGTTCACCTACACTCAAATAGCATTCTGAACCCCACCAATGACAGAATTGGGCCAAACATCCCACACAGAACCCCCATGACCAACGGAAAATACTGTGTTTTCTGATGGTCTTTGGCAACCCCTCTGACACCTCCTTGCAACTACAGGAAAGGAGATTCCACCTGAACATTATGAAGAACTTCCTAACTGTGAGAGCTGTTCAGCAATGGAACTCTCTACCCTGGAGTGTGGTGGGGGCTCCTTCTTTGGAGGCTTTTAAGCAGAGGCTGGATGGCCATCTGTCGGGGGTGCTTTGAATGCAATTTTCCTGCTTCTTGGCAGGGGGTTGGACTGGATGGCCCATGAGGTCTCTTTCAACTCTATGATTCTATGATTCTATGACCCCCAGGTTGAGAAACACTGATCTAAAGTGACTCCAAGCAACTAATAGGTCTGTAGGCAACCATTCCCACACTTAAATATTTCTGACAGTGGCTGCAACCATCATCATCTTGCAAAAGATGCTTCTTCGATGCCATGGATGCTTCATGTAAGAATCTGTGGAACTATATCTATTCAAACTGGGCATTGAGCAGCATCATTAATCTTCCTACTTTCTGCTTTACCTTGGTAGGCTTGAAGAATTCCTTCTGGGAGCTCTTCTGCTATGGCTGTTCCAATCTCCATTTTTCTTAATTGTTCCCCTTGTCATGTCTATAATGCATTTCAGAGGACGGAGGCAACCGTCCAGTCTCCTCTCAAGAGCAAAATGTGCCGAGAATATGTTTCTCATCAGTGCAGTCTTATCGGACAAGCTTTATGGACCTTGTCATTATCTTTGCTTATAATTCAACAGACTTTCCAATCCAAGCCCGTTGTAACCGATTCCAAATTATTTGCATGTGAATTATCGTTTGACCCATCAAGGTCACTGACTTGCTTGAAAGTCTTTCTCCTTCTCTCTCCAAGAAGGTGCATTGCCTTTGTGGCTGGAAAAAAAACTCCTTAGGAATTAAAGGCCACTGGAAATCTTTGTTGACACCTTGGACACAAAATATTTTTGTTTGGTTTGCATTAAGAAAAGGGGCACCACCCACCTTTATTCTGAGCATCAAACTATTGCTTAAACTTTATCACAGTCTAGCTGAAGACCAATCACAGCATTCTATAGGATGGAACTATAGCAGTCAATATGGAATGAAAGTGCTATGAGGGTTGAATGAAAAGTAATGCTTCCATCTTCGTTACTTGGGTTTGGATGGGAATATTTTAATAAATCAAATGCAGAAATTATTCTTAGAATGTACTCTTTAAGTACCACTATTCACTTTCCCACATAATCACCAGACAATTGGATACATTTCTGCCAACGATGAACAAGTTTTCTGAAGCCGTCACGGAAGAAGTTGACAATCTGTTTCCGCAACGCATTGTCCACAGATCTTCTGATAGCCAAGCAAAGCAATAATGTGATCCACACGTTCTTGTGAAATGGCAATTATGCTTGAAGTTTCTCTCTGAGTGATATGACGATCATCCTGAATCAATCTGTCAATGCTTTGCATGTGAAACTCGGTGGTTGCTGTCACAGGATGTTCAACTCTTTGTTTGTCATGCAAGTCAGATGCTCCCACCTCAACATCTTTAAACTTACTCACCCAACAACGCACAGTGCTCACATCAACACAATCACCATAAACAGCTTGCACTCTGATGAATCTTCTTTGGGGTGACACTTTCTGCTGTCAAGAATTCAATAACTGCACGTTGCTTAAGTCGCATTGACCGACCGTCTGCACAAGGTTCCATACTTCACACTTTAACAATACAACCATTCAATGCTAAGGCTTCCTGCCAAGATGGAACTGTAGAGAAGAGTCTACTGAACAAGCCAGTACCTGCCGCATACCAGTACTGCCATCTGTTGAGGAGTTACGAAGGTGGAGGCATTACTTTTCATTCCACCCTCTTATAATTCTGTAGTGGGAATGGGTTTTTAGTTATATTGTTGTGTGAGTCAATTAATAATCTGTAGTACAATTAAGATGACACCATCAAAGTGAAACTTTGTATAACACTATTGAAAAAGGCCTTGATGTGACATGGTAAGAAAGCCTTCCCTAAACCAGTATACCTGCAGAAGTGTTGGTTTGCAAATTCCATCATCCCTACTATTTTAATATTTTCTTGCCACCAGATAAAGGCTGCTGCTGCTCTTGGGAAAACAGGTGGATAAATGTCAGCGTGCTGAAAGGCGCAAAGATCACCACCATTGAAGAAATGCTCTTCCGCCATCAACTCCGCTGGAATGAAGGCCACATTGTCCGAATGCCCGACCACCGTCTCCCAAAGCAGTTACTATACTCCCAATTTAAGAGCGGAAAATGGAATGTTGATGGACAGGTAAAGAGATTTAAAGATGGGCTTAAAGCCAACCTTAAAAACTGTGGCATAGACACCGAGGACTGGGAAGCCCTGGCCCTTGAGCACTCTAACTGAAAGTCAGCTGTGACCAGCAGTGCTGCAGAATTCGAAGAGGCACGAATGGAAGGTGAAAGGGAGAAAAAGGAAGAGGAAGGGGCATCAAACCAACCCTGATTCGGACCGCCTTCCACCTGGAAACTGATGTCCTCACTGTGGGAGAACATGCAGATCAATAATAGGGCTCCACAGCCACCTACGGACCCACCACCAACACACAACACTTGGAGGACCATCATCCTCAGGCGGGATCTTGAGGGATCACCTAAGGAAGTAAGTAAACTGCTGCTAATACCACTACAGCTCCTCCTGTTGATCACACAGTAACTAGAACGTCTGTCACCATGACTTGGAACTGACTTAACAATGTCACAACAACAATCGTACCTAGAGTTTAGGAGTTCTAAGTCATTAATTATTTTTCCAGCAAAGGCATATCACATTACAACTACAGCTTCAAAAGAGACTCATAACTCATTGCAAAGGACACAAATGCTGGGTAATGTTGAAGATGAGAACGAGTGTGGCACAATGCTTTGAGGGTTGGAGACCAAGGTTTGAAAAGGCACTGGGTGGCCCTGGGCAAATCACACTCTCTCAACTACAGAAAACTCCATGATAGGCTCACCTTAGGGTTTCCATAATTCCAAAATTACTTAATGGCAAACAACGACAACAATGTAGAAAGGAAGAAGACCACATTACCCCGGTCAATACACATTTTGGTGCCTCAAATGTTAGAGCTATTTTGGGATATTTCTGATTTGCTGTTTCCAAAAATGGCACCACTTCTTGCCTATCAGCTCTAGTTTTTGAGATCCAGAACATATCTACTGATCACCATCTGCTCGCCCATAAAGTATATCTTAGAAACTAGAGGTAATGTGATCTATCCAATGCAATTTTCTGAATCACTGTCCCAAATAACCCCAGAACAGGTCTAAAAACCAAGACGCCAAACTTTTTGTTGTTGTTGGACTGTGTTATAGATGGATTGATTATATCAAGGAAGTCTGGACTGCCCTGAGTTTTCTAGACCCAAGCAGGGCTGTTGATGAATAGGGCTCATGGAGTTTTCTCATTCGGAGAGTCACTGTGAATTGAAGCTGTCTTGGTAGCATATCACAACAACAAAACCAGGAAGCACCTCATCACTTACTTAGTTTCCAACAGACCCCTCAACGTATTGTCGAAGGCTTTCATGGCCAGAATCACTGGGTTGTTGTAGGTTTTTTCAGGCTATATGGCCATGGTCTAGAGGCAGAACCTCTGAGAATGCCTGCCGTAGATGTGGGCAAAACGTCAGGAGAGAATGCTTCCGGAACATGGCCATACAACCCTTCAAAAAAGCACAGCAACCCAAAGTAAATGACAATTGGCCAGAAATATTGATGGGGAGATATTGGAAATATAGATATTTATACATATATTGTATGTACATTAGAAGTACTGAAATGTGAGAAAAATCAGGTTCTCGCTATATTAGAAAGCCAAGCTGACAGGACAAAGTGAAGCTGAAGTATCTGTGTCCAAGGTACAGGCAAGAAGGGGGTGAACATTCTAGTGGGGGGGGGGGGGGGGAGGAGATAAGAAAGTCCTGGTACCAACAGGTATACCGTATATACTCGAGTATAAGACGACCTGAATATAAGCTGTAAAGGTAAAGGTAGTCCCCTGACATTAAGTCCAGTCATGTCTGACTCTGGGGTGTGGTGCTCATCTCCATTTCTAAGCCGAAGAGCCAGTGTTGTCCGTAGACACCTCCAAGGTCATGTGGCCGGCATAACTGCATGGAGCGCCATTACCTTCCCGCTGGAGCGGTACCTATTGATCTACTCACATTTGCATGTTTTCGAACTGCTAGGTTGGCAGAAGCTAGGGCTGACAGCGGAAGCTCACGCCGCCCCCCAGAATCGAACCTGTGACCTTTCGATCAACAAGCTCAGCAGCTCAGTGCTTTAACCCACTGCGCCACCGGGGGCTCCCTGAATATAAGCCGAGGCACCTAATTTTACCACAAAAAACTGGAAAATGTATTGACTCAAGTATAAGCCGAGGGTGGGAAATGCAGCAGCTATTGGTAAATTTCAAAATAAAAATAGATACCAATAAAATTATATTAATTTAGGCATTAGTAGGTTAAATGTTTTTGAATATTTACATAAAACTGTAATTCAAGATAAGACTGTCCAACTCTGATTGAAACATTATTCTAACCTTCTTCAATGTAAATATGCTTACATGTCCTCCAATAATAATAGAGTAAAATAATAATAGAGTAAAATAATAAACGTAACTATAACAATAATAGAGTAAATAATAAATGTAATAATAACAACAATAAAATGTAATAAAATAATAACAACAACAAAGTAAAATAATAAATAATATTGACTTGAGTATAAGACTTTTTCAGCCTAAAAAAAGGACTGAAAAACTAGGCTTATACTCGAGTATATACAGTAAGTAAAAAGTAAGAAGTTTCTCTCCCTCCCTCCTGACAGGTCAAAAGTAGGACCCTGATGGATCTGTGTCAGCTGAATCCTAGTTAACTCTAACTTGCAGTAAGCTGTTCCTTAGAAAAAAATATGAAGACATGCCTCTTGTATGTAGAAGATATAATTTGATATTTTTATGATGCTAAAGTGACGTAGTGATGATGTTACGTAGTTAGAAGCATGTTTCTTTGTTTGCCTGCATTTGAAGATGTATAAAAGGGAAAACCAACGCCTTTATCCTCACTCTGGTTCACTTCTGGATGAGATTCCACGCCAGGGTCTCAGCTGAAAATAAAAACGTATTTTTCTGACTCCCAGAAAGGATCACTTTTGGTATTATCTCTCCTATCTGCTGCTACAATATCACATGCCAAAGAATATTACAATATAATTTGTGTTTGGAAACCTGCATCAGGCATGTAACTATGAGGGTTATCCAGAAAGTAAGGTTACAAGGCATGAAACTCTCGCGGGGAATTTTCGCTGGGAAAGTTGGTATCACTGCCATGTAGCGGGAAGCCAGCGGAAGCGAACGAGCAGTGCCAGTCGTCAGTAGCTCATTGACTTGCATTGTGAGGAAAGTTACAAATGAGTGTCCTTATTCCGTTTCTCTTCTGTCTGTCTCCTTTATGATTAATGGCACGGTTGGCGGGGACGAGGGACAGGGCCTTTTCTGTGGTGGCCCCTCGGCTGTGGAACGCCCTTCCCATGGACATTAGATCAGCCCCTTCGTTAATGGTGTTTCGAAGAAAACTAAAAACCTGGCTGTTCGAACAGGCGTTCGGTTAAACAATGCAATGTACACGATGAATATAGGAAACGGAATTATGGAAGACGGATTGGATCACGATTCTAGTTACGAGACGTTAATGTGTTGTTATTGATGTGTCATTTTGTATATTATGCTGTTAATGGTTTTTAAATTTTGTATGCTGTTGGATTGACTTTTGCTCTTGTTGTAAACCGCGTTGAGTCGCCTACAAGGCTGAGAAATTGCGGTATACAAGCAAAGTAAATAAATAAAAATAAATAAATAAATATGAAAATGCGTGTCTGCACACCACTCATGCAACAACAACAAAACCAGGAAGCACCTCATCATTTCCTGTCCTGCAAGGACAAATCCATTGCTCAGGGTGGTACCACCTGGCAACTTTCCAACTCAAGAAAGAGCCAGGCCAAGCGGATGGCGGTAAAGCTGGCTATTAGATTTCACAGCAAGACAGGCAAAGCATGAGACTTCTCCTTTCAATGTGACTCCCAGCAAATATAGTTGCACATCGGTGGCATAAATGCTCCCTTCACAACAACAGTGCGTCCTTGCCTGGGGAAGGGAAGACATTTCACTGTCTCTCCAGTGATTACACTAATGCACGCTGACAAGCTGTACTCCGGCTAGTGAATATTAAATTCTGTGGCAATTGTTCCCCCCCCTCTGATTTCAGATGGAAGAAGAATAAGAAGAGAATGAGGACAAGGAAGAATAAGAAGACCTTGTTTTTTAAAAATCGGATACAGTTTTTAGAATTCAAGGTTTTTAAGGGAAGTGCTGTTTTAATTGTCCCAATTTAATTGCATTAGTCAATTCATTTCCAACTGCATTTCATTATTTTTAAGTGCGAGAAAGGATGCAACCAGCCATTCTCTAGCAGATGGATGCGCCGCAAGGATGTAATCCACAGAGAGGATCCCTGGAGGTCTCGGAAGATCATAGATTCATAGTTACCTGTTGCAATATGTTCATTTACAGGTAAATAATTGAGTGCATCTCTGCTCACCTCTGCTCTTCTGCAGCATAAAAATGGCCATGTTAGAAGAGCGACTTCACTGCTTAGAAGTATGGGAGATGTAGCTAGGGAGTTGCAGCTATAGGATAAACATACCTTAGTTTTCCGATGCAGTCCTTATCAAAATGACTCAAGAAGAGTCACAAACTTAAGACTTCATCACATTGAAGAAGGGAAATTTTTGGTAGAGCAGAGCCCTGTCTCAGTTTTGAAATGGAACGGATGATTTCCCTACCTTCATCAGACTGTGAAATGTATCCGTGCTACTCAGTTGAGATCAGCATTCTTTCAGTTCATTTGCCATCACACTGTAATTGCTAGGCACCACCCACCATCCCTCCCCTCATATTCTTTGGGTGAAAAAACATCCTCTCTTTGAAATGCCAGCTGTTAAGTGTCTTCAATTTTGGAAGCAAGGAATCAAGGAGGGAGGGAAGGAGGGAGGGAAACTCTCTCTCTCCCCCCTCTCCTGCCCCATAGAGAAGGGTGTGGACCTTGGAAAACTATAACTCCCAGGACTGCATAGTATGGAGCTATGGTATTTAAAGTAAGGGCCAGCTGCATTCATTTCACAGTGTAGATACACCCAGAGAAGCTTCATGGACCTTGGGAAACTTCCGTTCCCATGACCATCTCATGGAGACATGGTATTTAAAGTGAGGTCCAACTGCATTCATTCTACAGTGTAGAGGCACCCAGAGAAAGGTATGGACCTTGGAAACTATAACTCCCAGGACCGGATAGTATGGAGTTTTGGTATTTATAGCGGGATGTAAGGGCCTTCATTCCATATTGTAAATGCACCAAGAGGAGAGTATGGAGATTGGAAAACTATGACTCCCAGGACTGCACAGCAGAGACATAACATAATAATAATAATAATAATAATAATAATAATAATAATAATAGATCATAAACCTGCATTGGTAGTAGAAAATGAACACGCAAAAATACTGTGGGACTTTCAAATTAAGACTGACAAAGTTTTGGAACACAATACACCAGATATCACGATTGTGGAAAAGAAAAAAAGTCTGGATTATTGATGTCACCATACCGGGAAAAACAACAGGAAAATCTCAGCCATTATCAGGACCTCAAAATCGAACTGCAAAGGCTCTGGCATCAACCAGTACAGGTGGTCCCAGTGGTCATTGGCACACTGGGTGCTGTGCCAAATGATCTCAGCCGGCATTTGGAAACAATAAACATTGACAAAATCATCATCTGTCAACTGCAAAAGGCCACCTGACTTGGATCTGCACGCATCATTCGAAAATACATCACACAGTCCTAGACGCTTGGGAAGTGTTCAACTTGTGATTTTGTGATATGAAATCCAGCAAATAGATCTCATTTGCTGTGACATACTCTGGTTTGGTGTCAGGGTTAGGGTTTTTGGCTCCTCTCACAATTTCCCCTCCCATAAATAGGGGAAAACGTTTCATTTTATACCTGAGAGCAACGAATGGCATCACATTACAGAATTGGCCAAACATCTGGATCACTACCAAAAATCCACTTCCCCACCATCTCTTAAAACATTTGAAACGGATGCTGGCCTGCCAGCTTAAAATATGCAAAGAATGCTCTACCCTACACTTGAACCCAACCTAATGTGATGAACACAGTGGCTTACCATGTTTTAAGTGTAGCACTCAGTGGAATTTAGCAAATGTAATTAAGTGGTTAGTCCTTGACAGTACTTTGAGAAGGATAGCAGAGGGAAAGTGAGGTATTTGAGAGAATGCAGACCAGTGCACCCGAAAGGGAAAAAAATACCCCTCTGGCCAGCATATATGAGGGGCTGCTGATAAGTCTTTGGCTTTGTGTTCTTGTTTTTTTTCAATGGTAACCAATGTTCCACCACATAAAAGCCTTATGTGTCTAATATATGTTTTCAAAATTTTGTGTTTGTAGCTTATGGCAACAGTGATCTAGGCACGCGGGAAAACAAAATTTCGGAGTCTAAGGTGCTATTCACAGCAAATGAGAGCAGAGGAGTGATAAAATTCTTGTTTCTGCAAGGAAAGTCCGCGAAGGATATTCATGGTGATATGTCACAGACATTGGGGGGATCAATGCCCTTCTTATTCTACAGTTAAGAACTGGGTTGCCAAATTTAAAACGGGACACTTCAGCACCAATGACGAGGAATGTCCTGGATGACCGAGAGTGGTTGTTGTTCCAGAGATTGTCGATGCTGTGCACAACATCATGCTGGAGAATCGGCGAATTTCAGCTAAAGGAATAGCAGACATCATGGGGATTTCTCGTGAGTGTGTTTGTGTCATTATCCGTGAACATTTGAACATGAAGACACTATCTGCAAAGTGGGTCCCCAAATGTTTGACAACAGAACATAAAAACATGCGAGTGAAAACTTCCTGGTCCATTTTTCAGCGTTTCTGAACTGATAAGAACTTCCTGGATCGACTGGTCACTATAGATGAGACCTAGATTTATTTGTATGACCCTGAAACCAAGGAGCAGTCAAAAGAGTGGAGACACAGTGATTCTCCTCGTCCAAAGAAGTTCAGGGTGCAAAAAAACCAGCCACTAAGGTGATGGCCATGGACTGACCATGGACTGACTAAGAACTGACCATGGAACAACAGATTGGTTCAAGATTGGGAAAGGCATCCAGCAGGGTTGTCTACTCTCCCCCAACCTATTCAACTTGTATGCAGAACACATCATGCAATGTGCGGGACTTGACAAATGCAAGGCTGGGGTGAAAATTGCTGGAAGAAACATTAACTGCCTTAGATATGCAGATGACACCACTTTGATGGCCAAAAGTGAGGAGGAGCCGAGGAGCCTTCCAATCAAGGTGAAAGAAGAAAGCGCAAAAGCTCAGTTGCAGTTAAATATAAAAAAACCCCAAGATTATGGCAACAAGAATGATTGACAACTGGGAAATAGAGGGAGAATATGTGGAAGCAGTGACAGACTTTGTATTTCTAGGTGCAAAGATGACTGCAGACGCAGACTGCAGCCAGGAAATCAGGAGACACTTACTTCTTGGGAAGAGAGCAAGAGAGTAGAGAGTAGAGACAGCACACTGGCAACAAAGATCCACATAGTGAAAGCAATGGTATTCCCCGTAGTCACCTACAGATGTGAGAGCTGGACCATAGGGAAGGCTGAGCAAAGGAAGAGAGATGCTTTTGAACTGTGGTGCTGGAGGAAAGTTCTGAGAGTGCCTTGGACCGTGAGAAGATCCAACCAGTCCATACTTCAGGAAATAAAGCCTGACTTCTCATTGGAGGGAAGAATAGTAGAGGCCAAGATTAAGTACTTTGGTCACATCATGAGAACAAAGGAAAGCTTAGAGAAGACAATGATGCTGGGGAACATGGAAGGAAAAAGGAAGAGGGGCCGACCAAGGGCAAGATGGATGGATGGTATCCTTGAAGTGACTGGCTTGACCTTGGAGGAGCTGGGGGTGGTGACGACTGACAGGGAGCTCTGGCGTGGACTGGTCCATGAAGTCACGAAGAGTCAGAAATGACTGAATGAATGAACAACAACAACAAGGTGATGGCATCTGTGTTCTGGGATAAGGGGTGTGTGTTGCTAGTGGACTACCTTCAAAATGTAGATCACTAGCCTTCAAAATGGTTCCACCATCAATGCAAGATATTACAGTGAACTTTTGGACCAATTGAAGGCAGCTCTGAAGGCTAAAAGGTGCAGCAAGATGTCCAAAGCAAAGGAATCTTGTTTGTGCAATACAACGTCTCCGCTCACACTGCACAAGCGACCATGGCAAAACTGGTGGAGCCAGGCTTCCAGCTGGTTGGCCACCCACCTTATTCACTGGGTATTGCTCCCTCTGACTATCATCCGTTTCCAAACCTGAAGAAACACCTCAAGGGTACCAAATTTCACACCATTTCTGATGCCATGGCTGCTACGGATGACTGGTTTGAGGCACAACCAAAATCCTTCTTTTTGTGAGGTTTACAGAACTTGGAATAGTGATGTAAGAAGTGTGTTGATATCAGTGGGGAGTATGTGGAATAAATCTAAAGTTTCATCTTCCTATCTCATTTCTTTCTGAGGAAAGCCAAAGACTTATCAGCAGCTCATAGTTGGCCAACTTTGCCTTAAAAGAAAGAGATTCTTGTGCTGCCACCAAATGGAAAGTCATCACTTCTAGTTTCCGTCCATCGCTGATACAGAAAGATAAAACTTCTTCAGCTCCAACCCTTTTGTTTCAAAGGTCACTTGGAAAATGTAAGTAATGGCGCCTGGTGACTGGAAACTTGTCATGCCATTACGGTATTAAAATATGAATGAAGCTCACCCATCTTCTTCTCCCACCGAAAGGGGATGGAGAGCAGGCATATTCCAGCAAAAAGAGCTGCTCCATTAGTCCTCCCTCTGCCCTGTCACTGGCTGATAATTTATTCATATTTCAGGGAGAAATAATTATCTTCTCATCAGCCTCGCCATTCTCACGTTATTAGTTTAAGACGTTGAAAAATGTGGTTCATTTGGCTCCTGTAACTGTCTCCCTTGCCCTTGCTAATTGGAGAAGCAGCTTCCTTTATTAGAAGTAATTTCCTATTGGTCTGGAAAGAGGAAGACATCTTCTCCCTGCAACTCCAATTCCTGTGCTCCATGTTGAACAAACCCAGCGAAGCTTGGCGCCTGTAAGTGCCATTGAACTCAATGATACCAACTTCTTAGTAGACCCATAGGAATGTACTGTAATGAGGTCAGTACAGCTGGCTCTAATTGGTACCTTTCTTGGTTCGTCTCAACACAGGATGTGAATTATACCCTGCCTAGTGATAGCTGACAAGTGTTGATCAGCGCCACCGTTTAATGAAAAACTCCATCTCCTAGACAGCTAAATGAACATTTTCCACAGGAAAACTAGGTTACACATCTGAAAATGCTTTAATGGGTGCTACTGAGGCATCAATATATCTCAAGCCAAGAAGATACAAGGGGTTCCTCTTGTTTTTTTGCTCTCAAAAAATCAACACATACCCCAATTTCTTTAAAATGATTTAAAGAAGTGTGGTGGAAGCTCGTTCCTTGGAAGCTTTTAAACAGAATCTGGATGACCATCTGTCTGGGGTGCTTTGATTGTGCTTTTCTTGCAAGGCAGAAGATTGGACTAGGTGGAGCTTGGGGTCTCTTCCAAATCTATGATTCTGTAATTCAATGATTCTATGTTTGAGATGAAGGCTGGGGATGATTTTACACTTAATGATGAAGGAAACAAAGTAAATGACAATGTGTTGTCAAAGGCTTTCATGGCCGGAATCACTGGGTTGATGTATGTTTTTCAGGTTGTATGGCAATGTTCCACAAGCATTCTCTCCTGATATTTCACCCACATGTACGGCAGGCATCCATACATGTGGGTGAAAAATGGATATGTAATATCCATTTACTTAGTTTCCAACAGACCGCTCAACCTCTGCCATAGATGACTGCCTTATTTATTTTATTTATTATTTATTTAAAAGTTTTGTATACCGACCTTCTCACCTCTCTTGAGGGACTCAGATCGGTTTCCAACCATAATATCACATACAGTCAATAAAACATCATAATTCATATTACAATAAAACATTAAAACGGCAATTACATTCAATAAATACAATGGTCAGTCGTCCCACTAAAATTGGTGTTCATCATCCTCCATCCATATCTCAGGGTGTTGGCTCACTCGTCGAATGCCTGTCTCCATAACCACGTCTTCACCTGCTTCCTGAATGCCAGGATAGAAGGGGTGGTTCTGATCTCCGGTGGGAGAGAATTCCAGAGTCGAGGGGCCACCACTGAGAAGGCCCTGTCCTTCATCCCCACCAGACGTGCTTGCGAGGCCGGTGGGACCGAGAGCAGGGCCTCTCCAGACGATCTTAATAATCTTGATGGTTCATAGGGGAGAATACGTTCGTAGATGTGGGCAAAATGTCAGGAGAGAATGCTTCTGGAACATGGCCATAGAACCCCCTCCCCCCCCCAAAAAAACACAGCAACCTAAAGTAAATGACAATTCGTATGAAATATCACATGCCAGAGAATATATGTGTCTGAAAACCTGCATCAGGCATGTAACTATGAGGGTTATGTGGAAAGTAAGGTTACAAGGCACGTAGCTCTCGCGGAGAATTTTTTGCAAGGGAAGTTTGTATGACTGCCATGTAGCAGAAAGTCAGCGGAAGCAAACGAGCAGTGCCAGTTGTCAGTAGCTCATCAACTGGCATTGTGGTGAAGGTTAGAGATGAGCATCCTCATTTTGTTTCCCTCCTTCATGACAATGCGTGTCTGCACGCTGCTCATGCAACACAAGAGTTGTTGATCTCATTTGGTTGGGATGTTTTAAGTCACCCCTCTCCCAGGCCTGATCTCACACCCAGTGACTATCATCTCTTCACTAAATTGGAGGAACACCTGGGTAGAAAACACTTTTCAAACTATGAGGAGGTGAAAATCAAAGTGACGAACTGGATGAAAAAGGCAGAGGGAAACTTCTATGACATAGACATCAAAAAACTTCTATGACATAGACATCAAAATGTATTGAACTCATTGGTGATTATGTGAAAAAATAACATAATATCTATGTTATAATCCATGAAGGAATCCCACTGGAGCATTGCAGCGCACCCAAATACCTGGGAGTCACTCTGGACCGTTCTCTGACCTACAAGAAGCACTGCCTGAACATCAAGCAAAAAGTGGGTGCTAGAAACAATATCATATGAAAGCTGACTGGCACAACCTGGGGATCACAACCAGATACAGTGAAGACATCTGCCCTTGCGCTATGCTACTCTGCTGCTGAGTACGCATGCCCAGTGTGGAACACATCTCACCACACTAAAACAGTGGATGTGGCTCTTAATTAGACATGCCGCATTATCACAGGGTGTCTGCGCCCTACACCACTGGAGAAATTACACTGTCTAGCCGGTATTGCACCACCTGACATCCGCCGGGAAGTAGCAGCCAATAGTGAAAGGACCAAGGCAGAGACATCTCCAGCTCATCCCTTGTTTGGGTATCAGCCAGCACGTCAACGACTTAAATCAAGAAATAATTTTCTTAGATCTACAGAGACACTTGCTGGAACACCTCAGCAAGCGAGAGTTCAAAAGTGGCAGGCTCAAACCCAGCACCTCAATCCGTGGGTGATACCAGATGAGAGACTCCCCCCTGGGCACACAGAAGACTGGGCGACTTGGAAGGCGCTGAACAGACTGCGCTCTGGCACCACGAGATGCAGAGCCAATCTTAAGAAATGGGGCTACAAAGTGGAATCCACGACATGCGAGTGTGCAGAAGAGCAAACCACTGACCACCTGCTGCAATGCAACCTGAGCCCTGCCACATGCACAATGGAGGACCTTCTTGCGGCAACACCAGAGACACTCCAAGGGGCCAGATACTGGTCAAAAGACATTTAATCAGCTACCAAGTTTGCAAAATTTGTGTGTGTTTTTTTTATCTGTTTGTTTGTTTTGTTCTGTTAGAAATGTAATACAATGTTCTGGTTGTGGATGACACGATAAAAAAATATCCATGTAAGTTTTATTAAAATAGATTCATTCTTTGCATTCTTAAAAAATATTGTAACCTTACTTTCTGGATGTTCTCGGTTTCATAATTGCAAAATCCATCTGAAAATTTAGGTAGCTGTATCTAGGGGTAGAGTTCCTAAGAACTGCCAAGTGGACAGAGAAGGATGAGGCATCCAGATTTCTCCCAGCAGCAAATTAAGCAAAATCAGGACCTCTTTGTGTCTTATTGCAATTCAATGCACCACTAGTGGGAGGGAGATGGATGCCTTCTCCGTCAAAACCCGTCTTCAACTGCAGAACTATGTCTCTTCATACGTCAGCCAGGCATTTAAGGTCATGTTGTGCTCATTTGCAGTCATGGCAATGGTTCTGTGGTCATCAATATGAATACTTAAACAGTTACAGGATGCTAGCATGAAATTGGAGGAAGGAGCATAAGATGTGCAGATGACATCATGCTACTTCAGAAAATAGCAAAGACTTGAAGAGTTACGGAAGAGAGTCACGAAAGATGAAGGGTTAGAAGGCGTGATCATCAACTTTGCAGACAGGAGCAAATTGGGAGGGAGTGACACTACTCCAGAAGACAGGAGCAGAATTCAAAACGATCTTAACAAATTAGAGACATGATTGGCCAAAACTAACAAAATGAAGTTCAAGAGGGAGAAATACAAGAGGATCCACTTAGGAATTAAAAATGAAGGATACAGAATAGGGGATGATGCCTGGCTTGACAGCAGGACAGGTGAAAAAGATCTTGGAGTCTTCACGGCACACAAGTTAAACATGAGCCAACAATGCAATGCGGTGGCTAAAAAGCCAATGGGATTTTGGCCTGCATAAATTGAAGTCTAGTGCCTAGATCCAGGGAAGTTATACTACCCTTCTATTCTGTCTTGGTCAGACCACAACTGGAATCACACTGTGTCCAATTCTGGGCACCACAATTTAAAGGAGATGCTGATTCTAAGCTGTAATGTGTCCAGAGAAGAGTAACTAAAATGATCAAGGGTATGGAGAACAAGCCCTATGAGGAGCGGCTTAAAGAGCTGGGCATGTTTAGCCTGCAGAAGAGAAGGCTGAGTGGAGACATGATGACGGCCATGTTCCATAGTCATCCCACAGCTATGGAAAGCCCTCCCTAGGGATATTAGATCGCCCCCTTCCTCCTAACATTTCAAAGGTAAAAAGGTAAAGGTAGTCCCCTGACATTAAGTCCAGTCATGTCTGACTCTGGGATGTGGTGCTCATCTCCATTTCTAAGCCAAAGAGCCAGCGTTGGCCGTAGACACCTCCAAGGTCATGTGGCCAGCATGACTGCATGGAGCGCCGTTACCTTCCCGCCGGAGCGGTACCTATTGAGCTACTCACATTTGCATGTTTTTGAACTGCTAGGTTGGCAGAAGCTAGGGCTGACAGCGGAAGCTCACGCCGCTCCCCGGAATCGAACCTGCGACCTTTCCATCAACAAGCTCAGCAGCTCAGTGCTTTAACCCACTGCGCCACCTGGCAGTTTGAGCAGGCATTTGCAGACACAGTGTAACAGACTAATTGAGACCCACAAAACATTTGGACAATGTGACAGAAAAATGATTTTAGTGATGAGACGCTGAGGACTTGTGTTTTATGGTTTTTATTCTTTTATATGTTTTATATTATACACTGTATTTATGTTGTTTGGGGGCACTGACTGCCATCTGTAAACCGCCTCAAGTCACCTCTGGGCTGAGAGGGGCGGAATATAAATATATGGTAAATAAATAAATATAAATATGTGAGAGGAAGTTATAGTGGGGAGGGAGCAAGCTTGTTTTCTGCCTCCCTGGAGACTAGGACACAGAACAATGGCTTCAAACTACATGAAAGGAGATTCCACCCGAACATTAGGAAGAACTTCCTAACTGTGAGAACTGTTCAGCAGTGGAACTCTCTGGCCAGGAGTGTGGTGGAGGCTCCTTCTTTGGAATCTTTTAAACAGAGGCTGGATGGCCACCTGTTGGGGATGCTTTGAATGCAATTTTCCTGCTTCTTGGCAGAATGGGGTTGGACTGGATGGCCCATGAGGTCTCTTCCAACTCTAGGATGCTATGAAAAAAATGCAGACAGGTTTTAAAAAGTAAATAATAATGACCATAATTGATCCACATAACATTAAAGGAGATGATGAAGATATTTACATGGTTCAAGATTAGTCATTAATCAGAATGGAGACTATAGTTTCATGAGAAGACAGGAAAGCTTAGGGAAGGCAATGATGCTGGGGAAAATGGAAGGAAAAAGGAAGAGGGGCTGACCAAGGGCAAGATGGATGGATGGTATCCTCGAAGTGACTGGCTTGACCCTGAAGGAGCTGGGGGAGGTGATGGCCAACAGGGAGCTCTGGTGTGGGCTCATCCAAGAGGTCATGAAGAGTCGGAAGCAACTGAACGAATAAACAACAACAGACTATAGTTTAGAAATTAAAAATAGGCAGCTATGTAGGAGCTAGGCATGGCAAGATTCTGAAGCGTCAAGCTATATCATTGAATACAAAACTTAAGGTTGCCATGCCATCCTATTTCCAATTTCTATGTATGGTTGTGAAAGCTGGACATTGAAAGAAAGCTCCTAGGAAGGAAATCAACACACTTGAAATGTATTGGTGGAGAACAGTTCTGTTCTATTTATATCATTCTATTTATATCTGGCCACGGTGGTCCACGCTCTTGTTACATCCCGATTAGATTACTGCAACGCACTCTACGTGGGGTTGCCTTTGAAGACTGCTCGGAAACTCCAACTAGTCCAGCGGGAGGCACCGGAGCGTCATACAGGGAGCATACCACCCCCCTGTTATGTCAGCTCCACTGGCTGCCAATCCAGTTCCGAGCACAATTCAAAGTGCTGGTTTTGACCTACAAAACCCTATATGGTTCTGGCCCAGTGTATCTGTCTGAACGGATCTCCCTTTACGTCCCACCCCGGAGTCTAAGATCTTCCGGGGAGGCCCTGCTCTCGACCCCACCTCTATCACAAGTGAGGTTGGCGGGGATGAGGAGCAGGGCCTTCTCGGTGGTGGCCCCTCACCTGTGGAATTCACTCCCCGGGGAAATTAGATCTGCAACATCGCTCCTTTCCTTCAGGAAAAAACTGAAAACATGGATTTGGGACCAGGCATTCGGACAATCGGGCAGATGAAGAAAGAACTTTGACGATGATTAGGAAATGATTAATGGATTAGAACTATGGAACTCTGAAAGACGGAACGCTGAGCACGAGAATAGTTTTTATATGATTTTTTATATGATGTGTTATGTACTAGTTGTGGATTGTTTTAACTGTGATAACTGTTTTTAACTTTGGTTTTGTATATTATGTGTAAAGTGTATAGGCATTGAATTGTGCCTTTTTTGTAAGCCGCCCTGAGTCCTCCCTCGGGGGTGAGAAGGGCGGGGTAAAAGTACCTGTAATAAATAAAATAAATAAATATCATGGACTGCTATAAAGATAAATAAATGGCTCCAGGAATAGATCAAGGCTAACATCTCCCCAGAAGCCAAGATGATTAAACAAAGGCTGCCATATTGTTGTCGAACGTAAAGGATTAAATAACCCATCATCTTTGGGGCCAGTCCCTCTCTACTGGTCCCATAAATCCAGCTGTGCAAAAGACATCAGGAATCCAGGGTATGGGCCACCTGTCCTTTGTGCAGGTTCTTGGACTCACAAAGACACTCATCACCTGGCATTACAGTTCCCGACGATGGGAAGGTCATGCCCCATTTTCCACAATAACATTTCCCCTTTTCCCAGAACTGTACTGCTAATCCCATTACTTTGGACCAAGGGTCCTCAAACTAAGGCCTGAGGGCTGGATACGGCCCTCCAAGGTCATTTACCCGGCCCTCGCTCAGGGTCAACCTAAGTCTGAAATGACTTGAAAGCACACAACAACAACAACAACAACAACCCTATCTCATCAGCCAAAAGCAGGCCCACACTTCCCATTGAAATACTAATAAATTTCTATTTGTTAAAATTGTTCTTCATTTTAATTATTGTATTGTTTTTACGTGTTTTTTGTACTACAAATAAGATGTGTGCAGTGTTCATAGGAATTCATTCATGTTTTCTTCAAATTATAATCTGGCCCTCCAACAGTTTGAGGGACAGTGACCTGGCCCTCTGTTTAAAAAGTTTAAGGACCCCTACTTTGGACAATATTCTGCAGGAAACACAATGGACATGGGCACCCGGGGTGATGGACCAACCTTAATGGGTCACTCATGTATACGAAGGACAGAAAATGCATGAGATTTGATAGGTCCTCTTTGTTCTGTCCCTTAATTTTTTTTTGTCATGTCAGGAGCTACTTGAGAAACTTAAGTCGCTTCTGGTGTGAGAGAACTGGTCGTCTGCAAGGACGTTGCCCAGAGGACGCCCAGATGATTTGATGTTTTATCATCCTTGTGGGAGGCTTCTCTCATGTCCCCGCATGAGGAGCTGGAGCTGATAGAGGGAGCTCATCTGCCTCTCCCCGGATTCGAAGCTGCGACCTGTCGGTCTTCAGTCCTGCCGGCACAGGGGTTTATTTATTTATTTATTTATTTACTTTACTTTACTTCTATACCGCTGTTCTCAGCCCGGAGGCGACTCACAGCGGTTCACAGGACACAAAACACATCAAAGTTTAACACACAAATATAAAACAGTTAATAAACAATCTAATACACAGTTAGTATACAATTACTATAATAACCATTCAATAGCGTCTCTTCACTAAAAAACATGATCCAGATTCGTCATCCATTGTTCCATTCCTATGTCATTGCCAGTCATTGCACTAATTATTCGAACGCCTGCACAAACAACCAGGTCTTTACTTTTTTGCGGAATGCCTTTAGAAATAGTGCTAATCTAATGTCTGTGGGAAGGGCGCTCCACAGCCGGGGAGCCACCACCGAGAAGGCCCTATCTCTTGTCCCCGCCAGCCGTGCTTGTGATGCTGGTGGGACCGAGAGCAGGGCCTCCCCGGAAGATCCTTAATGGGACAAAGGTTATTCATCCAACTGTACTTTGTAATTATTTGCCTTGTCAGCCATTGGCGAGCAGGAATCTGCACTGGAAGCAGGGCACGCTCTCTCATTGGCTGGTGAGCACCACAGTCCCACCTTAGTAGGAAATCCTCCCTCAGCTGTTCATGACATCACCATAGCTTAGCCAATCATGGTGAAGCCAGCTCCAACTGGGGCGGGAGTTGGAATTTCAGAGGGTTTCTGACTATAACAATGTATGTTTTGAACTGTATGGCATCTCAGCTTACTTTGGCAGATTACCATGAGTTGGCATCACTTCAACTGACTTGAATAAATTATCTCGGTGGCTTCTTTTTCAACTTGGTGAGATTTATTTGGGAACATTGGCAACCTTCTTCATTTTGCCAAGTGCATGGATTTATGGGCAGCCTGCGGCCAGTACCAGTATCCACTTATTAGGACTCAGTATCTGCACTATCCGTGGTTTCGCTATCCGTGGCCCGGATCTTACTATCCACAGTTGCTCTAAATTGCTCTATTTCAATATTTTGGCCATATTATGAAGACAGAACTCATTAAGAAGACAATAACACTTGGTAAGGTAGAAGTGCTAGAACAGTGGTTCTCAACCTTCCTAATGCTGTGACCCCTTAATACAGTCCCTCATGTTGTGGTGACCCCCATCCATAATATTGTTTGCATTGCAACTTCATAACAGTCATTTTACTACTGTTATAAATCATAATGTAAATATCTGATATGCAGGATGCATTTTCATTCACTGGACCAAACTGGGCACAAATACCCGATACACCCAAATGTGAATGCTAATGGGGTTGGGGGAGGATTGATTTTGTCATTTGAGAGTTGTAGTTGCTGGGATTTATAGTTCACTTATAATCAAAGAGCATTCTGAACTCCACCAGCGATGGATTTGAACCAAACTTGGCTCCCATGACTAATGGGAAACACTGGAAGGGTTTGATGGGCATTGACCTTGAGTTTGGGAGTTTTAGTTCACCTATATCCAGAGAGCACTGTGGACTCATGCAATGGTGGATCTGGACCAAACTTGGCACGAATACTCAATATGCCCAAATGTGAACACTGGTGGAGTCTGGGGAAAATAGATCTTGACATTTGGGAGTTGTAGTTGCTGGGATTTATAGTTCATTACAATCAAAGAACATCCTGATCTCCACCGATAGAATTGGCTCAAACTTCCCACATGGAATTCCCATGACCATCAGAAAATACTGTATTTTCTTATGGTCTTTGGCGACCCCTCTGACACCCCCTCGCGACCCCCTCAGGGGTCCCGACCCCCAGGTTGAGAAACACTGTGATAGAAGGTAGTAGGAAAAAGAGAATGACCACATTCCAACTGAAGAGTTTCAATCAAAAAAACACATCTCTAAATCTGCAAGATACATTGACCTGGAGGTCTCTCATTCATGGGGTCATCATAAGTTAAAGTCAAGTTGATGGTTGTTAACAACAACACCTTCTAAATTTCTCTCTATCGTCTTGTTTCAACTTCCACATTGAAATTATAATGTGCGGAAGTTTTACCATTAAAGCATTTCCTATCTCTCCCATGAAACTTCATTAAATCAGTCGCCTCATCTTTCACAGGGGTGAGATTGAAGCTTAGCTCTAATTTATTTGGGCAATGAGCTTCATGAGGTTAAATACACCTTTTGATATCAGATCTAAGCAGAGGCTTTTGATCTGCAAATCACAGGCGGCTCCAGCTTCTGTTTGCAAGTAATTGTACTAAAGTGAGTGCAGTCCTGGCCTATAGAAAGCTGCCTTGGGAGATTAGAAGATCAAGGAGAGTCACGTCCGATTTCAAGCCTGTTCTTATCTCCTATCTTCTGCATCTCAGACAGTGAAGGGCTGCGTGATTCTCTTACAAGAGCATAGGCTCAAACACTTTTGTTTATCACACAAAAGGAAAGGGTTGTGGGAATTACAAATCATATCTGACAACATAATTTCAACTCCTCTGCTGCAAAATAGCCAATTGCTTACGACAACGGGTATCTATGGGGTTTCCATTTGTCTGGCACCTCTTAACTCAGCAGTGCCTGGTTTATGGTAAACCAGAGCATAGTAACAAAGTAGGTAGGTATTATTATTATTATTATTATTATTATTATACTGTGAACACAGTGAAAAGTAATGTGTGAAGGACAATCTAGATCTGGAAAATGGCACAGAGTCATATGCCATACAGAGACATCAAGGCCAGAAACCAATACATTCTGAATTGCTATGAGATCAGTCATAGATTTCCCAGCATAATATGTATTGTTGACCAATAGAGATGTTGAGAAGGCATAATGCTAAAAGCACTGTTTATGTCATCATTCAGCAACATGAAACAGTTTCCTTTGCACTTATTCTACTTGACTATGTGGGAAAACGTAGCTGCAATTCCTGTTACCGTATTAGAGGAAACATAACCGTCAGGTTGAATAGTTTATAGTTTCTTCCAAATAGCTTACAAGCCCAGTAAATGCCAGGTTATTCTGTTCTTGAGATGCACCCTGTTGTAGTCTGGCAAGCTTCAGCGGATTTTTCTGATTGTTCGGGGAATGGGTTGGCTAGGGATTATGGGTTTCAAAGTGAAGAGCCTGTAAGAGATCAGAAGGAATTGCAGGCAGATGAGGCTGATGTTTTGGATTCTTCAGCTCGTTCTCAGGCAACAGGGGAAAATGAAAGTACCAGTTCCCTTGAGAAATGGCCTTGGGAAGATGGGAAGTTTTCAAGGGAACATAGATTAGACCTGAGAATGCAGGGTGTGAAAAGCCGGTAAACTAGATTTTCTCAGAAGTTCCGAGATAAGGCCCAGAGATCCAGGTGTGTGCGGCATGATTTCATGGGTGGCTCGGAGGGCTTAAATTAAGTGGCTTGCTTTCAGGCCTTTCAGAGGAGACAATGTTGTTAAAGGAGATCAGTCTCCTGTTTAGAATCTCAAGTTCCTGGTTCAAATATTGTCAACTTTCCTGTTCCAGTTATGCCTGTGTTTCCTTGGAGAGTTCACCTTGGGAAAGTTCCTGTTTTCATGTTTATGGATACACCTTTGGATTAATTCTGTGGCTTTTGGATTCCTTGGCTATATGTTCCTGTTTGTGCCTGAAATACACTAGGGTTGAACATTGAACATTCAGCCTACCACATTCATTCAGGGGAACAGGGTCCCTGCAAAAGTAAAAAGAATCTTTTTTAACCTGAGAGAAGAGAGAAGACTTCTCTAGAAATCTCTAGATCCTCCAGCATGATCCTATGGTTGGTTACCCTCTGCCAGATTATAACTGGGAGAGCTAGAAATTCCTGGAGAGATGTTCCCTCCCTCTAGGAATCGCTAGGTCCACCATCACTATCCACTGCTTGACCTTCAGTTCTCAAATGCCATTGGTGGTGGCTTCCTTGAGCTGAAATCAGGAGCTGTTCTCTAAACAGATTGTGACGCCTGTGCTATGTTTGCAGCATAGCGAGGCTTATATAGGAATGTCGGATTGCCCGGTTGTGTTATATCCCTCTAAGGTTCTCTCGCAGTGCAATACACACTGTACCAAGATAAGCAATTTATGGAGTTCCGGATGTAAAGTATCCCCCCATCTTTATCACTACTGTTATTACGCTGTATTTGCTTCTTTCACACTGTACAATTTTTGCCCTTTTTGTTATTGTTGCCACTGCTGCTTTGGAAATGACAGACCCTCCTTCATCCTAAGCATTTTCCTCTGCTGAGCAGCAGCTTCGATGCCAGAAGGCTTAACTTATCTCTCTAGTTCAGTAAGCCGATGCTAAACCCATCGTAAGATACAGGAGGGACGTGCACGTTTTGTGTGTGGGGTGTGCACATGCTCCGCTAAAAATAAAAGCTGCCTTTGAGGTTGTTTCCTCCCGCCTGCCATTGACTGACTTGTGGGTTGTGAGATGGGAGGAGGCAGGAAGGACTTTCCTCCCATTGAGGTGCCATTCTATATTTCAAGACTGAAAAACAGAGGCATAGAGAACAGAATACACAAAAGCAAAACAAAGGGGAACGTGGAGAGGAAGGTCAGCTGAAAGGGAGAAAATGTTTCTGCATATTTTCTTTCCAGCCAGAAAAAAAATATTGAAAATGCCTTTCCCTGTTTGCTGAACACTTGCTGGAAAATCATTTGCTGGAATGAAGTCGAAGTTCTCCATCTACACTGGTATTATAATGCAGATCAATCTGTATTATAGGAGTCTACACTGATCCTTAAAATCTGGTTCAAAGTACATTCTACGGCAATGTGGATGGGTACAAGCAGGCATGTGGGGGGGGGGCTTGAGGGGCTTCAGCCCCCCCCCCCCCCCAAATTCTCACGGTGGTCTGCGAGAAGGCCTTGCTGGTACATTATTTAAACTGTTATGTTTATTCATATCATGATCTGATTACCATACTCAATATATCCCATATGCATTGGGGGGGGGGGGTATTGGGATAGATCCTCAGCCCCCCCCGAATGAAACTCACCCCCCCCCCCAAATCAAAATCTTGGCTATGGGCTTGGGTACAAGGAAGCTTTTTTGAGATTATTATTATTACTTATTTATTTACACTATTTGTATCCCCCCGGTGGCGCAGTGGATTAAAGCACTGAGCTGCTGAGCTGGTTGATCGAAAGGTCACAGGTTCGATTCCGGGGAGCGGCGTGAGCTTCCGCTGTCAGCCCTAGCTTCTGCCAACCTAGCAGTTCGAAAACATGCAAATGTGAGTAGATGAATAGGTACCGCTCCGGCGGGAAGGTAACGGCGCTCCATGCAGTCATGTCGGCCACATGACCTTGGAGGTGTCTACGGGCAACGCTGGCTCTTCGGCTTAGAAATGGAGATGAGCACCACACCCCAGAGTCAGACATGACTGGACTTATTGTCAGGGGACTACCTTTACCTTTACCTATTTGTATCCCGCCCATGTCAGCCCGAAGGCGACTCAAGGCGGCGTACAGAGTTGCCACAATTCAATGCCATATATAAAATACATACATTGATAAAAAGCAAAAAAGAAACATTACAGTACATTTAAAAACATATAAACAATGAACAATAACAAATTAAAAACTATGTCCTCTCGTTCAAATCTTCATCCAGGAGCCATATTTGATAGCCTCCAACATTTCACAAAGGAAAAACAAGCCATATGGTACTAACGTGGAATAAAAGCTACCTACTATTGGGCTGCTGTGAGTTTTCAGGGCTGTATGGCCATATTCCAGAAGCAGTCTCTCCTTGCTTTTCACCCACATCTATGGCTGGCATCCTCATAGGTTGTGAGGTCTGTTGGAAACTAGGCAAGTGAGGTTTATACTGTATATCTGTGGAATGTCTAGGTTAGGGGAAATAACTTTTGTCTGCTTGAGGCAAGTATGAATGTTGCAATTGGCCACCTTGATTAGCATTTAACGACCTGGCAGCTTCAAAGCCTGGCTGCTTCCTGCCTGGGGGGAAATCCTTTCTTGGGAGGTGTTAGCTGGCCCTGATTGTTCCATGTCTGGACTTCCCCAGTTTTCTGAGTGTTGTTCTTTATTTACTGACCTGATTTTAGAGTTTTTTTAAAAAATACTAGTAGCCAGATTTTGCTTATTTTCATGGTTTCCCCTTTATGTTGAGATTGTCCACGTTTGTGGATTTCAGTGGCTTCTCTTTGTAGTCTGCCATGGTGGTTGTTGGAGTGGTCCAGCATTTCTGTGTTCTCAAATAATATGCTGCATCCAGGTTGGTTCATCGGGTGCTCTGCTATGGCTGACTTCTCTGACTGAATTAGTCTGCAGTACCTTTCATGTTCCTTGATTTGTGTTTGGACAATGCTGCATTTGGTGGATGTAGAGTAGCCAATTGCAACATTCATACTTATCTCAAGCAGAACAAGAGTTCTTTCTCCCACCTTGGACATTCCACAGATATATAAACCCCACTTGCCTAGTTTCCAACAGACCTCACAACCTCTGAGGATGCCTGTCATAGATGTGGGTGAAACGTCAGGAGAGAATGCTTTTGGATCATGGTCATATAGCCTGGAAAACTCACAGCAACTCATTGATTCTGGCCACAAAACTTTCAAAGACCTAGGACTGGTGGCAGTAAGGTAGCCTTCCATCTTCATCTCTCATCTCTCCTTGCTGAATTAAAAGATGATAGTCTACATCCCGTTTAGACTACTGCAACGCTCTCTACGTGGGGTTGCCTTTGAAGACGGCCTGGAAGCTACAATTGGTCCAACGTGCAGCAGCCATGTTACTAACAGGAGCCGGGCAGAGGGAGCATACCACCCCCCTGTTGTACCAGCTCCACTGGCTGCCGATTTGCTACCGGGCCAAATTCAAGGTGCTGGCGTTGGCCTATAAAGCCCTAAACGGTTCCGGCCCAAGATACCTGTCTGACCGCATCTCTACCTACGCACCCACCAGGGCTTTGAGATCTTCCGGGGAGGCCCTGCTCTCGATCCCGCCAGCCTCACAGGCACGGCTGGCAGGGACGAGAGATAGGGCCTTCTCGGTGGTGGCTCCTCGGCTGTGGAACACCCTTCCCATGGACATCAGACTGGCCCCTTCTCTAATAATATTCCGCAGGAAATTAAAGACGTGGTTGTTTAAGGAGGCATTCGAACAAGAGGTACAATGATTGGTAATGACTATAAGAACGGAATAATGGAATACGATATTGGATGGTGATTTGGACGATGAGACGACGCAGAATGGTTTGCTGTAGGAAGGATGTTTACTGTATTTCGGGCTGAGAACAGCGGTCTATAAATAAAGTAAATAAATAAATAAATAAATAAATACTTTTGCAATTTGAAATTAATTAGCACCAATTGTAGCAAGTTAAAAATTAAAAGGGGAAAGTGGGAGGATAAGATAGAAAACGGTTCATTTTAAAAACAGCTGAACAGATGGGATTAGTAACTTGGATTGCTTATGTTAAATTGGGACAGTTGGAGGGTATCTATTGTGTTGTGCATTATTGTGTCCGTGCAATGTTCACAGTTGCATATTGCACATATTTCCTCCGGGGAAAGGCTTGAAAAATCCATATAACCCATTATGGCTGGGAAGTAAAAAAAATCCTGCCTTGCACACATGGCAAGACTTTTAAATCATCGGTACAACCTTGCTGCAAAAAGGACAGTGGTTCCACTATTAAGCGGAAAAGGGTTCCTGACATTAATATTCCGGTTAGGCCAGTGCTGCGCGACAGCTCCGAACCTGGGCAGCCGGCCAACACTGCATTAGTTAAATATCCCATTTTATGAAGCAAAGTTTGCATCCTTAAAGCAATTTATGAAATCGCTCCAAATGTTTTAATTCTAGGTTTCAATTCCACACCACTTCCTAAACATTTATTTAAATAAAATAGCTCTGTGTAATTATCAATTTGGTGATGTCTCCTTCTCTGTGTAATATACCCACGGTGGCTCACATGGAACAAATCCCCACCCTTCCTTTCTGAGCTCATGCTCTGGGAAAAAATAATAAGAGAAGAGCAGGAGCTATACGGAAGCTCTGTGAATCTTAATTAGGCCAACTGCATAAGATGATACTGTTCTATTTCATGAGCAGAGCTCAGGGTCAAAGAGGTATTTGGTGGCAGAACGGCTTCTGGTTGTCTAAGGATCCATCTACACCATAGAAGCAATGCAGTCTGAAACTGCTTTAATGACTATGTCTCAATGTTATGGAATCATGGCAGTTGTAAAAGATCTTTAGCCTTCTCTACCAAAGACCTAATCAAACTATGAATACCAGGATTCCATACCAATGAGCCATGGCAGTTTCAGTGGTATCAAAATGCATTAATTCTATAGTATAGATTAGGCTTGTGCGGGCATGTAGCCGGGGGGGAGGGGCTTGAGGGGCTTCACCCCCCCCCCCCCAAATTCTCATGGTGGTTCGCGAAAAGGCCTTACTGGTGCATTATTTAAACTGTTATGTTTATTCATATCATGATCTGATCACCATGCTCAATATATCCCATATGCATGGGGGTATTGGGGTAACGATACAAAAGGTTTGCTAGGCTAGACCCTCTTTCACTCAGACTCACCCCCCCCCCCGAAACTCAGCCCTCCCCCCCCCCCCCCCCGAATCGAAATCCTGGCTACGGGCCTGGGCTTGTGTATTCTGGATAAACCACAATCTGTTTCAGTGTCTCGGGTTTCGGTGGGGACCCTGATCTGTTTTTTGGGAGCTTCCTGATTTTGGGAGGGCAGATATGTGTTTTTGCTTTTATTTATTTCGTATCAAAAGCATTGCATAAATTAGTCTAAAACTGATAAAATAGAAGGAGCGCAGGTGGCTAAATATCTTTTGACCAAAAACGGGCAACAGCAATGGCATTGTCTCTAGCCACCAACAATTCTTCCTCTGTACATGAGGCAGGGCATAGTGGACAAGCATACAAATGCAGAGTTATCTGTTCTGCTCCACAGTCACAGAAAGTGTGGGATTCTTCTAGTGCGTGCCATCTTGCAAGGTTGTCTTTTGATCTCTGCCCACTCCACTACTGAGTCTGTTCAGGGACTTCCAAGTTGCTCATTCTTGGTTTACCCCTGGAGGAAGACCCTCTCTCATGGGGGGGGGGGGGGCATCCAGTTGGGATTTCCTGGTTTAGCTGCCCAGAGGGATATCCTTGCTCTTGCTGGGGGACGCCAAGAGGAGTGGTAGTTCTCATAAAGCTTTTACTTGATTTGAATCTACTGGGAGGAAGCTGCTAGCCATGTAGTGGGTGGCTTTCACAGTGTTCAACCTTATTTCTCTCACATTTAGCAGCAACTTTCCCATCGCACACCAGCTAAACCAACAGGGACATGAGAAAAGCCTCCCAGAAGGATGATAAAACATCAAAACATCCGGGCGTCCCCGGGCAACATCCTTGCAGACGGCCAATTCTCTCACACCAGAAGTGACTTGCAGTTTCTCAAGTTGCTCCTGACACGATAAAAAACAAAACAAAAAACTACCACGCATTTTTTCCAAGGCATTTAAAGGAGGCTTCTTAAAGATGTTTTTACTCTAGAGGAGAAGCACAGTTGCAGGCAGGCATGTGCACTTTCTCTCCCAGACCTGCACCACACCACACATTCTTTCTGAGGCATTTAAAGGAGGCTTCCCCACTTCCAGGTAAGGAAGAGCGACAACCTTCTAGAGCTACTGGGCTTCCTTTAAAAAACCCTCTTTTTTCCTGGCACGCTGCGACTTGGGTGAAATGGCTGTTTGCTAGTTTCCACTGCTATAAAGTATGATTTTTGAAAATACTTTCAATAGTTCCTCTTAACCAACTGCTGTAGATTTTATTTCTTTAGTGCATTTTCCCATTATGCGACCAGCCAGGTTTTGGCTACCTACAGTACGTCTCGCGTGGCAGCAGTAATGAAAACAGTAATTTCCACAAACGCCTAACTGCGAAGGAGCCGGCAAAGAGTTGAAAAGAAACCCAGCTGGAAAACAGAGACCTCTTGAAGCCCTTAGTAACTGGCATCTATATAAAGCGACTGACTCTTAGTGACAGTTTTGCTTAAAGCCTTTAGTTCAGCTGGTTACATGACTGCCTTGGTTGCATGGTGGTTGATATAGCCATTAATATCTCTGCTCAAATAAAGAAGCCGAACCTCCTGAACATTCAAGCCATTATTACTAAGGTTAAGGATTTTCTTTTGTTGTTTCGTTGGCAAAAAACCAAAGATCTTCTTATTGGAAGCCTGTGTAGCTGCTACGGGTGGAGAAGTGGTAATAAATCAGCAAGAAAAGTAGGAGTGTAGCTAAAAGAGAGGGTGGGAAATGGGAGTGTTGACCCCCCTAATTAAAAAATTGGCCTCTTGTGAAATTTTCGTTTAATTTACAAACTTACACCAGTTCAATAACTCCAAACTATCGTTGAGCATTTAGAAAAATACCGCTTGAGCACCCCAGAGGGAAACATGGGCAAACCACAGCCCGCGAAAGGCATGCGGCCCACCAGGTATATTTTTGCCACCTCCAGGGATGCATCTACACTGTAGATTTAAAGCAGTTTGACACCACTTTGACTTCCAAGCTCCATGCTACAGAATCTTGGGAATACTTTGGTGAAGCAGCAGGACTTCTTGGCAGAGAAGGCTTTGAAAACTATAATTCCCATAACTTCATAGCATTCAAGTGGTATCAAACTGCATTAATTATATAACATAGATTGGAATTTCTCAAACTGCTCTCCCTGAGATATTTTGAACTTCAGCTCCCACAATTGCTAACAGCTGGTAAGCTGATTTCTGGGAATTGAAGTCCAAAATACCCGGAGGAGCAGAGTTTGAGAAACACTGCTATAGATGTATTGTCAAAGACTTTCATGGCCAAAATCACTGGGTTTTTCTAAGTTTTTTGGGCTGTATGACCACGTTCCAGAAGCATTCTCTCCTGATGTTCCTCCTGCATCTATGGCAGGCATCCTCAGAGGTTGTGATGTCTGTATGACCATGTTCCAGAAGCATTCTCTCCTGATGTTCCTCCTGCATCTATGGCAAGCATCCTCAGAGGTTGTGAGGTCTGTATGACCATGTTCCAGAAGCATTATCTCCGGATGTTCCTCCTGCATCTATGGCAGGCATCCTCAAAGGCTGTGAGGTCTGTATGAACATGTTGCAGAAGCATTCTCTCCTGACTTTCCTCCTGCATCTATGGCAGGCATCCTCAGAGAAGAGGTTGTGAGGTCTGTATGACCATGTTCCAGAATCATTCTCTCCGGACGTTCCTCCTGCATCTATGGCAAGCATCCTCAGATGTGGTGAGGTCTGTATGAGCATGTTCCAGAAGTATTATCTCCTGATGTTCCTCCTGCATCCATGGCAGGCATCCTCAGAGGTTGTGAGGTCTCTATGGCCATATTCCAGAAGCATTCTCTCTTGACGTTCCTCCTGCATCTATGGCAGGCATCCTCAGAGGTTGTGAGGTCTGTATCACCATGTTCCAGAATCATTCTCTCCTGACGTTCCTCCTGCATCTATAGTAGGCATCCTCAGAGGTTGTGAGGTCTGTATGACCATGTTCCAGAAGCATTCTCTCCAGATGTTCCTCCTGCATCTATGGCAGGCATCCTCAGAGGTTGTGAGGTCTCTATGGCCATATTCCAGAAGCATTCTCTCCTGACGTTCTTCCTGCATTTATGGCAGGCATCCTCAGAGATTGTGAGGTCTGTATCACCATGTTCCAGAATCATTCTCTCCTGACGTTCCTCCTGCATCTAAAGCAGGCATCCTCAGAGGTTGTGAGGTCTGTATGACCATGTTCCAGAAGCATTCTCTCCTGATGTTCCTCCTGCATCTATGGCAGGCATCCTCAGAGGTTGTGAGGTCTGTTGGAAACTATGAAGTTTATATATCTGTGGAATGTCCTTGAAACTGCTAGGCTATTAAATGCAAATCAAGGTGGCCAATTGAAACATTCACACCTACCTCCAACAGACAAGAATTCTTTCTCCTACCCGGGACATTCCACAGATATATAAACCCCACTTGCTTAGTTTCCAACAGATCTCACAACCTCCGAGGATGCCTGCCTTAGATGTGGCGAAACGCCAGGAGAGAATGCTTCTGGAACATGGCCATACACCCTGAAAAACTTACAAAAACCCACCGCTATAGATGTAACCCACGTCTCTATGAGTCAGAATTCTCTTTGGCAATATTCATCACATATTTCTCAATTTTACCTCCTTTTTATCTTTTATCTGGCTGGGAGACCTGCCATGTTTTGGCCTCATGGACCATCCTAGCCCTTTGCTTTGAAACAGCAAAGGGCTTTGAAATTAATTTCTGTGCAGATGAGGTCAATAACCCACACTTTGGAGAGCAAGATAAATGTACGCATGATTTATACACTATAACAGGGGATATACGGATGTTTACAATGGAGCCACAAAAAGCAAGGGTGAATTAAGACAAGATCAAATGGGATAAACATCATGATCTGCCTGTATCTTAATAGCAGCGTATTTCAGCCGAAAGCAGAGGATGTGGGATCAGCATTCATTTTCTGTTGCATATTCATGCATGAAGATATGATGGTCTTAAATGAAATGCCTTTTGTTTACTGGGAGTAATGAAGTATAACTAAGCTAAATTCCAGTGCATCACAACTTAATTATGTCTCACGGGTTATTGTTTTCAGTAGCTTCTGGAATGCGCTTGCCTACGTTCAAGAGAGAAAACACTGACAGAAAATGCTCTGGACCTGGAAAAAGTTAATTCTGTCTCCAGAATCCTACAGCTGGCATGTCCATTCTGCCCGGGGGATTCTCAATCCTCCAAAGTCACTTTTCGAAGCTCTGCTATGGCAATTATACTCTGAAAGCAGGCTTGGAAAAGTGTTCTTACTTTGAACTGGTCCCTTTTACCCAGTAATGTAAGTGTAACAATATGACATTATGATTGTAACTCAGTGAGGGCCACCATAACTTATTCTGTTGGTGAGCAGGAAAAGAGATTTAAAGATGGGCTCTAAGCCAACCTTAAAACTCTGGCATAGACACTGAGAACTGGGAAGCCCTGGCCCTTGAGTGCTCCAGCTGGAGGTCGGCTGTGACCAGCAGTGCTGTAGAATCTGAAGAGGCACAAATGGAGGGTGAAAGAGAGAAACGTGCCAAGAGGAAGGCGCGTCAAGCCAACCCGATTGGGACCGCCTTCCACCTGGAAACTGAAGCCCTCACTGCGGGAGAAGATGCAGATGAAGTATAGGGCTCCACAGTCACCTACTGACCCACCACCAGGACACTAATCTTGGAAGACAATCCTACTTGGACAATGAGGGATCGCCTAAGTAAGTAACTCAGTGAGGGCTACCATAACTCATTCTGCAGAGTAACTAAAAGAGATTCTAGTGGCCTCACTAGATGATGGAGAAAGAGCATCATACACTTAAAGTCCTGCCTCTTGGTGCTGCCTTGTGCTTTTTTATGGATGTTTAGGCAATAAGTGTTGGAAATAGCAACATTCTTCAAGTCTCCACTAGCAATTTGTTTTGTTTATGGTTCTCTTTTCTTACTGTTTTGTATATGTATGTGTTGGTATGCAGCTTTCCCTTTACTCTATGTTTCTTGAGGTTGTGGGAGGAGCTGCAGGCGACATGATCAGATCTGAGACTGCTCAAAGCTCAGACTCCATTCTAGAACACAGAGATGCTTTAGAATCTCCAGGTCCTCCAGTCTGACTTTATGATCAACTTCTTCTTGTCATACTGGAGGACCTTGAGATTTTTAATGAACACAACTCTGTAGGAATCTCTAGGTCCTCCAATGTTAATCTCCATTTGGGAAGAAGAAGAAGAATTTTATTTTTCTACCCCACATCCACCTCCCCAAGGGACTCGGGGCGGCTTACATGGGGCCAAGTATGGCAACATACAATTAAAAGCAGAACAATAACAAATTAAAATAGCATAAACAAGAATCAAAGCAACAACAGACTCATTTTTGGGGAGGGAGGAGGGGCCACTATGCAAAACTGATGAACGGATATGGTGGTCAAAAAGGTGGATAGAAACGTATAATAGCATAGGAAATAGCATGGAAACAGAGCAATTAAACAGGATCAATTCAGCTTAACTTAAATGTAATAATGAAATATAGGAATTCAGATTCAGGTCATCTGTCATAGGAGCGGTCAGTCGAAAGCACAACGAAACATCCATGTCTTTAGTTCCTTACGGAAAGTGGATAGGGAAGGTGCTAGTCCAGAGACAAGGGGCCACCACCAAGAATGCCCTTGCTCTCGTCCCCACCAACTGTGTCTGAGACGGGGGCGGGAGCGAGAGAAGAGTTTAAGGACCGTGTGGGCTCATAGGGAAGGATGCAGTCACAAAGATAGGCAGGTCCTGAACCATTTAGAGCTTTATAGGTAATACTCTGCACCTTGAATTGGGACCGGAAACTTAGCAGTAGCCAATGGAGCTCTTTAAACAGGGGGGTTGACCACTCTCTGTAACTTGCTCCGGTTAACAATCTACATTCACAACCACTGGTCACTGGAAAGGCATGACCTTGTTAGAAGTCATAACTTTTTGAAAAATGATGTTCACAAGCATTTATGCAAGGCAACAACGTCTCTCAACTGCTATAGTGATGTACCTAGGTATGTCTTTGAACTGTTAGGGACAAAGACCTGCCAATGCACAGGAGTGTTTCATTTAGGGCCCTTCCACACAGCCCTATATCCCAGAATATAATAACTTTATGTCATTGTACAACAAAATTAAATGCTTTCCCCAGCACACATCACAAAACAACACATCCACCCCGCCACACTTTCACCACCCCAATGCCAGATCAATGCAAAATCATGGAATTCAGTATAGTTACAGCTCTAGGATAAAAGCTATCTCTCAATCTATTTGTCCTTGCCTTTGTCACCCTGTACCGTCTGCCAGATGGTAATAATTCACAAACAGAATATGCTGGGTGGGATGGATCCCCAAGAATGATCTGAGCTTTCTTAAGGCTGTGGAATTGATAAAGTTCTTCCAAAGAGGGGGGAAAGATGGCAACCCATGATACTTTGTGCAGAAGTGGTGACCCTTTGGAGCACCTTCCTATCTGCCACTGTGCAGTTACCAAACCATGCGCAGATACAGTAGGTGAGGACACTCTCTATAGCACAGTGATACAAAGTCACCAGCGGTTTTCCATTCAGTTGTTGGTTTCTCAGAAGTCTCAGGTAGTACGGTCTCTCCTGGGCCCTCTTCACCAATACTGCCATATGAACTTCCCAGGTCAGATCCTCTTTAACAGTGACACTCATGAACTCAAAACTGGCCACCCGCTCCACTTGGTCTCCATTTATGACCAAGGGCTGGATTTCTGATCTGTTCTTTCTGTAGTCCACTATGAGCTCCTTGGTCTTATTGATGTTAAGAACCAGCTTATTATCCCTGCACTACAAGAGGAGCCAATCCACATCATCCCAATAGGCAGAGTCTTCCCCTCCAGAGATAACTCCCTTCATGGTTGTATCATCTGCAAATTTGGTAATGATATTGCTGTGATGGATGGGAAACAATTATATGTGTAAAGAGTATAAAGCAGAGGACTCAACACACAGCCCTGTGGTGTCCCAGTGTTGAGAGTGAGAGCTGACGAGGTATAATTACCTGATATAACTCTCTGGGAACGTCCAGACAAGAAGTCCATAATCAGATTGAATATGGCAATCCAAGATCCATAAGTTTAGACACCAGTCTATGTGGGAGGATTGTGTAAAAACGTGGGATTAAAGTTTGCAAAAATTCTGGTAGAAGTTGACCATAGAATTGCACTGGATGACTGCAGAGAACATTTTCTAGGCATTGCTAGGTCCTCCACTGCTGTTTTATGGCATTCAAAGCTCTTTGCATAGAATTGAAATTGCATTTAATGGACTAACATAAAAAGAGGGACTACAGCACTTGAAAACATTCTGAAGTCTACTGTCATGTATCATGTTCTGCAGTTGATGGTGGTTGGTGGTGGTAGGCCTAGCAGTTGGTGATAGAAGGGTTAATGTAAGTCTTAGTTCTAAAGGGTTAAGTAATCTGTAAGTAAGAGTTTATGGGTGAAAGCAATTAAGGGTGGAGTTATGCAAGGGATAGGCTGCAGCTGGGTATTTCTAGATATAATGAGCTAGCCTTGGGACCGATCTTTGGGAGAAGAATATTTGTCATATTTTGGTGGTAGATGCTGCTGGTTTTCCCCCACGTTTGTGGATTTTCGGTATCCTGACCTGTCTCTTGAACCCTTGGAACCCTGGAACCCTGAATCTTTGGACTGGCTTTTGACTATGGTATAGACTCTTGATCCCTGGACTATGCTCGGCATTTGACCACTGGACTGGACCTTTTGACTATGGTGTTATCTTGAACCTGCATCAGTGTTTGCTGCAAAAAGCCCCCGGTGGCGCATTGGGTTAAACCCCTGTGCCGGCAGGACTGAAGACCGACAGGTCGCAGGTTCGAATCCGGGGAGAGGCAGATGAGCTCCCTCTATCAGCTCCAGCTCCTCATGCGGGGACACGAGAGAAGCCTCCCACAAGGATGGTAAAAAAACCATCCTTGTGCCCAGGCATCCCCTGGGCAATGGCCTTGCAGACGGCCAATTCTCTCACACCAGAAGCGACTTGCAGTTTCTCAAGTTGCTCCTGACACGACCAAAAAAAAAAGTGTTTGCTGCCAGTTTTCTTTTATATTCTCTGGCTGAGTGCTATCTTTATGTTTTGTACTATTAAAAACAGCCAGAAAGTACAGAAAGTAAGTGCTGATTTAATTAAATTGTTTAACACAAACTGGGAGTTTGGTTAATCTCTGCCTAAATATTGGCAGAGCCCTGGCATCATGACATCTACCTTGAGCCATATTTGAGATGAGGCTTTGATGTACCTGTTTAGCACAGAAAGGAGTCCTATGCTAAATAGGTTAAACCCTTATGTCAACAGGACTGCATACCAACAGGTTAGGGGTTTCGAATTCAAGAAAAGCAGGTTGAGCTCCCTCTGTCATCTCCAGCTCTCCATGTGGGGACATGAGAAAAGCCTCCCACAAGGATGGTAAGACATCAAATATCCGGGCGTCCCCTGGGCAATGTCCTTGCAGATGGCCAATTCTCACACCAGAAGCAACTTGCAGTTTCTTAAGTTGCTCCTGACATGAAAAAAAAATCACAGAACGAAGGATTAATAATTTTATCAAAGAACTCTATAGAAAATGTGCTGTCACCCCATTTACATTGCAGTGCACTATGATCTAGCCCAATGCTCAAGCTTGGCATTAAGTTACAGGCATGTTTTTGTGCACTTCCCATAGCCGTGTTGCCAAATGCGTAATGGCTCATTATCACAAAGCCCACCAGACGGCATCGACCCTTCCGCCAAGCAGATCTGTGTTCTATAAATCTGATGCAGAGGCGTTGAAGATTGGTGACACCTTTGGAGCAGTTAAATCAAACTTGTAAATTGCAATGATGAGGTTCGAACCGGCATTATGATTTCCCTGACGTTCTTTCGATGACATGATTGCCTCAGTGCTGTGATGGATCGACTGGGGCGGTGGTGCTCTCTTCCGGTATTGCATTTGTAAAAAATCTATTTCCCTCCCTGAGTCTTTTCTGACCCTGAAAGATTGTCACAGTGTGATCAAGGATGAAGGAAATGTCAGCCTCTGTTAGAGACAGCCAGTCTACCATGTAAATACCTTGGTAAGGCTCAGTGTCCTATTTGAGAAACAATACAAAAGCATTTCATCTTCAGGTGTAGAGTGCATTTGGTCTGGGATTTAAAACAATAACAGCTGGATGTATATAATGGAGCGGAACAGTGCAAGCATACCATAGAATAGTACCAAAGGACCCAGAAAATACCTAAAAACACACATTTTTAAAGATATGGGTAAATGAAATTGTGTTTAGCATGTCCCATGGATAATAGGGTTGTACTGTATTTGCATTTTGGACAGTGCCTATGGTGGATACAGACCAGAAAGATAAACCATACATAATATCACATCATTTGTGGGCCGGGCTTTAGCACAGCAGGCTAACCACCAGCTGCAATCAATCTTCTCAATCGGAAGGTTGACAGTTCAAAGACTGGGTTAGGGTGAGCACCTGGTCTTTCAGCCCAGCTTCTGCCCATATTACAGAAGCATATTGCGGAAACTAATATGAGTAGATAAATAGGTACTGCTTTAAAAGCAGGGAGGTATTAAGGCACCCATAAGGAAATGCCAGTGTTGGTGTTCAGCCTGTGACTGTGTTTCAGGATCAGGGTGCCTTGGATGTGGGGAATGATGTAAATGAGGTTCAAGATGGCAATGGTTTGGTCAGTGATATTGATGCAGAGAATGACAGTGAGACATCTGTTCAAAGTGTAGTTCCCCATGAGAATGTTCCTACAGGGTATAGGGATGATGGTTTACTCCCTGAATTGCTCCCAGAGAGTTCCCAGGATTTGGGGCTTGAAAACAACTCGGTACCTGCAGAAATTAATGAGCATATAGATAGGCAGGCGGAAATTAGTCAAAACAGACAGGCCGAGCAAGGCCTTCGGCGTTCTGCCAGGCTTTAACAGAAAAAGATAAGGGTCGCTCAGGGAAAGTGAAACCAGTTTCTGAGTGCTTGGAAAGGCTTATAAATTCCAAGCATGGAAAAAATAGTCAGATGAAGCATCGTTTAGAAACCTGCTAAGTTCTTGTCCTCGTCTCATAGAAGCCTTGCTTGGAAGATTCATGCTTAAAGATTTCTTGTTTCCTGGTTTGAGTTTTGTCTCTTGTGATTACTTGCTCCTGCCTTGGATCAACGTTTCCTGGTTCTTTGGATTTTGTTAGAAACTTGTGGATTTTGCTTTTGGACATTGCTGAACTCTACCTTGAACTAATTTGTTCCTGCTTATCTTTTTACCTAATTGGATTTACCTATTCCTTTAAAGTGTTTTTCCACTTTGCTTTTTTTACTTATCTTCAATAAAAGGATTGTTTTCCCTATTCAACATGTGGTGTTTTAAAGTCAGAAGGTTATTCCTGTCCTGGAGTGCAACAGCCAGCAATTTGATCAAAAGAGGAAGTTTACAAACAAAGCTCATTGGCAGGGAAGAAGGAGCAACAGCACCCCCCATGGCCAGAACCAAGCACAACCTCCAAGATGCCTCCAAGATGGGAAATCCTTTATAGACCTCTTTCTATGTACACTTTGTCATTGTATAATCGGCATTGGATATTTGCCATATATGTGTTCTGTGATTCCCCTCGAGTCCCCTTTGGGGTGAAAAGAGTGGAATATAAATACTAAATAAATAAATAGCTTGTTATCAATTCAGTATTATGTGCTGTGATCAATCCAATATCAGTGGCTCAAAACAAAAGAGTGCATCAAATGAATGAAAGGCGCTTACGTGATACAGAGGAACAGTGTTGTTCTCAGGTAAGGAGAAATTGAGGGCCTCCTGCTGTCCAGGTTCAAGACGAACGTTCACAGTTGAGGTCAGCACCGAAGGGCTAATGGGATAGTTGGGACTCCCGCTGTTCTTCCCCTTTTTCCTCGACCGCCGCCCCGTATCCCGCTTGTTGTCCTTCTGAGTCAATGGCTCCTCCTGGATGACCAAAATCTTGTCATCGCTCAGGTACCGAAGGAGTGAATTCTCAGAGTCTGGGGGAAGAAGAGGTGAATGTGAGGCTGTAGGAGCGAAAGAGCAAGATTACCAATTTTGGGACAAAGGCGGGGTATAAATCAGGATGATGAGGTCTTGATATCTCAGTGTCTCTTTGCTTTTTGTCTCCTAGGACTGTCACATCTCTCACTCATACTTTCTTTTAAAGCAATAGCAAAGATAGGGACATAACATCTGACTAACAGGAGCCCCTAATGACGCAACGGGTTAAACCCTTGTTTCAGCACGACTGAAGACCAACAGGTCGGAGGTTCAAGTCTGGGGAGAGCATGGATGAGCTCCCTCTGTCAGCTCCAGCTCCTGTGTAGGGACATGAAAGAAGCCTCCCACAAGGATGGTAAACCATCAATACATCCAGGCATCCCCTGAGCAACATCCTTACAGATGGCCAATTTTCTCACACCAGAAGCAACTTACAGCTTCTCAAGTCATTCCTGACATGGAATAAAAACTCAGAATGTGCCACATTATCTGATTCCAAAATTCTTCAACAATATCGGAAACACTGATGGTTCAAAATCCCAGCTAGTAATATCTGGTAGGCTTTTTTTGTGTTAGAAACAACTTGAGAAACTGCAAGTCGCTTCTGGTGTTAGAGAATTGGCCATCTGCAAGGATGTTGCCCAGGGGATGCCCAGATGATTGATGTTTTATGATCCTGTGGGAGGCATCTCCCATGTTCCCACATGGTGAGGTAGAGCTCGACAGATAGGAGCTTACCCTGCTCCCTGGATTTGAACCGCTGACCTGTCAGTCGACTAGTCTTGCTGGCACAAGGGTTTAATGAACTGCGCCACTGGGAACTCCAATTGGTAGGCTGTGATGCTAAGATAATTACAACAACAAACCACAAAAAAAATTTGTGGTGTCGAAGGCTTTCATGGCAAGAAACACTGGATTGCTGTGAGTTTTTCTGGGCTGTATGGCCATGTTCCGGAAGCATTCTCTCCTGACATTTCACCCACATCTATGGCAACCTCACAGCCATCATGACATTTCCCACAATGGCTAGGGCAAGGGTGCCAACCTCATTTTAATTGAAGGTCACACCAGCCTTAGTGTTACCTTCAAAGGGTTGTTGACTCTGTGGATACAGAGGGACAACTATATTTTTGTTTCCTAGTAGACAACACACTTTAGTTTTTATCCAGTTCTATTATGATTTGTAGCTTGGTATCAATTCAACATTCTATGTTGTGATACAGAGGAACAGTTTTGCCCACGTCTATGGTAAGCACCCTCAGACGTCTGTTGGAAACGAGGCAAGTGAGGTTTATATATCTCTGGAATATATATAAACCTCACAAAATCTGTCTACCAGTATTTTAAAACTATAAAATCAGGACAGTAAATAAAAAGCAACACTCAAAAAACAGGAGAATTCCAGAGAAGAATCAATCGGAGCCAGCTAACACTTCTCAACAAAGGACTCCCCAGGCAGCAATCAGCCAGGCTTTGAAGCTACAAGGCCATTAAATGCTAATCAAGGTGGCCATTTGCAACATTCATAATTGCCTCAAGCAAACAAGAGTTCTTTCTCCCACTCTGGACATCATTCCACAGATATATAAACCCCATTAGTCTAGTTTCCAACAGACCCCTCAACCTCTGAGAATGCCTGCCATAGATGTGGGTGAAACATCAGGAGAAAGTGCTTTTGCAACATGGCTATTAAGCCCACAAAACTCACAGCAACCTTAAAATAATATTGTCTGGAATCCTGTATAAGCTACTTAGTATGTTTAACTGTAATGAAGTTGCAATCATGGGTACAAAAGTTACCAGTTGTAACAGTTTCATAGTAACAATTGCTACTTAACTTTGATTTTGAGTACTACTATGATTGTAACTAACTTCCTCTTGAACCTACTTTACCAGCATCAGCTACAGGAAGAGAAGGTGGTCAATTCTGCTGGTAACTAGAGTACAAGAAAGGAGATTCCATCTGAACATGAGGAAGAACTTCCTGACTGTGAAAACCGTTCAGCAGTGGAACTCTCTGCCCTGGAGTGCGGTGGAGGCTCCTTCTTTGGAAGCTTTTAAACAGAGGCTGGATGGCCATCTGTCAGGGATGCTTTGAATGCAATTTTCCTGCTTCTTGGCAGGGGGTTGGACTGGATGGCCCATGAGGTCTCTTCCAACTCTATGTTTCTATGATTCTATGTTTCTGAAAAATTTGAGAGGAAAGATTCAGGCCAAGAGGAGGTTCTTAGGCTACATCAACTCCCATCAAAATCACTTTCGTTGATATTGGTTTGAAATGGCATTAAATGGTCAGTGTAGATGGGGCCAAAAGAAAGAGGAGGAGGAGGCTTTGAACACAGCTGGTGTGTGTATGTATCACAGCATACAACAGAGAAGCTTGAAACAACTATTTTTCTGGATGCTGTAACATGTAATTTTCAAGATCAATACAAACCCACAAGCCACAATGATTTGTTCAAATGGGTGTCCTTTTTTTTCGATCTGAAAGTTCTGCTAAGATACATGAGAAATGAAGTGTAGCTACTGAACTGGCTCTTCACAGCCCATTGAAGCAAAGAGGCCACTTGGCGAGAAATGAGGCCGCTTCTCAGAATTGCTCTTCTTTGGCACACCAGTCCTACTTAAAATTGCTGTAAATAGTATAGCATAACTACAATATCCACATATTTTGTGCTCCCAGGGAATACAGATGCACTTTTCCTTTGCCTTTTCACTTTCTACTCACCACTGAATGTTTTTTAAGATGTGAAATGTTAAGTATCCTTCTCAACATGCTTTCCCCAAATGTGATGCACCAATAGACCAGCATCATGCACCAGAACTACTTAGTTAAGTGCTAACTTAGAGTACATCTATGCTGTAGAATTAATGCAGTTTGACACCACTTTAACTGCCATGGAGTTGTTGGAGCCCCAAATGGCGCATTGGGTTAAATCCTTGTGCTGGCAGGACTGAAGACCGACAGGTCCGAGGTTCAAATATGGGGAGAGCGCAGATGAGCTCCCTCTGTCAGCTTCAGCTCCTCATGCAGGGACATGAGAGAAGCCTCCCACAAGGATGGTAAAACATCAAAACATCGGGGCGTCCCTGAACAACATCCTTACAGACTGTCAATTCTCTCACACCAGAAATGACTTGCAGTTTCTCAAGTCATTCCTGGCATGAAAAAAAGCACAGAGTGAAGGACTAATAATTTGGCAGTTCAAATCTGAAGAACAGAGTGAGCTCCCATCTGTCAGCATCAGCTTCTCTTGTGGGGACATGAGAGAAGCCTCCCACAGGATGGTAACACATCTGGGCATCCCCTGGGCATCATCCTTGGAGACATCCAATTCTCTCACACCAGAAGCGACTTGCAGTTTCTCAAGTCACTCCTGACACGAAAAAATAAAATAAGAGTTGTTGTTTGTGAAGGCAGAGAAGGGTAAAGATCCTGAAGAACTACAACTCCCATAACATTGAGAGGAACTGAGAAGTGTTTTGAGAAATCAAACTGGAGAGTTCCCAGTGGCACCATGGATTAAACTGCTGAGCTGCTGAACTTGCTGACCAAAGCTTGGTGGTTCGAATTTGGGGAGCAGAGTGAGCTTCTGCTGTTAGCCCTAGTTTCTGCCAACCTAGCAGTTCGAAAACAGGTGAATAGACCAATAGGTATCGTTCCGGTGGAAAGGTAATGGCACTCCATGCTATCATGCTGGCCACATGAACTTGGAGGCGTCTATGAACAATGCTGGCTCTTTAGATTAAAAATGGAGATGAGCACCATCCCCAAGAATCAGACATGACTAGACTTAATGTCAAGGGGAAACCTTTGCCTTTACGTAGAAGTAAAACTACTCACCTCGGCTCCCCCTTTTATACATATTTGGCTCTTTGGAATCTCCTATCCAGCTGTACTCTGTTGGCATAGAGACTGGCCTGAGATCACCTGGAGGAAAAGAAAACCCAAGATAAATTAAATTTTTATAACACACTAAAAAGAGATTATTTTCCATCAGAAAGTGCATTTTCTTCACTGGCACATAAGGAGCAGGGGCCAGTGAGTGGAGGGTACGAACTGTCCAATTTTGCACTGCTAGTGCATTAAGTTTGCATACCCGTTGACCTTTCATAGTAGAAAACTGAGTCTTGTATAGTCAAGCAACATCGGAGCGTGCTTAAGATGGCCATAGTTATTAATGAGCAAGAACTATTGCCTGGTTCTACAGGTAAGGGCATAATTTCACCCACTTTTGCTCTCTCCTATGTCCTGACATCACTGAGTACAAACTATTTTTGGTACTTTTAGCTCAGTTTGCAGAAAATGAAGCAAGGTGAGGTCAACAAGGGAAAGTGAGACCTCATTTACACTGCCACAAAGTGCAGTGTAGCACTCACATTAGCCTGGAGTATCCAAACGACGCACTCAGGGTAATGCATTTCAACCCGGGATAAGCCTTTTAGGGGCCACAGTTGCGCAGGGGGTAAACTGCTAAGCTGCAGAACTTGCTGACCGGAAAGTTGGCAGTTCAAATCCATGGGACAGAGTGAGCCTCTACCCTTGAATCCTTCCATTCTAGCCTAAAACATGGATTTTTAAACAGGCCTTTGGCCTCGAGTAGACTGAAATTGGCCGATATTCGGTTGGCACTTCGGCACTTTAGTTGTGTATTGATGACAGCTAGTTTTAAGCATTGATAGAAAGTGTTTTTGAATTGTGTATTTTATTTTATGTGTTAATAGTGGTTGTTTTTAAATTTTATGTGATATTGTTTTATACTCATGTATTGTTGATGTTTGTACTGCACTGGCAGTGCCTTGTTAGCCACCCCGAGTCCCTTTTTGGGAGATGGAGGCGGGCTACAAATAAAGTTGTTATTGTTGTTGAAATGGGCCTCTGTTAGGTTGACACTTTGGCACATTAGTTGTGTATTGATGGCAGCTAGTTTTAAACATTGATAGAAAGTGTTTCTAAATTGTGTGTTTTATTTTATTTTATTTTATTTGTTAATAGTGGTTGTTTATAAATTGTATGTTGTTTTATACTCATGTACTGTTGATGTTTATACTGCATTGGCAGTGCCTTGTTAGCCACCCCGAGTCCCTTTTTGGGCGATGGAGGCGGGCTACAAATAAATAAGTTGTTGTTGTTGTTGTTGTTATTGTTAGCTGCCCCCTGCCCTGCATTGCTGTGGCCCAGATTGTGTATATGTGTTTTGTGTGTGTATATATTTGTGTATATATGTGTATTTGCATGTGTGATTGTGTATACGTTGTTTTGCGCATGCATTGTATTTTTTATTTTTTGGCTGTTTAAGTATCTTCCAATGTGTTTTTCAGTGTTTCTATGAGTGATGATTGTTTTTATGAGTGATGGTCACTCGTTGGCCTGATAGGTGCATTGTGTCCAAATTTGGTGTCAATTCGTCCAGCGGTTTTTGGGTTAAGTTAATCCCACAAATGAACATTACATTTTTATTTATATAGATTATTATTATTATTATTATTATTATTATTCAGATCCAGCTGTTAGGCCCAGCTTCTGCCAACCCAGCAGTACAAAACATGCAAATGTGAGTAGATCAATAGGTACTGCTTCTACAGGAAGGTAACGGCACTCCATGCAGTCATGCTAGCCATGTGACCTTGGAGGTGTCTACGAACAACGCCAGCTCTTCAGCTTAGAAATGGAGATGAGCACCAATCCATAGAATCGGACTTGACTAGATTTAATGTCAAGGGGAAACCTTTAGCTTTACCTTTTAAGCTTTTTAATCCATCTTGACCCCAGGATAAAAGAAATATCAGGAAAGATCCAGTTCTTCCAAGAAGTCCTGGACCTTTGCTGGTGCTCTGGTAGTGGAGACTATGGTTTCTCCATAGCCACCCTATACTCAGGCAGCTCAGGGAGGTGGGACGGCAATGCTTCTCAAGCCTCCCTGTACCCCGTTTCACCCCCCCCCCCCCAAAACAATGGAAATGCCTCCTTAGTTTCAGTCAGGGTGTGTAGTTCTTGGAACTGCATCACTCAGGATGTGATGGAGCTTTGAAAGAGGGGAGAAAGCTTCCTGTTCTGTTGCATCTTGAGTGACGCAGACCTAGGAACTATAGACTCTGCTGCAACAGTGAGCGGGTATTCCCATATTTGGGGTGACGATGTGCAGGGACACCCAAAAGACACTGCCCATGCCCAGCCCTGCTGAACCAGTTCAACATAGTTGGACTGCGTGGCCAGGTAGCATAGGGCAGCTCCGTTTAGACAAAATGTGCCTCGGAACCGGCATTTTAAATCCCAGTTTGAGTCACATTTTTGTGGCTGTGCCGAAGGGCCATGAAAGGAGGAAAGACACAAAGAAGCATTTGGAAAGAAGCTGAAAAAGTAGAATGGCAGAGGATTTGCCAGGATTCTCCCTGCAACATTGGGGGGTATGGCTTTCCCTCTCAATGCGCCAATGCATTCCTCAGAAAACCAGGGCGACTGGGAGAGACAACCACATCAAGAGAGAGGCAGATCTGTAAAACCGGCTCCATGGGATCATCTTTCTGACCTTGTCAGTCTCCATCATCATCAAGGCACGCAAAAAAGTACCCTCCAGTTCATGAGTCAACTCCCATCTGAAATATTCAGGCAGCATGAACACATACTCTCTCTCAAGCAACGATAGCCTGGCTCTAGTTCTGTGGCCTGTTTGCTTCAGACATTCGGCTTATTTTCTGTAACGTTAGACATTGACCAATCTCTCTGCTCCAAAAATAAACTCAAAGCTGGGGGGAAAGAAAGGCTGGATACAATCAAGATATCCTTTCCATTTGGTTGCTACTCCAGTAGCCCATGTCTGCAGTTTTTTCCTAGGGTTCTTTAAGAGGAGGAAAGGAGAGACCCCCTCCCCACACCAGGAATAAAGATTGCCATGTTCACAAGGGATAAATGGAGCTTGCTATTTACTGATTTGTGACACACGTTCACTGAGTCTTCTGCCAGTTGAGTGAGATGCTATTAATTCAGAATGTCATTATGTGCTTCAAACAGGCCAGGTTTTTTTCCCCTTCTCTACTGATTACAATCTTTTGGAGCATGATGAGAGCAATTATATTGTATTTATCTTGTTGCCTTATTACTATGAACTTTATGGTTTGTAGCAATCAGTTATAAATCGAGAATAGAAAAGGAGTGATGTCACCAAATATTGCTAAAAATAGGTATAGGTTTTATTTAGGTCTCACTCTGTTTTGCTGAATTTCTTCTGATCCTGCTTGAATCCTTCCTCATTGTTTCATATTGGTTGCAAGACTCCTTTCCCGCATCATACATTGGCTGTGTATGATCTCATTCGCACCAAATAGTTACACCACTTTGGGTACATCTACACCGCAAAATGAATGCAGTTTGACACCACTTTAATCAGCTCAGTGCTATGGAATGCAGTTTGACATCACTTCAATCAGCTCAATGCTATGGAAGGGTCTTCCTCCAGGAAAGGGCATCTTGGAAGTCCCTGAACAGACTCAGAAGTGGAGTTGGAAGATCAAATGAGTCTGGCTAAACGGCACTGCCTAGAAGAATCCTCCACCTTGTGTGACTGTGGAGCAGAACAAACAACTTCGCATCTGTCTGCTTGCCCACAATGCCCTGCCTCATGCACAGAGGTAGAACTGTTTAAAGCTACAGACAATGCAGTCGCTATTGCCCGTTTTTGGTTTAGAACAATCTAGCACCTTGTGATCCCTTTATTTTATCAGTTTTAGATAAACTATTTTATGATTTTTAGATAAACGATTTTATGCAATGCTTTTGATGTGAAATAAATAAATTCCAAAGTTTTGGGATTTCCTTTTTCTTTTGCTTATGAAGTCACTAATAATAATAATAATAATAATAATAATAATATAAAACATTATTTATATTCTGCTCTATCTCCCCAAAGGGACTCAGGGTAGATATCTGTAGCTCACACCTTTCTCCAGTAGCTCTATGGGAATGCATTCCCTCCATATCTGAAATAACATCCCCTTGACCTACTGTTCCAGTTGCACTTCAGGAAACAAATAATGAGTATTTCCCAAATTAGAAGTATCCATTGATCGTAACTGTTCTTCCACAAAGCAATATTACATCAGTCTTTTCTCCTCCTCCTCCTTTCACCTCTTTGTTGTTTCCTTTCATTGTCTAACCTGCATCTCAGGAGGCTTCAGTTGTTTACATTTTCTCCCTCCTTCTCCATCTCTCTTTGCCTTTCCATAGCCAGCAGAACCCAACATTTTAAATTTATTTTCTCAAAAGAACAACAAATTCTCTCTATAGAGCCAGTAAAGCAGGACTTTGCATCCCAAGAGAACAATTCTGCCCTCTGCCTTATTTCCCTTTTCTCTTATGCCTCTTTTTGATTTTGAAAAAAATAAAATAAAACCCTCTCTAATGCTATAGTCTTAAAGCAGTTGGACTCTAATCAGGCTATTGCTTTGCTTGGGAATATTTTTAACTCCCTGGCATGTGCATCCTTGATTATTTCATCTTTGCATTCAAGGATGAATAATTACTGTAGTTTTCTCCCCACTGCGGGAGAAAATGAATGTTTCTCCACAGTATTCTCCCTGTAGTCAAATATCCCACAGTGTCTAAGAGGATTTTTCTGCATGGGAAAACACATGGGGTCTTCCACCTCAACTCATGCGTCCAACACAGAAAACACTTTAGAGGTGAAAACAAACCCTTAACATTTGCCACGGAGGATGGAAGGTGTTACGATGGGGACAGTCAAAGAAGAAGGAAGATGCTGCTGCTAAGAAACCTTTATTTATCTCCCTTGAAACCACCCATTCTTTATAAAAAAATTATATGTTGATGGGGAAGTAGTGTCAAAACGTTGAAAATAGCAACCTTCTCAAGCCTCCACTAGCTATTTGTTATGTATATAATTCAGATTAATTACTGTATTGTATATGTGTGCATTGGTATGCAATTTGAACATAACTCTTTGCTGTGGGAGGGGCTGCAGAACTGGGCTTGTTCAGGACTCAGATTCCATTTTAGAACAGTACAGTTTAGACTTCAGTTGAGATGTATGCTTAGAGACTTCAATGTAGCAACAGTCTGTTTAGAGACTTCATTGGAATTTCAGACCAGACAGATAGAGTATCGGAATAGTTCCAAGACCCTATTAGACTCTCAGAACAGAGAGCTGCTTTGGACTAAGGACTATTGATTTTAAGAAAGATGCCATGTGTTACCTACAACAGAGAAACTACTTCAAATCTACTTGTAACTGGGTTGATATGCAAAGTACCTGTATTCTGAATACACGAAGTTTGTGAGTAAACCAACTATACTACTTTTAAAGAAGTCTGCTTGTTTTGTCTCGTGAGAGCATGATTTAAAGGCAAATATATTTTAAGGGAGAGCAGATGTTTTTGGGCAACTTCAAAGAACACTTCTGAAACTCTGCTATGTTTTCTGCACTGGCATGTCTTTGTCCCTAACGCTTCAAAGACAGACATAGGTACATCAGTTTAACAGCTGAGAAACCTAGTTGTCTTGCATGAATGCTGGTTAATGCCATTTCCCCAAAAGCTTATGACTCTGCTTTTTACCAAGAGATTATCACATCAATATGTAAAAAAAGTGGGTGCTTGAAACAATATCATACGAAAGCTGACTGGCACAACCTGGGGATCACAACCAGATACAGTGAAGACATCTGCCCTTGCGCTATGCTACTCTGCTGCTGAGTACGCATGCCCAGTGTGGAACACATCTCACCACACTAAAACAGTGGATGTGGCTCTTAATGAGACATGCTGCATTATCACAGGATGTCTGCCACTGGAGAAATTACACTGCTTAGCCGGTATTGCACCACCTGACATCCGCCGGGAAGTAGCAGCCAATAGTGAAAGGACCAAGGAAGTGACATCTCCAGATCATCCCTTGTTTGGGTCAACGACTTAAATCAAGAAATAATTTTCTTATATCTACAGAGACACTCGCTGGAACACCTCAGCAAGCGAGAGTTCAAAAGTGGCAGGCTCAGACCCAGCACTTCAATCCGTGGGTGATACCAGATGAGAGACTCCCCCCTGGGCACACAGAAGACTGGGCGACTTGGAAGGTGCTGAACAGACTGCGCTCTGGCACCACGAGATGCAGAGCCAATCTTAAGAAATGGGGCTACAAAGTTGAATCCACGACATGCGAGTGTGGAGAAGAGCAAACCACAGACCTCCTGCTGCAATGCAACCTGAGCCCTACCGTATGCACAATGGAGGACCTTCTTGCGGCAACACCAGAGGCACTCCAAGTGGCCAGATACTGGTCAAAGGACATTTAATCAACTACCAAGCTTGCAAAATTTGTGTTTTTTTATCTGTTTGTTTGTTTTGTTCTGTTAGAAATGTAATACAATGGTCTGGTTGTGGATGACACGATAAATAAAATCACATCAATTTCAAAAAGGTTATGACTTCCCAAAGATCATAAAATCTCCAAAAGGTTCTGGAGATTTCCATTTTCCAGAACAAAATGGGATATGAAATGGAAAAAGAATAAATCAGCTCAAATTTAATAATTTTACTTCAGAATTAGGATTTGTATTTCCTGTCCTCTCTATACCTAGGCCCCTACTTACACTGCAACATAACCCAGTTTCAGAATGCAGATTAACTGCATTGAATTGAATTACATGGCAGTGCAGATCCATATAATCCAGTTCAGTGCAGTGCAGTTTGCATTATACGAGTCTATGTTGACCATTATAATGCAGTCTTAATTGGATTATATGGTATTGCAGATGGGGCCTTCAGATTTAAGCAGGTCTAATGTCCTTTCCATGCTACAAATAAATTTACTATTCAAATTACTTGCTCCAATTTCTACAGAATTTTATTGCAGTTTGCTTTTGCTAAGATTGTGGCCAAATCCACAAAATCCATCCTGGATATGGCACACATTGCACAACCATGTTGGAAATAGCAACCTTCTTCAAGCCTCCACTAATAATTTGTTTTGTATATGATTCTGTTTGCTTAATGTATTGTATATTTGTGTTTTGGTATGCAGCTTTCCCTTAACTCTATGTTTCTTGAGGTTGTGGGAGGGGCTGCAGACCACATGATCAGATCTGGGACTGCTCAAAGCTCAGACTCCATTTCAGAACACAGAGATGCTTTAGAAAGATGCCCTGTGTTACCTGCACAGAGAAACTATTTCAAATTATATCTGTAACTGCATTGACAAGTTATGTACCCTGTATGCATGAAGGTTGTGAGTAAACCAGATATGTTACTTTTAGTGAAGTCTACTTTATTTTTGTCTTTTGAGAGCTTGATATAAAAACAAGATATTTTATGGGAGAGTAGATGTTTCTAGGCACTGAAAAGAACACTTCTGAAGAACTGCTGTATTTTCTACATTGGCATTATCTCTGTTCCTAACAGTTCAGAGACAACCAGGTTGTCAGTCTAACAATTGGAAACCAAATTGCCTTGTGTAAGTACATGTGGATATATACCACTGAAGAGAAGATTTTACGAGTTTTTGGTTCTTCTCTGGAAGATCATACTTTTACAAAAGGTTATGGTTTTCAAATGGTTGTGAATGTCATTTTCTCCAAAAGGTTATGGAGATTGTGGTTTTCCAAAAGGTTATAATCTCTAAAACAGTGGTTGGCAACCTGTGGTTCCCCAAGTGTTCTGGCATACAAGTCCCAAAAATCCCAGCCAGTTTACCAGCATTTAAGCTTTCTGGGAGTTGAAGACCAAAACATCTGGGAGCTCACAGGATGAGAACCACTGCTCTAAAACATCATGCCTTTCCAAAAAACCGTGGTTAATGTTTAGGTTTTGTCCTTAAGTACCTTATTATTGGATACTCTTTGTAACATTTCTGTTTTAGCACTGCAGGGCTCAGCTATTGTGATATTTCAAGCCCTAGGATTTATGGTTTGGGTCCAAAAAAATCTCATTTCCTGGGACAGTCCTCATCTGGAAGCCTTATTCAATAGTGATCTCTCCAAAGAGCATAGCTTTGGTCCAAAATGAAGGCATGCTGATAGAAATAGTCCTATCATTAAAAAAAAGAAGAAGAAGAGAATGCATAATCTGCTACTTTTCAGATTCCTTTCTTCGAAGAGATGCCAAAGACCAAATGTACGCATAAGAGGAAAATTTTAATGTTACTGGAACCTAATGCCGCTATATAATGTAGCTGGTGTCTTAACTATAAGACATTGTTCACTCTGAGTTTATGAAAGGCGGCCAAATCCATCTTATTGGCTCACATTTCAAAAAGCCATTCCAGCTTCCCTTTGATCCTACTATTAAGGCAACATGCCAATGAGATTTTCTTGCTCTGGGAAAAGGGCTAAAAATGAAGAGTGTGGTTGCACTAAGTCCTAGTTAAGTTTTGCTCTCCAGTGCTAATCGAATGACACACTCCAGGAAAACACAGCTTTATATGCAATGTGAGAAGAATTCGCACAACCCCAAGGAAACATCTGAAAGACATCCCATGGATTTGTATGTCCCAAAGTGAAGATCCTTGCAGCCAAGAACTTAATCCATTACTTTCCTCCAAAGAAGGAGTATTTATCTCAACAGGGGGAGATTCTGTATGTGACGCTTCCTCAAAGGTGACAATAACAATCTTGTCAACAACACTTTATTGCACTCCATGATCAGCACAAAGTGGGGCACAATCATATCACTTGACCCAAAATTGCAATTTCTAATATAAACTCATTAGTCTCAGGACTTTATCACACAAACTCCTGTGCCGGCAGGACTGAAGACCGACAGGTCTCAGGTTCGAATCCGGGGAGAGCGCGGATGAGCTCCCTCTATCAGCTCCAGCTCCTCATGCGGGGACATGAGAGAAGCCTCCCACAAGGATGATAAAACATCAAAACATCTGGGCGTTCCCTGGGCAACGTCCTTGCAGACGGCCAATTCTCTCACACCAGAAGCGACTTGCAGTTTCTCAAGTCACTCCTGACATGACCAAAAAATAAATAAAAAATCACACAAACCTGCTATTACACTACAGTAATGTTCCCAAATATGGAGGATTCATACCAATTAAGCACCTTCTATATCACTTCCCTCTTCAGTAGCACAAATGCTTAGATTTGCCATTTGGTGGTCTTGAAATCTTACTTCCACACTATGGTCATAACCCCATTTTGCTACATTATTGTAGTTCTTTTATTTTGGTATAATTAATTTTGTTTGTTGTGCAATTGCGCAATTTCAAGAAAGCCAAGATGGGCATAAAATAAAAGGTAAGCAAAGATATGCATAACATCTTCAAAAAGGGAGAGAGGAAGAATCACCTTTCCTGACACCAAATTATTGCCTGCCTGATGGCACAGAAATGGATGGGACTCATTGCAGTATGATAGTGATGGGAACGTTGTGGAACTGGGAGACATTAATGGGTTTTACAGACTGGAGGATCATGGGGAAGAGGAAAACCAGTAGCAGGTTGCACACAATGTTGTGTGACAGTGATGTCATCTTTGCTACAAGGTGGGTTTGCTAGACTCGTGCGAGAAAGTCCTTAGACAGCTGCCTTGGGTACAAATAAGAGTCTCTTTCAATAAAAGTATGACCTTGCTTGAAATTACTGAATAAATAAGTATTTTCAAGAATAAATATTTTCAAGAATTAGGGGCAGAAGGCGGCCAGGTAACTGGGTAACAGGATGGGATTCCCTTAATTTATTATTTATTTATTTACGATATTTCTATCCCGCCTTTCTCGAACTTGAAGGTGACTCAAGGCGGCTTACAACCAGGCAACCATTGGATGCATTAAGGCCATATAACTACAGTATGGTACAGTGTAGTATATTTAGATGCTTAATATTTCTGGCACATGGAACCACATGAAGAGCTATACTGGATCTTTCTAATGCAGCATCCCATTTCCCCCAGTGCCTAATCAAGTGGTCACTGGAAGTCCATTAACTTCTGAAGAACTTTGCCAACTCCATGGATGAGGGCTACACCAGTCTGATACTTCTCAGCACATAGAGCGAGAATGCAATTGCTAAGAGGAGGAGAAAGGGTATTGTGCCTCGTAAGAACATTTCTTTTTCATATCTTATCTGTTTCTTTAGAGAAAAGGTGTTGCCAGCTTCCCAGTGAGGTGGCCTTAAGCCAATGTTATACTCATAGCCATCTGCCTGCACCACAGGACTTCCTTTCTTTCCTTCCTCTCTTCCCTCCATCCCATTGGGATGGCTGGAAACCTACTCTAGAGGCTTCCCCAGCACTTAAGAAGAGGGTTTTGGGGGTGTAAACAGAGTTGAACTGCACATAGCATGGTTCTGCCAGTAGAAGAACAATCCACTGCACCCCGTGAGCAGATCCAAAAAAGCTCTTGATATTTCCAAAGTAAGTCATTGCTTCGTTTCCACAGCACATCTTAGCTTTATTATTATTATTATTATTATTATTATTATTAACTTTATTTGTACCCCGCTAGCATCTCCCGGAGGACTCGATGCGGCTTACACAGGCCGAAGCCTCAAAACACAATACAGTAAAACAAACACAACAGTAGAAAACATAGCAAATCAATAAGTTAAGCAAGCAATAACGACAATAACAATACATCATGACACTTTAAAACTGGGCCGGCCAGCGCAATGGGGTACAGGGTTAAAAGTGCTAGAGTGGTAGGAGGAGCATGGGAATAAAATAGTATGGTGTGCAGTAATGTTAATTGTGCTAAAGTGCTTCTAGGACTTGGGTGGGGATTCCTAATCTGAGAAGGCACATCGGAACAGCCAAGTTTTTAGGTTCTTTCTGAAAGCTGCTAAAGTAGGGGCCTGGCGAAGATCTTTTGGAAGGGCATTCCAAAGTCGGGGGGCTGCCACAGAAAAGGCCCTGTCTCGTGTCCCCACCAGGCGCGCTTGCGACGTGGATGGGATCACGAGCAGGGTCTCCCCAGATGACCGGAGCCAGCGTGTGGGTTCGTAGGTGGAGATGCGGTCACGCAGGTAGGGTGGTCCCAAACCGTTCAGGGCTTTGTAGGTAAGCACCTGCACCTTGAATTGGGCTCGGAAAATAAATGGCAGCCAGTGGAGCTCCTTAAACAGAAGGGTTGACCTCTCTCTGTAATGAGCCCCAGTTAGCATCCTGGCTGCTGCCCGCTGGACCAGTTGGAGTTTCCGAGCCGTCTTCAAGGGCAGCCCCACGTAGAGCGCATTGCAGTAATCCATTCTAGAGGTGACCAAGGCATGGACCACCCCGGCCAGATCAGCCTTCTCGAGGTACGGTCGCAGCTGGCGCACAAGTCTCAATTGTGCAAAGGCCCTCCCGGATACCGCCGACACCTGAGCCTCAAGTGTAAGCGACGAGTCCAGGAGGACACCCAAACTGCGGACCTGTGGCTTCAGGGGGAGTGTAACCCCGTCCAGCACAGGTAGCCACCCTATACCCCGATCCGGTTTACGATCGACCAGGAGGACCTCTGTCTTGTCAGGATTGATTTTCAGCTTGTTCTTCCTCATCCAGATCGACACAGTGGCCAGGCACTCGTCCAGCACCCGGGAGGCATCCTTGGCATTAGGTGGAAAGGAGTAGTAGAGTTGTGCGTCATCCGCATAGAGATGGCACCCAACTCCAAAACTCCGGATGACCTCTCCCAGCGGTTTCATGTAGATGTTAAAAAGCATGGGCGACAGAATAGAGCCTTGCGGGACCCCACAGGTCAAAGGCCAGGGGTCCGAGCAGGCATCTCCCAGCTTCACCATCTGGGTTCGACCCTCTAGGAAGGACCGGAGCCACGATAGAACCGCGCCCCCGAGGCCCATCCCAGAGAGACGACCCAGAAGGATACCATGGTCGATGGTATCGAAAGCCGCTGAGATGTCCAAGAGAACCAACAGAGTCACACTCCCCCTGTCCAGCTCTCTGCGGAGGTCATCCACCAAGGCGACCAATGCCGTCTCGGTGCCATGACCAGGCCTGAAACCAGATTGTGACTGATCTAGGTAGTTGGTATCATCTAGGAAGCTCTGGAGCTGGGAGGCGACCACCCGCTCCAGCACCTTACCCAAAAAAGGGAGGTTGGAAATTGGCCTGTAGTTACTCAGCACCGTGGAGTCAAGGGAAACCTTCTTGAGGAGTGGACGAACCACAGCCTGTTTCAGGTTAGATGGAAAAATCCCTTGCTCCAACGATGCGTTGATAATCAATACAAACCAATCAACCAGCCCCTCCCTGGCTGATTTAATGAGCCAAGATGGGCATGGGTCTAGGGGTGAGGTGGTCGCTCTCACAGCCCCAAGAATCTCCTCCACGGTTTCAGGAAGAACAAGCCTAAAAGAATCCCACAAGGTTGGACAAGCAGATGTCTCCGTCACCTCTTCTGGCACTGCGATGAAATTGGAGTCGAGCTCAAGGCGTATCTGGGCGACTTTGCCTGCAAAGTGGTGTGCGAAATCGCGACACCGAGCTGCTGGGTCATCAGTGACCTCCTCCACCGCAGGTGGGTGGAGGAGTTCCCCCACGACCCGAAACAGCTCCGATGATCTATTTGCTGCAGACGCTATCCGGGTGGTCGTGAATGATTTCCTGGCCACCCCAATAGCCACGGAGTATGCCTTAAGAGAGGCTTTAGCCCGTGCTCGATCAGACACGACCCGAGATTTCCTCCATTTGCGCTCTAGCCCCCTTCTCGCATGCTTCATCATGGTCAGCTCCCCAGTGAACCAGGGAGATGGCCTGTCACGACGCAACGAGATGGGGCGTTCGGGTGCGATCACATCTAACGCCTTGGACATCTCCCCATTATAGAGAGACACCAAGGCGTCGATGGAGTCGCCAGGCTCCAAGGCAGGAAGAGCCCCAAGATTCCTCAGGAATCCATCCGGATCCATCAGTCTCCTAGGGCGGACCAGTTTAATCTGTCCTCCACCCCTGCGGAGGTTGAGAGTCGCAGCAAGTCTAAAGCTGATCAGATAATGATCAGACCATGACACCGGAAGGATGTTTTGATCTTCCACTCTAATCATTTCGTTGTCCGCCACAAAAACAAGGTCAAGAGTATGTCCAGCTTGATGAGTGGGACCAGATATTATTTGTGACAGCCCTATGGTCGTCATGGTGGCCATAAAATCCTGAGCTGCACCAGAAAGGGTGGTCTCGGCGTGGATGTTAAAGTCTCCCAGCACCACCAGGCGCTGGGAGACCAAGGCCGAATTAGAGACCACCTCCGCTAGCTCAGACAGGGAAACTACTGGGTTGCGGGGTGGGCGGTACACCAGCAGGAACCCCACACTGTCACGGCTCCCCACTTTCAAGTGGACACACTCGAACCCCGAAGCCTGCGGCACAGCGCATCTGATCACGGCGATGGATTGCCGAAAGACCACTGCGACCCCTCCTCCCCGCCCCCCTTGTCTGGCCTGCTGATGCACTCCGAAACCAGGTGGACACAACTGAGTGAGATTTACTCCCCCCAGCTCGTCCAACCAGGTCTCGGTGATGCATGCCAGATCCGCTCTCTCATCCATGATCAAGTCCTGGATGGCCGCGGTCTTACCATTAACGGATCTGGCATTAATCAGCAGGACCTTAAGGCCAAGGGGGCTGCCATGGAGCCTACCACTACCTACCTTCTCCAGGGTCGCAAGAACTCTGTTGCGCTTCTCCCTGGGATATTGGTGACCCGCTATTCTCCTCCCCCACACGACTTGGATGGCACCCCCTTCCTCTGGAACCCTCCCCCCCCCTACATGGGCAGGATCTATAACTAGTCAGCTCTCAGAGGAAGAAGTCGGGCTGGGGAATAATCTCCCTTGGGCGTTAGGTAAGGACGTTTCTGATGATGTGGTAGATAATGAAACATCAAGGGAGCTGAGTGGGCTGAATAAGGGGAGTGTTCTCGAGCGAAGGAGTGTGGCTGGTTGAGCGGGGGCGACCGGGGCAGATGGAGTCTCAAAATGGTATGAACCAGGAGGGGGGGAGGGGGAGGCCATAACCGGGGAGCTAATTGTGGAGTTCACACGGGGACCTGATGGAGTATGGCGACAAGGAACCCCGGAGGCAAATAAGGGGCGTATCTGGGGGTCCATAACTACCCTCCTAATGGTAATGCCCCATTTCTTTAAGACAGAGCGCTTTGCCATAAGCTCTCCGAGCCATGAATTGTCTTCTGGTGTTATTTGAAGATGGGAGGAACGGTCAGATGATTGGTAGTCCCTCCATAACCACACTATGGCTTCTAGTCTTATATCCTGTTGTCTTTTACCCAGGATTTGGGCCAAGGAATTACAAACTGCCCTCTTAGAGGTCCATCTGCCTCTGTTTACCAATTGGTCAGCAATGTCCACCGCGAACATGTCAGTTTGTAGATGATGATCCTGAGTGCAGGCTGCGGTTGGCTGAACCAAAAGATCTGTTGTTATATTATTGATCGTCCTCTGAGCGGCCATCATAGACCGCTGCCACTCCACAATGTTCTCAATCCTATGACTGCCCAAAGATTCTCCCCTTCCCTCAGTCAACTCATCATTCAATCCTCGTTCAGCCCCCAGATCCCCAAGGTCCGACATGCTTTGATCTTCTGCCTTCTTAAAAATGGTTGTGTTTGGGTGGAAAGAATCTGGAAACTGTATCCTGCAGAAGAAACATAATTCTTCTGCAGGGTATTCCAGGTTGGGTATGACCAAGGCAGAATATAGGAGAAGTATGATTTCCCTGGATGTAGACACTATTCTGCCTTGGTCAGGCCACACCTGGAAGCACACTGATGTTGACTCTAAGCCTGAATGTGTCCAGAGAAGGGCGACTCAAAGAAACAAGGGTCTGGAGAACAAGCCTTATGAGGAGTGGCTTAAAGAGCTGAGCATGTTTAGCCTGCAGAAAAGAAGGCTGAGAGGAGACATGTATAAATATGTGAGGGGAAATCATAGAGAGGGGGGGGGGGGGACAAGCTTGTTTTCTGCTGCCCTGGAGACTAGGACACAGAACAATGGCTTCAAACTACAGGAAAGGAGAACCCACCTGAACATTAGGAATAACTTCCTAACTGTGAGAACTGTTCAGCAGTGAAACTCTCTGATTCGGAGTGTCGTGGAGGCTTTTTTTGGAGGCTTTTACACAGAGGCTGACTGGCCATCTGTTGGGGGTCCTTTGAATGTGATTTTCCTGCTTCTTGCCAGGAGGTTAGACTGGATGGCCCATGAGGTCTCTTCCAACTCTATGATTCTCAGATCTTAATTCATAAGAATGTGCAAGTTGTAATTATATCCACTAAAGTTTCCTCCATCTTATTTGAAAAGTGTTGGCAATACTCTCAAACATAGTCTTTGCACAACAACTTCCCTCTTTAGCTTTGCTTAGGGTCCATCCTGCAGAACATATCAGAGGAACTTATAAGCTTGGCTACTCCTTTGTGTCTTCATCGCTGCTCTTAAAATGTTTATTAAGCTGCTCTCATTTGTGATGATTTTAATGGACCAGCATTTGGTCTTCATTTCAAAAGAAGCTAGAAAAGGCACTTTTGATCTCAAAGCTTTGCTTTCAGTGTTCAATAGCTGTTGCTTGGCATTGTTTTGCCACAGATATCAAATAGTCACTGTGCTCTGTTTTTCCAACTCTCCAGGCAGGCAAGTGCCCATTCTTCTATTTCTCATGGGGTTTCTCCATGGGTTTCTCCTGTTTCTTTTATATCTGCCTGTCTACTTGTAAAGTCACTTGAGCCATGACCTCATTGCTAGATCTTTGGAACATCTGCCAGAGAAAAGTCACAGATGTTTCACCTTGGGCACAGAAAGAGATCTCCTTTCCCTCATCTTCTTTTTGCTTATGCAGCCTTTTTCTGTACTGCTCTACCTCCAAGGAGCACGGGGCAATTTAATCTTCACAACAAACCTTTGAAATCTAAGGCAGTGTTTCTCAAACTTCCCAATGCCACGACCCCTTAATACAGTTCCTCAGGTTGTGGTGACACCCAACCATAACATTATTTTCGTTGCTACTGTTATGAATTGTAATGTAAATATTTGATATGCAGGATGTATTTTTATTCACTTCACCAAATTTGGCACAAATACCCAATACACCCAAATTTGAATACTGGTGGGGTTGGTGGAGGGATTGATTTTGTCGTTTGGTAGTTGTAGTTGCTGGGATTTATATTTAACCTACAATCAAAGAGCATTCTGAACTTCACCAATGATGGAATTGAACCAAACTTGTCACACAGAACTCCCATAATGAACAGAAAATACTGGAAGGGTTTGGTGGGTATTGACCTTGAGTTTGGGAGTTGTAGTTCACCTACATCCAGAGGGCACTGTGGACTCAAACAATGATGGATCTGGACCAAACTTGGCATGAATAATCAATATGCCCAAATGTGAGCACTGGTGGAGTGTGAGGAAAATAGAAAATAGAGTTGTAGTTGCTGGGATTTATAGTTTCACCTACTGTCCTGAGTTGCCCTTCAAAAAACAGCCTTTAGACAATTTTGAAAGTAAAAGAAAAATGCTTTACTCCAGCAAACACAAGTGATAAGCAAATGCAATTGAAATGTGCAAAAGAAAACAAGGAAATCTTAATCCAGACACAAATTCATGTCTCTTATGAAGTCCCAAAAGAAACACCAGTCTTCCATCAGACAACAGACGATGAACTAAGTTCTTAGAACCAGACACAAAACAGATTCCATAGGAGTGAAAACATAAGTATCAGGGTCGTTGTTACCAGCGAAAGCTGACTCCTCCTGCTACTGATTTATAGCCCTGAATTCCCCATGCAGGAGGTGGTAGGGCATCTCCCAATTAGCTCAGCGTTTTTAGCAGCTATCCTAGCAGACCACCATCTGTGCTCTGTCTCTTTTCGTCTCTCTAGAAATGTGGACACTTTCAAACCCTCATCGTCTGATTCTTCTTCTCCCTCCAATTCCGGAGCACTTCCCTGCTCCCCTTCCTCCTCTGAAGATGAGGAATCCCTAATATCTACCATCAAAGAGCATTCTGAACTGCACTAACAAGAGAATTGGGCCAATTCCTCCATGACCAACAGAAAATACTGTGTTTTCTGATGGTCTTTGGCAACCCCTCTGATACCCCCCCTCTTGACCCCCCCCCCCCGGGGTTCTGACCCCCAGGTTGAGAAACGCTGATCTAAGGAGATGATTCACAGTGTGGAGAAAATGGATAGCATCTTTCTTGCAGATGATGTCCAGAAATGAACAAAATATTCCAGGTGATATCTGACCAACGCAGAATATGAGACTTCTCAGCACTAAATCAGCATTTAGCTGCTATGTCTAATAACCAATGGTTTGTCTATTCCTTGTGAATCAGAGCCAGCTGAAGGATAATTGTAAGGGAAATGTTGTAGCTTTGAAAGAAAAATGGTTCTGTACATCATACAGGTTCCAGACAGATTCCTGGTACATCTCCCAGACATCCATCTCTCAGCGTCTCCTTTATTGTCATTTCTTCTGACAGCTAGTCAAAAAATTAAAAGAGCAAGAGCAAAAGCTAATGAGTTTCCAGGCCAACGTTTCTCTTTGCAATTGATTACCAATCAACTTCGGAACATTTCCAAGTGAAAACAAAGAAGCGAAGCGCTCTGCATAATCACAGAATAATTCTGATGCTCATGAAGGCCCCTTGAAAAAATGCTATCATCCTCTGCTCATCCTCCTTCCAAATGGAAGGAATTGCCACAGGTGGAAATGATACATCATTGGTAAACTTCCCAAGGGCTCCATTCACATTACAATCAAGGTCACGTAGGGCTAGGAGAACCTATTTGTATTTGCCTATGTAGTTTAGTACTGCTTCTCTGGAGCTGGTTTTTGCACAGCTCCAAGGCCTGAAAGAGGGAAGGGATATATTGCAAATAGAGTTTGGATTTCAGCCTTTCAGTTAAAACAATCTTGGACCTCATCATAAGTTGCACTAGAAGTTATGCCAACCTTTCTTTTTTGCTTATATGGCAATTTAGGAGCTTGATGGTCTTAAATTGCTCATCTAGACAAATTCAAGGAGGACAATGGCCAAATGGCTGAAGAACCCAAGAACGGATCCATAAATAGCATGGCAATGAATAAAGGTTACTCGAGGGAGATGATATCAGCTCTTGTCTTCATGTCCTGCTGGTAGGATTCCCAGAATACGAGAGGAATCCATCCGCTTTAGCTTTTCTTAAAAAAGTAAATTTGCATGAGTCTTCATCTCCCAGACTGAACGTGGAACCAAATGACAGACCACCTTGAACACACCTATCTCCTCTATGTCCAGAAGCTCACCATTGTTAGGCTTGGAAGGAAGACCTCCATGGAAACCCAGGAATCTTTATATAAGGATAGGGGGAAAAATATGGAGCTCTAGTTAAAGGTAAAGGCTTTTCCCTGACATTAAGTCCGACTCTGGGGGTTGGTGCTCATCTCCATTTCTAAGCTGAAGAGCCGGTGTTGTCTGTAGTCACCTCCAAGGTCATGTGGCTGGCATGACTGCATGGAGTGCTGTTACCTTCCATCTGGAGTGGTACCTATTGATCTACTCACATTTGCATGTTTTCGAACTGTTAGGTTGGCAGAAGCTGGGGCAAACAGTGAAAGCTCACACCACTCCCTGGATTCGAACCTGTGACCTTTCAGTCAACAAGTTTAGCAGCTCAGTGGTTTAACCCACTGCACCACCAGGTACTTCCAGTTATATTTGATCACAATGGATTAGATGGAAAACTGTCTTATTATTATTGTTATTGTTATCTATACCTTGCTTTATATCTCCCAAAGGAGACTCAAAGTGGGTCATACTCCCTTTAAGTTAGTTTTCTGTATTCCTTCTTTTGTGACTGCAAATTCATGTTTCTGGTATTACATTGTAGGCTTGCAAATTTTGGCAAAACCTCAATCCATTTCTGCTGGATGGATACCTGCAGACCTCCATCTCCATTTTCCTACAACTTCCAAAAATGGGTGGGTAGTCGGATAGCCATTTTTGGTCTGCAGCTGAAAACTGTGGCTAGATCTGGCCCATTAGCATCAGTGGGGAACTTACAAGGTTTCCCTTTCCGTTCCTGGGACCCTTTCCTTTATTCCTTCAAGGAAGCCTGGGTGTCAGCAGCAGGGTTAAGAAAGCACTCTATCTACCCCATTATGTGACAGTGGGGTGGGGGGTGACTTCCCACAGTCTCCCATATTTTTCATTAAGACCTGGATTAAAAGCATTAAGATACCACTCTTTCTGCACCCCCTTCTCTTCTGTCTATAGAGGAGACCGGGTTTAATGCTTTGTTAAAGATGTTTCTTTCTACTCTAGAGGAGACACGTTGCAGGCAAGCATGCTCTCTCCCTTTATGCAGCTTCCAAGGCATTTAAGGAGGCTTCCCACTTCCCAGGGAAGAAAGACTAATCGACCTGGAGTTATCCTCCATGGGCTTCCTTAAAAAAACCCTTCTTTTTCTCAGGCCCTGTCTGGAGTGGGCACGCTTCAATCTCCAGGTTTAATGCTTCCTTAAAGCTGTTTCTTCTTTCTACTCTAGAGGAGAGGTAACTAGGTGGGAGTCGTTTTCAGAGAATGAGGGTTTTCTTTTTGTTTGCTGGGATTAATAATAATAATAATAATATCTTATCTTTTAGAAGTATTTGAAGGAGAGAAAGGGAAGAAGAAGCTAAAAGGTTGACTCTCCAAGCCTCCAAATGCACGTGTACACTCCACCCACCTGTCCTGTACATTCCCAACTCCCAGTTAGTCCTAATAAATAAACAGAATCAAGAAAATAAAGGAAAAACATTAAATTGTGTTGCCGAATAGGGGAGGAGAAGCTGAGATCGGCTGTCACATGTTCCCGTTTCGGACGGGAATCTGTGACGGCTGGCTCCTTGCTGTTATGGGCACCTGAATAAACAAGAAGCCGGATTGGCCGAAGGAAATGGTTAAATGATGACCTGAAGCCCAGTTGAGCTATCCTTCCTGGACTACCTTAAAAATCCCCTCTCTTTTCTCTCTTGTCTCCTGCATATGTCATCAGTTGGAGACCCCTCCCCCTATCAGCAACTGCTGCTCTGAGCCAGAGTGAAGACAGGGGAGGCCAGGGGACAGTTCCACCTTGTCTCCTGTGCTATGCTAATATATAATATATAATATAATATATTGTATATACATATAATATTTATAATATCATAATGTAATACAGTATAATAGTAATAATAATAAGATATTATATATATATATATATATATATATATATATAATATTACATGTAATATTGCTAATAATATTACAATATAATTGTATAGTACAATATAGTGATGTATAGCGCTGATATTGTAGTGTGCTAATGGTATAATGCAGGGGTCCTCAAACTAAGATCCTCAAACTAAGATCCTATAGGCATAACACAGTGTATAGTGAACAACAACCAGTTGTTTACGAAGATTACACATACATAACATAAAGAGTCTTTTGGTGTAAGAGTCTTTTGTCTTCAGGGCATAAGATCCCTTGCTTTAGAGTAAGCGTAATGTAAAGAGTCTTTCTTGGTGTAAAACCAACTTCTCTTCAGGCCACATGGATGTGGATATCCGTGTATAATGAACCGAAAATTTTCTAAAGCAAGGGATCTTATGCCCTGAAGACAAGTTGTCTTTACACCAAAAGACTCTTTATGTTATGTATGTGTAATCTTCGTAAACAACTGGTTGTTGTTCATTATACACTGTGTTATGCCTATACCATATAAATTTGTCGTTTGTTGAATATTATACTATACAAACTGTTAGGCAATATCGACCGTTGTCATTTATGTACCACAACTTTTAGTGGATTTGTGTTTTTTGTATTGTTGGGAATCCATTGTCTTCTTGTGTCCTCAAACTAAGGCCCGGGGGCCGGATGCGGCCCTCCAAGGTAATTTACCCGGCCCTCGCTCAGGGTCAACCTAAGTGTGTAATGACTCAAAAGCACATAACAACAACAACAACAACAACAACAACAATCCTATCTCATCAGCAGGCCCACACTTCCCACTGAAATACTAATAAGTTTATATTTTTAAAAATTGTTCTTCATTTTAATTATTGTATTGTTTTTAAGTGTTTTTTGCACTACAAATAAGATATGTGACCTGTGCATAGGAATTCATTCATGGGTTTTTTCAAATTATAATCTGGCCCTCCAACAGTTTGAGGGACCGTGACCTGGCCCTCTATTTAAAAGGTTTGAGGACCCCTGGTATAATGTATATACATTATCTCTTATAAGTCGCTCTGAGTCCTCTTCGAGGTGAGAAGGGCAGCATATAAATGTCACAAATAAACAAACAAACAAACAAACAAACAAATAAAACAGATCTGGGCTCAATCCGAAGCAAAAAAAAAGTGTCTTTGACAATATACAAACATTCAGACTTAAAAAAGTTCTCGGGCACTTAACAATAAGCAACTGTTTGGAAGAGTAATAAAAGCAAGTATTGCTATTGACAATGGAAGAGCTGCAGAATTCATCCGAAGGCAAACTACTATGACAAATCAAAGTGCTATGAATGTGGAGAAGCAGGACACTTAAGCTATGCTTGTCCTAAGAATATGCTAGGAGAACGTGAGCCACCCAAAAAGAAAGAAAAGAAGAAAAAGAAGAAAATAGCTGAACCAGAAGAAGAAATTGAGGATGAAGAAGAGAGTGAAGATGAAGGAGAAGACCCTGCTCTTGACAGCCTCAGTCAAGCTATAGCTTTCCAGCAAGCTAAAATTGAAGAAGAGCAACAAAGGGCAATACAGATTGCAGGTGAAACCTCAACATCAGATTCAAGACGACCACGGATCAAGAAAAGTGCATATTTTAGTGATGAGGAAGAACTTAGCGACTGATTTGTATTAGATACATACCTATGACATGTGTATATTTGTAGAGATTGTGTGACTGCTAAAACTTCCTTGCCATTGTAAATAAAAAGTATATTACTGGAAAAAAGTGTATGTTTCTAAATTGCAGACAGTAGGTTTTATTCTGTGTTGGCTATACATCTCATAACATATCAATATAATAAAATTCTATATGAAACAGGCACAGAAAGGGACCTAGAGATGGGAAAGGGGGGATGTACATGATGGGCTTGGCAAATCCCATTATCCTTACCTTAGAAATATTTGATTGAAAAGTGTGTGAAATGCGAAACTAGGCTTAATGAAATGTTGGTCTCAACCAGCAGCTCTCACTTGTCTTATGATGGAGCAAAACCACAACCATGTAGTCAGATCTTATAAATACTTGCAGATATTAGATTGTGGTCATATAAATCTGTTAAGTTTTAATCATGGCACATTAGCATGATGGTTTCCATTAACCTATTACCAGCAAGGAAGAGCATTTCCAGCTGAACGTTGGCAATGAATCAGCCTATCAATGGAATAAAGCTTGCAACTGTAAAAGGTCAAAGGCAGGAAGCGTACCATGCGTGGGTGTCTTCTCTCTCCGCCGCACACCTGTGGCTCTTCCTCTTTCATATTCAGAGCTCACTGGATGGCCCTCGCCTTCTATTAACGTGTAATACTTTCCGGTTTCGTGTTCCAAAAAGTAGCTTGGAGACTCTGAACCCTTCATCCCAGACTTCCCGATGCCATATTTACTGATGTCATCGCAAGACACGATCCCAATGTCATCCCTAAGAAGAGAGAAAGAAGTGAGGCAAATGGCTTGTTGGCAACCAATGGTCTACAAGGAGATCAACGTGGTTTTTCTAAAATACAAACAATTAAAATGGAATAGACTATTGTATCCTGCTTTGTCTTAGAAGGATCGCAAGAGTGTCCAACTCAGTTCAAAAATAAATAATAAAGGGAGAGAGAAAACCAAAGGTTGGTGCTTGAAAACACTTGGCAGCTCGTTGTAGGTTTTTTTGGGCTATATGGCCATGGTCTGGAGGCATTCTCTCCTGACGTTTCGCCTGCATCTATGGCAAGCATCCTCAGAGGTAGTGAGGTGAGGTGATGCCTCCAGACCATGGCCATATAGCCCGAAAAAAACTACACCAACCCTCTTGGCAGCTCATCTGGAGCCTTCTCTTGTGTCATTCTTCTCTGGGTCTCTTTTAGAAACTGGTATGCTCTAAGTTTCAACCTAGCAAAGTTAAACAAAAGCCTCAGGTTCCAGGAAAGTGCAGTAGAAAAAGTCCAGAGAAATGTTGGGTCAAGGAGTAGAGCTATCCTCCTTGGACTACCTTAAACATCCCCTCTCTTTTCTCTACTGACTGCAATCTCCTTTCTGCTTCAGGTTTTGCCTCCTTAAAGCTGTTTCTACTTTGAGCTCTAGAGGAGAGGTAGGTTTCTCTTTTTGTTTGCTGGGATTACTTACTATCCTTAACTTTTAGAAGTATTTTCTGAAGGAGAGGAAGGGAAGGGAAAAAAAGAAGAAGCTAAAAGGGTGACTCTGCAAGCCCCCAATCGTGCATGCGCACCTCATACACTGTCCCTCGGGTCCCCAACTCCCATCCAGTCCCACTAAATAAAAAGAATCAGGAAAATAAAGGAAAATAAAAAAGATTTAACTATGATGCTGAAGAGGGGAGGAGGAGCCATGATCAGCTGCCATTTCATAGAATCATAGAATCAAAGAGTTGGAAGAGACCTCATGGGCCATCCAGTCCAACCCTCTGCCAAGAAGCAGGAATATTGCATTCAAATCACCCCTGACAGATGGCCATCCAGCCTCTGTTTAAAAGCTTCCAAAGAAAGTTGGTCCCTTTTCGGATGATAATCCGTTACGGCTGGGTCCTTGCCAGGCCCGTAGCCAGGATTTCGATTCGGGGGGGGGGGGGGCTGAGTTTTTTTTCAGGGGGGGTTTCGGGGGGGGGTGAGTTTCGGGGGAGGGGCTGAGTCTGAGTGAAAGAGAGTCTACCCTAGCAAACCTTTTGTATCATTACCCCAATACCCCCATGCATATGGGATATATTGAGTATGGTGATCAGATCATGATATGAATAAACATAACAGTTTAAATAATGCACCAGTAAGGCCTTTTCGCGAACCACCATGAGAATTTCGGGGGGGGGGGGGGGTTGAAGCCCCTCAAGCCCCCCCCCTCCCGGCTACATGGCTGGTCCTTGCCTTTATGGATACTGGATCAAACTGAAGAAGCCAGATTGGCTGAAGGGAATGGCTAAAAACGGATCCGGGGTCAAGTCTATTGGTAGGTAGCCCTTTCTCGGAATGACTGAAAGGAATAGGGATGTATTTGTGTATTTCTGAGGACAATTTCAAAATTGCAAACCCATACCTAATGGGCAAGATTATGATACAAATTACATATTTTTATTTTATTTTAATGAACATTTCATAAGTATTTGTTTGCAAAAAGAAATCATGCAAAAATACATTTTGGTGCAAAATTTAATTTGGGGAGGGGGCACAGTGTAATATTTCCTGCACACACTCTTTTGTGCCCAAAATAACAATGAAGGAACCCCTGGAAAGTGTACTTTATAGCCCTAGTCTGAAAAGAAAAAGATCAGAATAAATTGCGGCTGGTGAGGGATGAAAAGAGTAACAACAAAAAAAGAGGACTTCTTGAAGTATGTCTGATTGAAGAGGAAGGGACTGTTGCTCAATAAGGATGATGAAATATTAATGCGGACAAAAGTAGATCTTCTCAGCTCTTGTGTTGCTTTTGTCTCTCCTGTAAAGTGGAGCGGTGTCCTGTCTTCCAGAAATAATGCAACTGGCAGAGAATCAAAACTGTGGTTAAGAACTTCTAAGCAATTGGTCAGGAAATCAATAGCTACCTTAGAGAAGTTCAAGTCTGCAAGGACAGGAGTCTTAAAGGTTAGTCGAGTATATTAAACAAACTTGCTAGATACTTTGAACAGTCATATCTACTCAGGTCGAAAGACAAACAGAGAAACCCAAGGAAGGAGAACCCCAGAACATTTTTTCATCCTCCTCTCTCATTAAGAACAGTATTGGCTTTGTATTGTCAAAGGCTTTCATGTCTGGAATCACTGGGTTGTTGTAGCCCAAAAAACCTACAACAACCCAATATTGGCTTTGTATATTTGTCAGGCATGTTGGCTTTCCCTTTCTTTACTATGAGTAAGGGAGACACAGTGCTGGATTAAACCACTAAGCTGCAGAACTTGCTGACTGAAAGGTCGGTGGTTCGAATCTGCAGGACGTGGTGAGCTCCTGCTGTTAGCCCCAGCTCCTGCCAACATAGCAGTTCGAAAACATGCAAATAGGAGTAGATCAATAGGTATTGCCTAGGTGGGAAGGTGATGGGACTTCATGCAAATCATGCTGGCCACATGACTTTGGAGGTGTCTATGGACAACGCTGGTTCTTCAGCTTAGAAATACTGATGAACACTATCCCCCAGAGTCGGACTCGACTAGATTTAATGTCAAGGGGAACAGACTGTGCTCTGGCATCACAAGATGCAGAGCCAATCTTAAGAAATGGGGCTACAAAGTGGAATCCATGACATGCGAGTGTGGAGAAGAGCCAATCACTGACCACCTGCTGCAATGCAACCTAGTTAAGTGCCAGTGCTTCCACTGGGTCATCTGACCACAGAAGGGTTGGGGGCGCAATCCATCTCCCCATCCCATCCCTGACTTACAATATAGACCAGGCATGGGCAAACTTCAGCCCTCCAGGTGCTTTGGACTTCAACTCCCACAATTCCTAACAGCCTACTGGCTGTTAGGAATTGTGGGAGTTGAAGTCCAAAACACCTGGAGGGCTGAAGTTTGCCCATGCCTGGTCTAAACTATTAAGTTAACTATTAAACTATCCTGCTACGATCCACCTAGGGCCCTAAGATCATCTGAGGAGACCCTGCTCATTGTCCCCCCATTGTCACAAGGGACAGGGGCCTTTTCTGTGGTGGCCCCCGGCTGTGGAACTCCCTCCCGAGTGAAATTAGATCTGCTGTATCCCTCTTGACCTTCCGGAAACAAGTATAATAATGGCTATGGGATCAGGCCTTTGGAGAATAGGCTGACCTGCTGACGTGTTGACTTATTTAGAACTGATGTATTGCCCTTGGATAATGATTTAAATTGGTGACTACTGACTATTTATTGTCTGTTTTTATATTGTTTATATGGTTTTATACTGTTTATACTGTTTTATATTGTTATTATTACATTGCTGTTAATTGTATATTTATGTTTTGATGTGGCTGCCATGGGGTGCTACTTTGTTAGCCGGCCTGAGTCCCTCTGCGGAGATTGAGAAAGGACGGGATAGAAAAGCCCTAAATAAATAAATAATAATAAATAAGTCTGAATTGTTTATCTTGTAGTCTATGGTTCTGGTGTCCACATGCAAAGTATACCTGGGGCCATAAAGTCCTGACATGGGGGAGAGGATGAAAACATCTTGGAGAGTCGAGTTGTCCATTTTGGAGCTCAAGCCCATTGTGCTCGTTGGCGTGGTGGAATTGCTCGTTGGGCTGGTTGGAATGACAGGCTGGAGAAAGGGAGGCAGAGGGTGAAAGAGAAGAAAAAGAGAGACAGAAAGAACAGATTGAGTAAAGTAGTCCCTTCTAGCGATTTGCGCCTCCCCCCTCCCTTCGCCGCATGCTCTTTTCTGCAGCAAAAGCTGGCATGTGCATTGGCCTGTCTGGCATCACTTCCTTGGAAGCTTTCTCATGGTTGGCTCTAACAAAAAATTCTCCCCAAAGAGAGATTTGTGGAAATATCTCTATCTCACAGAATCCCTGGAAGCTTAGAGTTATTTGGAAGGCGATGCCTCAGTGGAAGGAAACCAATCTCTCTGTCCCACTAAAGATGTTCTTTCACACTCACATATATCTCAACGTATTATGCACAATAAAAATGTAGGTTATAATTCAGTTACGCAACACGAAGAACATCCAAGATTTAACCCAGGGATATCTCAAGGATTAGGGAATCATAGCCCATGGGTCAGAAGCAGGAAAATAGCATTCAAAGCACCCCTGACAGATGGCCATCCAACCTCTGTTTCAAAGCCTTCAAAGAAGGATCCTCCACCACACTCTGGGGCAGAGAGTTCCACTGCTGAATGGCTCTCACAGTCAGGAAGTTCTTCCTCATGTTCAGGTGGAATATCCTTTACTGTAGCTTGAAGTCATTGTTCCTTCTCGTAGTCTCCAGGGCAGCAGAAAACAAGCTTGCTCCCTCCTCCCTATGACTTCCCCCCACATATTTATACATGGCCCTCATCATGTCTCCTCTCAGCCTTTTTTTTTCAGGCTAAACATGCCCAGCTCTTTAAGCCACTCCTCATGGGGATTGCTCTCCAGACCCTTGATCATTTTAGTCACCCTCCTCTGGACACATTCCAGCTTGTCAACATCTCCTTTCAATTGTGGAAAGGAAAGATCAGAATTTTTGGAATGCTACTGGTCACATTGGGTTGGATCCAGATCCACTCATGAGTCAAACAGAACCATTGAAATGGGTTGACTGGAAAAATATGTGTCGGCAGCTGATTGGCTTAGCATGCCAGGAGCCAGAATTCCGATCGGCTACTGTCTCTGGTTTGCTGCTGAGACAAATGGTTTTAACTGCCACTTTCACCTCAGAGATTGAAGAGAGCGCTGACTGGAAATAGCTGTCAACTCTCTGAAGCCTGATCATTTCTAAGGCATGAAGCATATTTTAAAGATTGTTTAAAAGGACTGTTTATTCCCTCTGCTTTCTGTGTGAATTCAGAGATACTGCTATATATATATATATATATATATATATATATATATAGCCATTCCCTGCCACGCATTGCTGTGGCCCAGTTCGTGGACTGTTCAATTTCTAGGGAAATCTAGTTCAGGATATTTTTGGCTAGATTCCTAAGGGGCAGTTTGGGGAGTTACTTTCAGAGATTAATTTCCTGAAGTAATTTTTTGTGGTGGAACTTTGAAGACTTGTAACCCACAAGAGTTTAAGAGTTTACTCTAACGCAACCAAAAGCTTTTTATGCCAGTATTTTCCAAAACCAATAAGCATTTGTACCTGAATTATTTCAACCTTGTTCAATAAACCTTCTTATTCTTTCATTAACTTATACCAGCCTCAGTGTGTGTACCTTTGTGGTCAAAGTATTTCTAAAGTCAGCTTCACAGCAGCCACTAAGAAACTACAGTGGCACAGTGTGTGTTAAAGAACAAACTCACAATATTACCTCAGCCTGATTAATGCTGGAATGGTAGCAGTGGAATTCATTTGAAGAAGCATCTTAAGTCTCTCAGTTCTAGTGTTTCCCAGTTCCTACCTTTTAAAATGCGAAATGTCTCTCCCCTTCTCTGCTCTAATCTCCCCTGATATTGGTCTATTCAGTGGGATATATTTCAACGATTAAAATAAAGAGAAATTTAAATATACAGCTGTTTCAACAACCATACTCCCTCGTCTTTTTGATGGCTTTATTTTAGGTGGTGCCTGTGTGTTATACATAGCTTTTACATTTTGCAGGGTTCACCATCTCTTGATGGTGCAGCAATGTAAATCAGAGAAGTATCAGTATTGTCCTTCCATAAATATTCATAAAGTGGTGTAACGAGAGTGGTTTGCTAAGGTAATTCAATGTCGGAAGGGGAGAGAACCAGAAATGGTAACTGTAAGGGAAAGAGATCCTTTCAAGAAGCCCACATGGGATCTCTGATATGAAATCATCCCACTCATATCATGCCAGGTCCCTCTGGGGATGCACGCAGCATGGTTGGCACGCCTGCCATGTTTTCTAATTAAAAGCTGACAACATCGGAATAAAACACTGTCACAGGAGAACGTTCTCCTGCTGTTACACGGCACACGATGGCAAAGCTAATGCGCTGATGGAAAACGCCGAGACAGGGCCAAGAGAGATATTTTGGAGGCTTCGTTGCATGGCTTGCTTTATCCCGCTGTACTCTGGAACCAGTTTACATGCCACATGCGCACACATACAAATTAGCATTCAGTGACAGTAGCATCCAATGTGTGAATTAGACCTCACTAATTGCACTCGGTAGCAACCTTCAAATCATGATTATGAATAATGCGGAATCATCTGTTGCTCCATAGGACAGGATTGGATTCCATGGGTGGATCTTGGAGGGCAATAAACATAGGCAAATCTTTGGGGGAAACTTCTTAAAAAGGAAAAGTACTTTGGGACTTGAATAGACTAAAAAGCATCCCTTCCCTTGCAGTAGGGATTTATAGCTTTATTTATTGCATTCTCATATACACAAAGGAAAACATTCAATAATGTTTCCCCCTCCCAAATGTAAAAAAATATTGTGGCGAAAATATTCCAAGAGTCTCACTTTGGAAAAATCTCCTAAAGATGTTCCGACTCAGTCGTTCTGCTCCCACAACTGCAATGATAAGGGAATGCTCAGCCCTACAGCAGAGAGTACACAGCAGAGCACCTGATGAACCAACCTGGACACAGCATATTATCTGAGAACGCAGAAATGCTGGACCATTCTAACAACCACCATGTCAGGCTACACAGAGAAGCCATTGAAATCCACAAGCATGTAGACAATTTCAACAGAAAGGAGGAAACCATGAAAATGAACAAAATCTGGCTATCAATATTAAAAACCTCAAAAATTATACAGTAAATAAAGAACAAAACTCAAACACAGAGGAACTCCAGACAAGAAATAATCAGGAACAGCTAATCACCTCTCAACAAAGGTTTCCCCCAGGCAATAACAAGCCACACCTGAAAACTCTCAGGCCATCAAATGCCAATCACTGTGGCTGTTAGAGCTCAGCCTGTGATTGTTTTTCAGGATCAGGGTGCTTTGGATGTGGGGAGTGATGTCAGTGAGTTTCAATATGGCAATGGTTTGGTCAAGGATATTAATGCAGAGAATGACAAGGAGATCCCTGTTCAAAGTGCAGTTTCCCATGAGAATGTCCCTGAAGGGTGTGGGGATGATGGTGTACTCCCTGAATTGTTACCAGAGAGTACCCAGGATTTGAGGCTTGAAAACAACTCTGCACCTGCAGAAGTTAATGAGCAAATAGATAGACGGTAGGAGATTAGTCAAAACAGACAAGCTGAACAGTGCCTTCGGCGGTCTGCCAGAATCTAACAGAAAAAGATAAGGGAATCTCAATTAAAGTGAAACCAATTTATGAGTGTTTGGGATAGCTTAACGAGGGGATAAAAGTTCCAAGTATGGGAAATATAGTCAGATGAAGCATGGTTTGAAATCAAGTGTAGTTCTCGTCCTTGTTTCATGAAAGCCTTGATGGGAAGATTCTTCAGTTCTTGTGGGTTTTTTCGGGCTATATGGCCATGTTCTAGAGGCATTTCTCCTGACGTTTCGCCTGCATCTATGGCAGGCTTCCTCAGAGGTCTGCTGGAGCTGGGAAAAAAGGGGTTTATATATCTGTGGACTGACCAGGGTGAGACAAAAGGCTTTTGTAAGTTGGGCTAGGTGTGAATCTTTTCAACTGACCACCTTGATTAGCATACAATGGGCTGACTGTGCCTGGAGCAAACTCTTAATGAAAGGTGCTTAGATGTCCCTGCCTGTTTTTCTCTCTGCTGTTTTAATTTTAGAATTTTTTAATACTGGTAGCCAGATTTTGTTCATTTTCATGGTTTCTTCCTTTCTGTTGAAATTGTCCACATGTTTGTGGATTTCAATGGCTTCTCTGTGTAGTCTGACATGGTGGTTGTGAGAGTGGTCCTTGTTTCTTGTTTAAGTATTTCTTGTTTCATGGTTTGGATTCTTGGATTGTATAAATGCCTTGGATTAATGTTTCCTGCTTTTCTGAATTATATTAGAGAAGTGTGGACTTTGTTTTTATGGAGTTTGCTGAACTTTACCTTGGACTATTTTTGCTCCTGCTTATCTTCTTACCTAATTGGATTTACCTAGTTCTTTAAAGTGCTTTTTACTTGCTGCTTTTTTATTATCTTCAATAAAAGGATTGTTTTCCTAACAACAGTGTGGTGTTTACATTCAGAGGGCTTTTCCTGTCCTGGAGTGCAACAGTGGCCAATTGAAACATTCACACCTAGCTTCAACAGACAAGAGTTCTTTCCTTAGATATATAAACCCCATTTTCCTAGTTTCCAACAGACCTCACAACCTCTGAGGATGCCTGCCATAGATGCAGGTGAAACATCAGGAGAGAATGCTTCTAAAACATGGCCACACAGCCCAAAAAACCTACAACAACCCAGAGTATACAGTGTTGTATATTTACTATAATAATATGCAGCATGCAGCATCTTAGATGTTTGGATGTCACTGGATTCTTCCTTTCGGGAAGTGTAACTCCGGGGCAACAGAAGTCTGTTCCTCTGACATCACCCACAAGCTGGGTTTCAAATAAATGGCCTCTGAAAACTCTTGAAGGCAGAGACATTAGGAATATAAGGCATCATTCAACAGTCAGAGCATCGATCCTTTTAGCTCAAGCACTGCCAACTTGGACTGAACATGTGCTCCAGACTTTTAAGCAGGATTATTCCTTTTCTCCCTGGAGGCTGGCATCATCTTAGATACTTATGCGCATGTAAATGTCCTTTACATAGGCATATGTGGAGGCAGGTATTCTCCCCTTCCCTCTGCAACATCCATTCACCTATCTCTCATTTCCCAAACAGCCTCTAAAGTCCTATGTAAGGCCATTCCCTGCTTTGTCTAAAAGAGCCAGGATCACAGAAGCATTCCTTGATATCAGAACCAAAGTCTACCATGAGGTGCATCTACACGGCAGAATCAATGCAGTTTGACACCATTGAGCCATTATCATTATGGTGGTATCAAACCTTACACTATATGGTATTGCAACCACTGTGTCTCATTCAATTATCAACCAAACCTGATGCTCCTTAGTTTCCAAAATCAGACAAATTCAGGTGGATTCAAAATGGAATGGCTGGGAGGCAACATTTTTTGGTAATAGCATAACTCGCCTCTTTTCCTCTATTTTGGGAAGGGGAGTAGAGGTGCTGCCTCTGTAAATGGCAATAGCAGCAACAGACCCTGCACATTGGTAGCCCTTTTATATCTCCCACAATGTGTGTATGTGTGTTGTGGGGAAGGAGAGGAAGGCAGCTGCTATATACAAACAAATGGAGAAGAGTATTCTGAGAAAAGTCTGCAGAAAAAGTTCTTTTTCAAGGGAAGAGTGGGAAAAACAAACAGACTTTTGCTTGAAAAAACATCGGGAGAAGAACCATAACATCCACACCGCACCTCTAGACGTCAAGAAGGCATTTGATTGGGTTCCATGTGATCTTATATGAATGGCATACTGCAAGTCGCTTCCGGTTTACACTTTACACAAATGATCAGCCACTGCTAGAAAGGACAGAGTTTCTTCTATGCTGACGATCATGCCATCACCGCCCAAGCAGGGAGTTTTGAAATGGTTGGACAAAAGCTCTCCGAAGCTTTAGATGCTCTTGCTGCCTATTACAGGGAAAACCATCTTATTCCTAATCCATCTAAAACACAGAAATGTGCTTTTCATCTTAAGAACAGACAAGAATCTCGAACTCTGAGGATTACTTGGGAAGGAATCCCACAGAAAAGAAAACTTTGGGCACATCTATGCTGTAGAATGAATCCACTTTAATTGCCTTGGTTCAATACTATAGATTCATGGGGACTATTGTTTTACAAGGCCTTGAGCCTTCCTTGCTAAAGGATGCTGATGCCTTACCAAACTACAAATCCCAGCATCCCATAGCATTGAGCCATGGCCATTAAATTACTGTCCCTCAGATAGGAGGTTCTCCTGAAGCAGTTTCTTCCCCTTTTGCTTTGGCTCAGCATTAATATTACCATATCATGGAAATCTAATACACAGCCTCATTTTGTCAAGGTAATTTATCCAAAAAACGGTAAGCAGACTTATAGCATAAGAATTCCTTGGAGATTTGATCCCTTCCTATGCAGGATCCTTGGGAGGTGCATGATTGGTCTTGCAACCAGGGAAAAGTGAGTGCTAGAAATAATATCATACAAAAGCTGACTGGCATAACCTGGGGATCACAACCAGACACAGTGAAGGCATCTGCCCTTGCACTACGCTACTCCGCTGCTGAGTACGCATGCCCAGTGTGGAACATGTTAAAACAGTGAATGTGGCTCTTAATGAGACATGCTGCATTATCACAGGATGCCTATGCCCTACACCATTGGAAAAATTATACTGTTTAGCTGATACCTCACCACCTGACATCCAACAGGAAATAGCAGACAACAATGAAAGGACCAAGGCAATGACATCTCTGGCTCATCCTCTGTTCGGATATCAGCCAGCACGCCAATGCCTTAAATCAAGAAATAGTTTTCGAATATCTACAGAGATACCAGCAGGAACACCTCAGCAAGCGAGAGTCCAAAAGTGGCAGGCTAAAACCCAGAACCTCAACCCTTGGCTGATAATGGATGTTGAGACTGGATTCTGATTTTACTGTTGAGGCACTAATGATTGTTATACTAATGTTTAATTGTTGATGCTATAATCTGTTTTAATTGCTTTATACTTGTCTTGTGATGTTTTGCATTGATGTTGTTAACCGCTTTGAGTCGCCTGAGAAAGGCTGAGGAGAGCGGTGTATATAAGTAAGTAAGTAAGTAAGTAAATAAATAGGGAGTGATACACTCCATCTTGGGCACACAGAAGACTAGACAACCTGGAAGGTACTGAACCGACTGCATTCTGGCACCATGAGATGCAGAACCAACCATAAGAAATGTGGCCACAAAGTAGAGTCCACGACGTGTGAGTGTGGAGAAGAACAAACTACAGACCACCTATTACAATGCAACCTGAGCCCTGCCACATGTACCATGGAGGACCTTCTTATAGCAACACCAGAGGCACTCCAAGTGGCCAACTTCTGGTCCAAGGACATTTAGTATAATGTCAAGTTTTAAAAACTTTGTTTGTGTTTTTAAATATATTACAACTGTACTCTCATTTCATTTCTGATATGATAAATAAATAAATATACCAGGGAAAATTCAATAAATATGAGAATGGTCCTGCCTTGGCCTTTAATAAAAACAATGTCCATCAGAAGGAGACCCAGCCCTAGGTGAACCTTACCTGTAAGGCTAGCGGTTTCCACCGTACGTTCTTCAGGAGGGCCGGGGCGGACACCAGGGTGTTCTGGGGCCGTTTCTTCAAGGTTAAGATCACGCCGTTTGGGTCTTCACGCAAGGCATTGACCAGGTTCTTTAACTGCCAGCCAACCTGAGGAGAAATCCCATAATGGACTTTTGAAAGATTTCCCTTCCCCTTTAGTTTCTTGAAATAGCAACGGCTGTTCTGTATGACCGACAAGGGATGTCCCGCTATTATCACTGCGGCGTATATATATATATATTGGTTACATATATTAACAACTTTATAGACCATTTGTGGCCAGAAATAGAAATTACGGAATTCCCACCAAACGTTGCTTCTTTCTCTCCAACAGAAACAGAGGTTCGATCGTTATGGAAACAATAAAATATCAGTGGCAATCCCCAAAAGCTCAAATATTTTCCCCCAAAGATAATGATGAACTGCTCTAATTTTATATATCCCTTTTAAAAAAAACACACACACAGAATTATTGCTTTTAATTATCTGTTCTGGTGAAGTATCTGTGTATTTCACCGGAGGATTACCGAACAGCAGCTACAGGATAATTACAAAATGAATCCTCGCTATTGTAATAGGACCTGTTAATTTGGGGATGCGGGGAGACGGAAGAGGGATTTCCCAGCATATTGTAGAACAATATTGGTGCAATTTCTTCAAGGTGTTTAATTACCGATAAAACATCGTTTTATTTGACTTTACGGAAAACTCCACGGAGAGGGACTGAACTTCTAAATTACTGCGAGCCATAACCATTATTGGAAATTAAAAAAACAAAACCCACAAGGGCCATATTTGTGTATGTGTGTGTGTCCCTCACAACGTATTGTGTGTGTCAGAACTGCTTTGTGGTGCTTGAGATCTCTTTGTTCTCCTGAATAAACATCTCATCATCTCGCCAAATGCAATGCTTAAATAGCATTCTGAAATGGCTCTTAAACCAATAGCCTGAACTGATGAATGGAGCAGAGCATCGAAAACGTTGTTTTCCTCGTTTAATTCTCTCCACACAGACACACAAACACATCATGGAGGATTTCCAGAGGTCTCTTTTGAAATTTCATGAGTGCATATTGGGAGAAACTTGCACGATATTTCAGCAAACCACACAATTTACTTTTGGTTCTGTTTGAAAGTAACAGCACAGAAAAGCAGGCTTTGGGTTTCCTTACTGGTGCCTGGGAAGCATCTACACTGCAGAATGGATGCACTGTTGAAGGCTTTCATGACCAGAATCACTGTGTTGTTGTGTGTTTTCTGGGCTGTATGGCCATGTTCCAGAAGCATTCTCTCCTGACGTTTTGCCTGTATCTATGGCAGGCATCTTCAGAGGTTGTGAGGTTGCGTGCCATAGATGCAGGCAAAACATCAGGAAATAATGCTTCTGGAACATAGCCTGGAAAATACACAACAACCCAGAATGGATGCAGTTTGACACCACTTAAATCTCAATGTCTCATTGTGATGGATTCATGGGAGCTACAAGGTCTTCTGCCTTCTCTGCCCAAGAGTGCTGGTGTCTCACCAATGGACAACCCCCATGATTCCATAGCATTGAGCCCTGGTAGATAAACTGCAGTCTGTTGTAGATCAGACTGAGGCTCCTGAGGCTGATTCGTTCATTGATGATTTAGAGAGGGCTGTGGGATTGTCTGTGGAATTTCCTGGGGCTCGAGGTGATGAAGATTCAAGTCAGAGGAATGATGCTTCTCTCTGTGAGAAATCTGATATGAAAAGTACAGGGCTTCAAGGGCTGCAACAGGAATGCAACATTAGATAAGGAGTTGAGTGAAGAGTTAAATGATACAGAAGGCTCTCAGAGCATCGAAAACATTGTTTTCCTCGTTGAATTCTCTCCACAAAGACACACAAACACATCACGGAGGATTTCCAGAGGTCTCCTTTGAAATTTCATGAGTGGATATTGTTAGAAACTTGCGCTATAGTTCAGCAAACCACACAATTTACTTTTGGTTCTGTTTGAGAGTAACAGCACAGAAAAGCAGGCTTTGGGTTTCCTTACTGGTGCCCGGGAAGCATCTACACTGCAGAATGGATGCACTGTTGAAGGCTTTCATGACCATAATCACTGTGTTGTTGTGTGTTTTCTGGGCTGTATGACCATGTTCCAGAAGCATTCTCTCCTGACGTTTTACCTGCATCTATGGCAGGCATCTTCAGAGGTTGTGAGTTTGCGTGCCATAGATGCAGGCAAAACATCAGGAAATAATGCTTCTGGAACACAGCCACACAGCCTGGAAAATATACAACAACCCAGAATGGATGCAGTTTGACACCACTTAAATCTCAATGTCTCATTGTGATGGATTCATGGGAGCTACAAGGTCTTCTGCCTTCTCTGCCCAAGAGTGCTGGAATCTCACCAATGTTCAACCTCCATGATTCCATAGCATTGAGCCCTGGTAGATAAACTGCAGTCTGTTGTAGATCAGACTGAGGCTCCTGAGGCTGATTGGCTCATTGATTATTTCGAGAGGGTTGTGGGATTGTCTGTGGAATTTCCTGGGACTCAAAGTGATTCAAGATTCAAGTCAGGGGAATGATGGTTCTCTCTGTGATAAATCTGACTTGTAAAGTACAGGGCTTCAAGGTCAGTCAGAGGAGCTAGAAACTGCAACATTAGATAAGGAGTTGGGTGAAGAGTTAAGTGATACAGAAGGCTCTCAGGGGAAATCAGACCTGTAGCTGGGGGGGGGGGGGGGGGTTGGGATTCAACCCCCTCTCGAAATTTTTCAGGTTAAAAAAAAACACAGGTTTACTCATGAATTTTAACTGGTTAACCAAATCCCCATGCTGTCTATGAGATGCAAAAAATTAAGAGTCTCTCCAGAATTGCAAGCACGATTTCAAGTAAATATTGACAATTTATTCACACTATCATTACTTGCAGCAATAGCTGATTTAATGAAGCAACCAAGTGGGGGTGGTGGTGTTGAATCCTCTCATTAAGGAAGCCAGACTTGGTGGAGGTGGTTGACAGGGGAGGATCTACAGGCTACTGAAGGCTGCTCTACCCCCTGCTGTGCTCTTTGATTCAGTGTTAGCTAGGAGGCAGGTTTCAACCCCCCCCCAACACAAAAAAAATTTCAACCCCCCCCCCCCCCCCAAATTTTCAACACTCCCCGGAATTTTTTTGTGGCTACAGCCCTGGGGGAAATGATATGACTTCATGGGTGCCTAGTAATTAGATAAAGGTAAAGGTTTTCCCCTGACATTAAGTCCAGTCGTGTCCAACTCTGGGGGTTGGTGCTCATCTCTATTTCTAAGCCAAAGAGCCAGCATTGTCATAGACACCGTTACCTTCCCATCAGAGTAATACCTATTGATCTACTCATATTTGCACATTTTCGAACTGCTAGGTTGGCAGGAGCTAGGGCTGACAGTGGAATCTCACACCACTCCTCGGATTTGAACCTGCGACCATTCGGTCAACAAGTTCAGCAGCTCAGCAGTTTAACCCACTGCACCACCAGGGGCTGTAATTAGCAAGGTTTAGTCAGGCAACGTAGCATTCAAGTGAGAAGCTAGGCCTGAATTCTTCGGTTCTTGTTTCAAGTCAAGCCTTGGTTTTGGATTCAAGTTTAGTAGGAGTTTCTATGTTCCTGTTTTTGGGGTTCCTGTTCAAGTATACCTTTTGCTTGTGGACTTAAGCTGTTCTTGTGACTTTGGGTTATTCATGGACTGTATTACCTTTGACTCTGTAGGAAGCATTTGGATTCCTGTTGGATCATCACCTATTGCTAAACCTTTTTGGGTTATACATCTACTTTCTTTATTCCTGATTTTCCCTATATTTTTGTGTGTGTTTCTACAATAAACTGTTTGCTTATTTTCTGGACTCTTGTGTTGTGTTGTGATTATAGGTATTCCCAGGCCTGGAGTGCAACAGGGTCAAACCGCATTAATTAAACCATGTAGATGCACCCCACAAAAAACCTGGCCATGATCCTGCATCAGAGGCTATGATGCAAAAACCTTACAATGATATTATTCGTATACAGATAGATTCTGACTCATGAGATGCATCTGCAGTATAGAATTAAAGTACTTTCATTCCACTTTAACTGCTCTGGCTCAATGCAATGGGATCATTGGAGCTATAGTTTTACCAGGTCTTTAGCTTTCTCTTCCAATGGTGCCTCATCAAACTACAAATCCCATGATTCCATAACATTGAGCCAGGGCAAGTGCAGTGTTGTCAAACTGCTTTATTTCTACAGTGTGAATGCACTGTGATGCACCCTACATCACAGTGGCTCAGCAAACGCACACTTACTGTCTTATTAACATTAATATAACTCACAAATAGTTTATGAGGTGATTTCTTTTAACCTAGTGAGTCTCCTCGGTAATAAATTAATCTTCGGTGTATTTTGGCACTATCTTTTTATCTCCCTGCATTTAAGCTCGCCATCAACAAAGTCTCATTTTCTTAATATTTAATCAAGTATCGGAGAACTGGCTCTAATTTTCAAGCTCTGTATTTTTAAAAAGTTAAAATCTGGGAATCTCTGAGGCTTCACCCGCGACTTCATTCTGACGAATGCTACATAATTAATGTCCTGAAGATAAATGGCTCGGAGGAGAAACCTTAATGAGGGAACCATTAAAATACTAAGAATAAACGCGAGAGCAGCTTGCCCTGAATGTCAGCAGGCTCTGATGGCAAACTCTGAGGATGTAATCACTGGTATTGCTCAGGTATTATAGCTGGGCAAAATGTAGAGACATTATATCATGGAAGACTGGTCCTTCTTGAAAAGGCTGTTGAAACGTTGGCTGACAACCAGCATTACGACCCTTCATTTTAAAGAGCCAAGTATTTTCTAGGGGCCCCTTAAATTGGGACTAACCAGCTCCCCAGGTTAGAATCAGATGAAAAATCCTTCTGAAGATGCATCTACACCAATGGTTCCCAACCTTTTTTTGACCAGGGACCACTTGACCAGGGGCCACTTTAACCAGGGACCAGGGACCACTTTGACCAGGGACCACTTAACCAGGGACCACTTGACCAGGGACCACTTGGTCAGGGACCACTTGGCCAGGGACCATTTGACCAGGGATCACTTGACCAGGGACCACTCAACCAGGGACCACTCGGCCAGGACCACTTAACCGGGGACCACTTGACTAGAGACCACTTTGACCAGGGACCAATTTGGCCAGGACCACTTAACCAGGGACCACTTGACTAGAGACCACTTTGACCAGGGACCAATTTGGCTAGGCATCACTTGACCAGGGACCACTCTGACTAGGGACCACTCTGACCAGGGACCACTCAGCCAGGACCACTTGACCAGAGACCACTTTGACCAGGGACCAATTTGGCCAGGCACCACTTGACCAGGGACCACTCTGACCAAGGAACACTCTGACCAGGGAACACTCTGACCAGGGACCACTTGACCAGGGATCACTTAACCGGTGACTACTTGACCAGGGACAACTTGACCAGGGACCACTTTGACCAGGGACCACTCTCCAATATTAGTACCAAAAGGTTTACGAATCAGTTTTGGTCAACTTTAGATTTGGTTTTGTTATTTAGGATGCTGATTCAGAAAATTGTATTGGATAGACCACATCAGTTCTAGTTTCTGTTACAGAACACATGCCATCCAGTAGTTACCAACCGCTAACCCACAGAAAACCATATTTAATAATCTAGATCTGATGTGATAGTAGTAATCTTTTGTGGGTGGTCACCCTCTCCCCTCCCAACATCCTTGTTGCCTCAACGTTATAAGAGGGTTTTGCAAGACCGATTGCTCTCGTTGCTGCATTGTTTTGAGTCAACGGTGTAGTAATGGTGAGGCTGCAGACCATATTTTTGTTCTTGTGGACCACTGGTGGTCCACAGATCACAGGTTGGGAGCCACTGATCTACACTATAGCGTTAATGTTATTGGACACCACTTGAAACACCATGGCTTAAGGCTATGGAATCCCAGGATTTGTAGTCTGGCAAATCCTGGGATTCCATAGCACTAAGCTGTGGCAGTTCAAGTGGTGTCTAATGATATGAACTCTATAGTGTAGATACTCAACATGAGTATGAACATGGAAGAGTCAATCTTTGGAAGGAGTCTCTGCACCTCTAGCCTAGAACAATACTCTATTTCCAGAACTTTACTACTGTATATAATGAGATTTGAAAATCCATGGATTCCTGGAATCAAACTTTAGCAGATATTGGGGGCACTGTATTCAAAATGTCTATTATAAGCCAGTGTAGATGAGGTCTTAGAAACTACCTCAAGCTTTGAAAGAAATCTATCAATATCACAGAAACACAACACAAACCAAGACCTGGAAAGCTTTCTTAGGAGTCATTGACTAATTCAATGAGCAGAATTAGTCATCGCCTGTTACCTCATATACAAAGAATTGAACCAAAGAAAACTTACATGCAAGAAAACTTACATGCTTTGATTTCTCCAAGAAGTACAAACCTTCACCAAAATAAAATGCATTGAAATATAAGTTGACTCCAGATTCATACTTAGACTCCATGTTCACATTTACTGAGGAGAAAGGCAGGATGGTGATGATGGATGGATCTCCACCGCGCTATATCCCAGGATCTGATCCCAGATTATTTGCTTTGAACTGGATTATATGAGTCTACACTGCGAGATAATCTGGAATCAGATCCTGGGATATAGAGTAGTATAGATCCAGTCGATGATGATGATGATGATATAAAGTGATAGAAATGATCTCAAGTTCCACCAAAATCCATGTAGGAATACACAGCTAAAGCACTCCTAAGAGATCACCATCTAACTTCTGTTGAAACACCTTCAAAAGAGTAGAGTTTGCCAGACTCTTACAATAAAGAAGTTTAGGTTTTGTAATAGTTGTGGTGTTGATTCTGAAGGAAAAGAAAATAAGTTTGATCCAACATCCTTTCTCATGTCGACTAGAGAAAGGCCAAGTGGCAAAAAATGGTTGGTAGACAGAAATACAATTTTGGGAATATACTTTTTCAGAAAAACAAAACAAACAACTTCTCAAGCCTCCAGTAGTTGTTTGTTATATATGTAATTGTTTACTGTATTGTACATGTGTATTGGTTTGCGATTTTACCTAACCTCTTTGTTGTGGGAGGGGGATGCAGACCACGTGATCAGGTCTGGACATGTTCAGGACTGAGATTCCTTTTTAGATCAGTGTTTGCTTTAGACTTCAATGGAGATAGAAGCTATTACACTCTTAGAGAGAATAGAAGCTATTAGACTCTTAGGCCCCTTCCACACAGCTGAACAAAATCCCATATTATCTGCTTTGAACTGGAATGTATGGCAGTATGGATTGAGATAACCCAGTTCAAAGCAGATACAGTGGAATTTTCTGCCTTGATCTTCTGACTTCTGATGATATGACTGTGTGAAAGGGCCCCTAGAGAAAGGGGAAGCCATCTGTATGCTTTCAGAAGTTAGTGTGTGTTTGTGTCAACAGCAGCGAGTACAGGTTAGACTTCATCATAGGAACAGTATGCTATACAAAAGCCATTAGGCTCCATTGAACTATGGACTATTGCTTCTAAGGAAGATGCCCCATTTTACCTACACAGAGAAACTACTTAAAATCCTATTGTAACTGGATTCATAAGCAAAGTGTGTGTATGCTGTATACATGAAGTTTTCTGAGTAAACCAACTCTGTTACTTTTAAAGTAACGGGAGACCCGGGAAAGCTTTTGCACAATTAAAACTTCTGCTCCAGCTGTGTCCGTACCTTGGGAAGTCTAATCTGGCCATGGGAGTCCATGCTCTTGTTACATCCCAAATAGATTACTGCAATGCGCTCTACATTGAAGACTGTTCGGAAACTTCAACTAGTCCAAGAGGTGGCAGCCAGACTACTTACTGGAGTGACATACTGGGAGCATACCACCCTCCTATTATGTCAGCTCCACTGGCTGCCTGTCCAGTTCTGAGTGCTGGTCTTGACCTATAAAGCCCTATATGGTTCTGGCCCAGCTTACCTGTTGAAACGTATCTCCCCTTATGTCCCACCTCAAAATTTACAATTTTCCTGGGAGGCCCTGCTTTCGATCCCACCTTCGTCGCAAATGTGCTTGGTGAGGACGAGTGACAGGGCCTTCTCGGTGGTGGCCCCATGCCTGTGGAACTCGCTCCCCAGCGAAATTAGGTCAACTCCTTCTCTCCTTTCCTTCAGGAAAAACTTGAAGATGTGGCTAAGAGACCAGGCATTCGGATAGCAGGGTGACAATAAAAATGATGACAATGCAATGGAAAACGGACTGTGGACTGGCTTCGGATTAAGTTGTTGACTTAATCCAAACTATTTGTACTATTTTAAATGATTTTTAAATCTAATTTATTGTTTTTTATTATGTAGCTGTTGTTTTATCTGTTGTACATATGGGGCATCAAATTGTTGTCGGCTGTAAGCTGGCCTGAGTCCCCCTTCGGGGGTAGAAAAAGTATAAATATTTGAAATAAATAATTAAATAAATAAATACATAAACCTGTTTATTTTTTCTCTTGAAAGCATGTTTAAAGGCAAATATATTTAAGGGAGAGGAGATTTTCTTTGGGAAACTTCAAAGAACATTTCTGAGACTCTGCTGAATACGTTTTTGTGCATTGGCATGCCTTTGTCCCTAGCAGTTCAAAGACATATCTAGGTTAATCAGTTTAACAGCTGAGAGACTTAGTTAACTTGCATGATTACTGGTGAACATCATTTTTCAGAAGCTTGTGACTTCTAACAAGGTTATGTCTTTCCAGTGGCCAGGTTATGCATCCCATTTCCCAAACGGTTATGGAGATTCACATTTTCCGAAAAACAACAATCCCTTACTTTGAGTGAACAAGAAACAGGCTTCTTAGGGAAATCTAGGTAAGACGCTTAAGAGTGACTAGAATGAGAATCAGAAGAAAGAATCAAGGATCTCCAGAAAGGAATACATGCCTCGTGTCAAGCTTTTAAGGCTGGAAAGAGATGACAGCCTTTAAAGGAGATGAGAGCAGTTTTGGGGCAGATTTGCTTCCCATTCTGTAGGTGCAAACATCTTTTGCAAAAAAAGAAACTTGCAAAAACTTCAGCTCTCCGAGGAAAAAGAATCCTGTCGCCTGTCTCCAGCTTGTGAAATCTCAGCAGCTCCAGAGACAGCTCAGCTTGGTAGGATGCCTGTTACAGAGAGGATCAGCAGTTTCTATGTCTACGCATGCCTTCAGACAGCATATTTGTGCGTTTTCCTTACCAAGATAAATAGCAGTAGCGAAGAGGAGATGGAAAAGAGGGGAAAGAGCAAAAAACAGTCGGTAAAATGAGGAAATGAGGTGAAGGTAGAAGACAAAGGATGGCCAGCATTTCTAAAATTGGAATAACTGGGGACAAGAGGCCAAAGCTGAGGTTAGTTGGAGGAAGAAGAAAGATAAAAAATACTAAAAAAGAAGAATCAACAGAACTGGAGCAGAAGGATGTGGAGGACAGATAAATAGCCCAGTTAGGGATGCATTTGGGACCTGAAGTCCTAAAGGAAGAGACAACAAGGGGCAATTGTAGCCCTATGATAACTGCCATAGCTTCATCCTATGGAATTCTGGGGTTTTGTAGTTTATAGATGAGTACATACAGCCCTCCACATTTGTGGGTTTGACACTGACACATCTGATTATTTGTGGATTTGGATAATACGTTCTCTCTTTGAGCGTCAAGGTCCCCCAGTGCAACTTCTACCAGATGTTGACCACAGACACGTGTTGGAGAACCTAGAGTTTCATAGAGAGGACACTTCTGTATGAATCCCTAGGTCATCCAGTGTGATTCTACAATCAACATTCAGCAGAAGTTCACCACAGAACCATATTGGAGGACCCAGATTTCTAGAGAATTGTTTTCTGAGGCCTATCTATCTATAGAGAAAGAGAGAGAGAGAAACCTCAACTTAAGAGTATCCCACCGTAAGAGCATTTTGAGTTAAGATCTGTCAATTGGACTTGGTTTTGCTTTGACATATGAGCATTGTGCCAGAGGGAGCACTAGTGCAAGAATACAGGGCTTTAGGACTTCTAGGGAGAAGACTCCATGCCTCATGCTCTTGTCCGCTTTAGGAACTTTAGGTGAGCTGATTTTGTATGGTTTTAATTCCTGGTTTTAATTCCTGATTTTGTATGGTTTTAATTCTCTTCATGTTTGGCTTCATGAAGAGAAAGAGGGAAAGAGAGCAAAAGAGGGAGGGAATGAGGACAGGAGGAAGAAAAGAATGCTTCTGCCTCTTCATTTTGTGCTTCCTTGCCACAACTTTGTGCTTCTACCATTTTAAAGTTGATCTTTCTTATTTATTGTTCAATCTGAATGTGCATTTATACACTATTGGTTATTTATAAAATATATTTTCTTATTTAAAGACACGTAACAAATTGGGGGGGGGGGGGTCGGGGAGGTGGAACCAATCAATAAAATTTCAATGGGAAAAGTTGTCTTGAGATAAGAGTGATTTGATTTAAGATCTGTCATGGAACAAATTAAACTCTTAACTCAAAGTTTGTGTGTGTGTATGTGTATATGTGTGTGTGTGTGTGTGTGTGTGTGTGCGTGTGTGTGTGTGTGTATTTCCCTCTCCCTCTCTCTATGTATATATAAATATATTCATGTATGCAATTATTTTATTTGTAGTTTTTCACTTTTATAGGAATCCTAAGTGGAATTATAGGGCTATGACAGTGTCTGTGAACAGGTCCAAGAACCTGGAGGAGAAGGGAGCAGCACCATGAATCACTATGACGTAGCCTATTACATCCATTGGGTTGTTGTTATGAATTATAAATAAGCTTAGAGCTTCATTCAATAGACTATCAATCAAGCTTGGTCTTCAACCCCCAGGGTGATCCTTGGAGTCTATTGCCAGAAAGGTCTCTCTCAGTCTCAGTCCTCACCTGAAGATAAGAAAACCAACCCAGCCCACTTGTCCCAGGCTTGCAGAGATGATGTATGCCAGGAGACCGAAACACTCAAAATGCAGCATTTAACTCTAACTGTACGGCCACATTTCCCATATAAGAGCCCATTAAGTGGTGGGTGACAAGGTAATCTAATTTACTAATGGAAATATTGATGCTTATAAGGAACATATCGACCCAGTCTGCCTCATGAGAGAAGATCCATTAAAACAAGGGGTCTGGAGGCTGGGAAGGGAGGGAAGGAAACAGCCACTTGGATGATCGTTCCTTCTCCACCAAAATTGGCCAAGCATGTAATGTCCCTTCCTTGGTAGTGAACCCAAAACAGGCCTAAGGAGATAATAATTAAAACGTGTACCCCTGAAAGGTCATGGAATGGTGTTGCCAATCTGTTTCGGAAAAGGACAGAGTAGTCTGAGAATGAATACCGGCTAAATATTGCTTGTAAGCTGCCCTGGAATTGTGGGTTAGAAATATTAAAATGCATACATACACAACCTAGCAGTTCGAAAACATGCAAATGTGAGTAGATCAATAGGTACCGCTCCGGCGGGAAGGTAACGGCGCTCCATGCAGTCATGCCGGCCACATGACCTTGGAGGTGTCTACGGACAACGCTGGCTCTTCGGCTTAGAAATGGAGATGAGCACCACACCCCAGAGTCAGACATGACTGGACTTAATGTCAGGGGACAACCTTTACCTTTACTACATACAGATTCATGAATATATCACATTGGGCTCCTTATTTCTAATGCCCATAAATCCATCTGTTCCTAGACATGGCTCCAGCTTCCTATTTACTTTCCAAATGCAAACATTTGAACAATTCATACAAAAACTGGAACCTTTATTTTCAATGAGCTTGGGTACCCAGGTTATTTGAAAAAGTCATTTTTTTAATTGCACAAAATGCATAAGGTTGTGGATTAACTACAACTGAAATCACGTCAAGTTAATCCCTGAGAAACTCCATTAGTACTTAAAGTTTGTTACGTTGGGCAAGTTTGCTCTAGAGTCATCAACGATGGGGTTCAGTATGCACTCTGCCTGTAGGGTAAACTACAACTTCCACTATGGTGAGTCAGTCCTCTCATACCCGACCAGTAAGTTGAAGTCATGGGGATTTTGTGTGCCAAGTTTAGACCAGGTCCATCATCGATGAAGGTCAGTTTCTCTGGCTGTGGGTGAACTACAACTCCCAGAAAGGAAAGTCAGTTTCTCTGGCTGTGGGTGAACTACAACTCCTAGAAAGGAAGGTCAGTTTCTCTGGCTGTGGGTGAACTACAACTCCCAGAAAGAAAAGTCAGTTTCTCTGGCTGTGGGTGAACTACAACTCCCAGAAAGGAAGGTCAGTTTCTCTGGCTTTCAGTGAACTACAACCCCCAGAAAGGAAGGTCAGTTTCTCTGGCTGTGGATGAACTACAACTCCCAGAAAGGAAAGTCAGTTTCTCTGGCTGTGGGTGAACTACAACTCCCAGAAAGGAAGGTCAGTTTCTCTGGCTTTCAGTGAACTACAACCCCCAGAAAGGAAGGTCAGTTTCTCTGGCTGTGGATGAACTACAACTTCCAGAAAGGAAGGTCCATTTCTCTGGCTTTGGGTGAAATACAACTCCCAGAAAGGAAGGTCAGTTCCCCCCAAACCCCTCCAGTAATCAAATTATATGGCTTTGTAGACTCATATAATCCAGTTCAAAGCAGATAATGTGGATTATAAGGCAGTGTAGATGAAGCCAAATACAAAGGAGAAGACAGAGACGCATGCTACGCAGGTTGAATGAAAAGTAATGCCTCCACCTTCGTTACTTGGGTTTGGATGGGAATATTTTAATAAATCAAATGCAGAAATAATCCTTAGAATGTGCTCTTTAACTACCACTATTCGCTCTTCCACATAATCACCAGACTATTGGATAAATTTCTGCCAACAATGAACAAGTTTTCTGAAGCCATCATGGAAGAAGTCGACACTCTGTTTCCACAACCAACTCCTCACAGTTCTCTAAACGTCTTCATAAGAAGCATAATGATGTCCCCGCAGATCTTCTTTCATTATTGGGAACAGATGGGGAGTCAGACGGTGCTAAATTTGGACTGTATGGAGGATGTCGTATGGTGGTGAGATCCAGTCTCTGAAGTTTCAAGTCTGTGCGCTTTCATTTCAGGCATCAGCATCCTGGGTACCCATCGTGCACAGATCTTCCAATAGCCAAGCAAAGCAATAATGTGACCCACATGTTCTTGTGAAATGCCGATTATGCTTGAAATTTCTTTGTGGTGATACAACGATCGTCCTGAATCAATCTGTCAACCTTTTGCTTGTGAAACTCAGTGGTTGCTGTCACAGGACATCCAACTTTTTGTTTGTTGCACAAGTCAGATATTCCCACTTCAACATCTTTTAACTTACTCGCCCAACGACGCACAGTACTCACATCAACACAATCACCATAAACAGCTTGCATTCTCTGATTAATCTCCTTTGGGGTGACACCTTCTCCTGTTAAGAATTCAATTACTGCACGCTGCTTAAGTCGCATTAAGTCTGCGCAGGGTTCCATACTTTGCACTTTGACAGCACAACCATTCAATGCTAAGGCTTCCCACCAAAATGGAAATGTAGAGGAGAGTCTACTGAACAAGCCAGTACCTGCCGCATACCAGTACTGCCATCTGTTGAGGAGTTATGAAGGTAAAGGCATTACTTTTCATTCAACCCTCGTATTCCTTGTTTGGTGAATACTGACATCATTTCAGATGCCAAAGTCATTTGCCATGTTGGGTTGCTGTTGTTTTCTTCTCCACTTTGCTTCCAACTGTGCCGAAACAGTTGTGTTCATGTTATATCAGAGTAAGATGACCAGTCATGTCTCTCACAGCTTGTTTTGTGTAAATCTAATAGCCTAATATATTTAGGACAAAATTATGAAGACCTTGACGTTCCTGGGTTGTCAATTTAAGCAGAACAAAAGTTGTGTTACTGCACCACAAAAGGGAGCAAGAGAGAGAGAGGCAAGCAACACGCAGGACATCTCATTATTAAACGTGATGAAAGAGATGTGTTAATGTCAAAGTAGACAATTAAGAACAAATCTGTCATTTCTGAGAAAGTGTCCCAGGCATTCTAATTTACAGTTAGCACATTTCTGCACAGTTGATCATGATTTAATTAGCAAAGCCGCTCTTGGACTCTCGAAACTCATGTTGACCAAGAGCCTTTCATTTTCCTACAGACTTCTTGCACCTACATAAATAAGCACTTATATAACTAATTAGAAACTAGTGTATTGGATAATTCCTTAATGAAAAGGGGAGAAAGGGTCTGGAGGCAGTTTGGGAAGAAAAGTTGAAAAATTACAAACAAGAGAGTCTGACTGTGACATGGCTACATTGGGTAGAACTTCAGCAAACTTTGGCTCAAGACCTTTTGAAAAGTATTTTCACCTGCATCTGAAAAATAGAATTTCTGTATGTCTACACCATATATGATATGGCCAGGGTGATTCCCAACACCCATGCCTGGGTGTTGGGAATCAGCCTGTGCTTGTGTTCCAGGATGGCCATGATGCTTCTGATGTGGACAATGATGTGGGCAAAGATGTGAGAAATGATGAGGGAAATGATGGTGCCGAGGCTGAGGTGCAAGATGGAGATGGTTTGGTCAATGATTTTCTTGCAGACAATGACAGAGAGGCCCCATTGCAAAGGGCAGTTTCACATTAGAATATTCCTTCTGGCCATAGGGATTATGGTTTACTCCCTCTCTCTGTGAGCTCTCAAGATTTGGGTTTGGAAAACAATCTGACACCTGGAAATTTTAATGAGCAGACAGAAAGGGAGTTGAAAAACAGGTGGCTGGACAACAAACTCAACAAACTGACAACAAACTCAAGGTTTACGTCGCTCCGAAAGGCTTCGTCAGGTAAGAGTCAAGGGTGGGGGAAAATGAAACCAGTTTCTGGGTTTTGGGATATAAGGTTTGCTTCAAGGGAAAACCTGTTAGAACAGGCATCATTTGGAAATCAAGTTCATGTGTCGTGGAAATCCTGTTTAAGGAGTCTTGTTTTTGTGGATACTTCTAGCCTTTTGGTGTTGATTAGCAGCGTTTGGATTGTCTTTGCATCCTGTTGATTCCTATCTGGATAAATATTGCCTTGGATTGCTTTTAGATCTTTTGTGGACATTGTTTTGAGTTACTGCATTTTATTGACCTTTTACTGTTTGTAACTTTCCTATTTTCTTACAAGCATTTCTTTCTACTGGCTACTTTACTAAGCTTCAATAAAAAGGATTTATTTCTTCACTCAACGTGTGGCATGTTTTAAAATCAGAGGGCTTTTTCCTGTCCTGGAGTGCAACACTGGGTTACATCCAGATTGGACTATTGCAATGCGCTCTACTTGGGGCTGCTCTTGAAGACGGCCTGGAAATTACAACTGGAACAACGGGCGGCAGTCAGGATCCTTACTGGAGCAAACTATAGGGAGTATACAACGCTGCTATTAAAACAGCTTTATTGGTTGCTGATAAGATGCTGAGCCAAATTCAATGTGCAAGTGATGACCTATAAAGCCCTAAATGGTTTGGGCCCTGCCTATCTTTGCGATTGCATCTCCATCTATGAACCAGCATGAACTCTAAGATCCTCTGGGGAGGCCCTCCTCTTGCTCCCACCTCTGTCACAAGCACGGTTGGTGGGGATGAGAGAGAGGGCCTTCTCAGTGGTAGCTCCCCGCCTCTGGAACGCCCTTCCAAGGGAAATAAGACAGGCCCCATCCCTCCTCTCTTTTCGTAAGAGTTTGAAGACTTGATGGTTTCAACAAATCTTTGAGAATGCCCAGTGCTAGCTCAGCCCAGACACTGTCTGGACACGACCTCGCCCCCTATATATTACCCTGGTAATTCTTCTAACAGGCCCCTGGAAATAGCCCATCCCCACTTTTGTTGCTTACCTATTACTTACCTAAATGCCGGTGCCATCTTATTTCAATTTGGATCAGTCTTGACCCAGCCTTTTTAATTGTCCTGACCCATTCCCTTTCCATGCCCTAACAAATAGACATGAAGAGCAGGGAGGATTTTTTATTTCAATATTGATGTGTTGTTGGGTAATTACATGCTTATGTTGCTATTACAGTTATTTTTTGTGCATGTTGTGATTCTGTATGTTTTGATGTTGCTTGGAAACTGCCCTGAGTCCCCCCAGGGAGATAGAGCGGTATATAAAAAATAAACAACAACAACAACAACAACAATAATAATAATTTTTATTATTATTATTAGAAATAAAACAAGATGAGTCCACAGCAGACAAGATCACTCTGCTGGCTGTTGTATTGGATCATACTGCTGACTGTTGTTTTAGATCACATTGCTGACTATTGTTTTGGATCACACTGCTGACTGTTGTTTTGGATCACACTTCCCAATTGTCTAGGACTATTATTATTATTATTATTATTATTATTATTATTATTACAACACCAGGCATGGGCAAACCTATCGGCTGTTAGGAATTGTGGGAGTTGGAGTCCAAAACACCTGGAGGGCCAAAGTTTGCCTATGCCTGGTCTACACTGTGGCAATGGAGAGAGCTAAAGATGTTGTAAAACCACAACTCCTATGATTCCCTAGCATGAGCCACAGCATTAAAGTGGTGCCAAACTGTTGTGTAGATGTACCGTCAGTTTACAAAAGGTTATGCAACCAACTTCATTCTCCTAGGGGACACCTACTCTGATCATTTCAGTCCATTTCAAACCAATGGTGATTAAACAAACCACAAAGCACTGATATGCATTAAGGACTTTCGTATGCATTTGCTGTCTAGACACTGCAGTCTGAAGTTAGTTTTCCACTGCATCAAATGGTTAGTGTAGCTGGCAAACATGATATTATCTGCAGAGTACTCACCACAGTTTGATGGTTGACTTGGATCACTTCGTCCCCTGCATGGATTTTCTTGCACTGGTCTGCTGGAGACTAAATGCAAGAGAAAGAGAGGAAAAGGAAGCTTGACAACATGAAGAACCAAAGAAGTTATTATTCAGGTTCCATCACTGTACCATTAAACAGTGGCAAGCATCCTTCTGATTGAATACTGAGTCACTCTTGTGTGGTCCATCAAGACATGACAATCTCAAGCCACTGGGTTTTCTAGGGAGGAGTTGAGTGAAGCAGTCATTAATCACCAGGCACAGTGATGGTATCAAACTCATTAAGCTAATTTAGTAATATAAATTAAAAAACAGAAAGAGCTGTTGCATAGTTTACAAAAATTCAAGATAGCTATTGAGATTTCCAGAACTTACATTCACTAGCTAGACTGTGGTGTCTTCAAAGAATGGTGAGAATATAAATTTCTACAGTGTTGAAGATCATAATCACTATTAGGCTTATGCATTTCAGCTGAACCATGATTTTTTTCTGCTGGTCAAATTTCAGGATACCCCTGAATCCATGTTCACACGCCTCCCAAAAGTGGGCGGGTAGTTGGATAGCTATTTTCAGTCCACAGCTGAAAAATGTGGCTAGATCTAGCTTATTGGTGGCAATGGGGAGGGTGCTCCCTGAGCTCCCCTTTCCATCATTTTTAGGGCTATCAGGATGAAAATTACCAAACTTGGAGGAAACATCTGCCATTGTTAGTCCACCAAGTTTCATAACTTCTATTCTGATTGGTCCAACAGGAAGGGCTCCCAGGGAAATCCCGTTTCAGCCAGAAAAAACATGGCGGCTGAGCCTTTACCATTACTGTCAGCCAAAGAAGCCGAATTGACCAAAGGGAACCAACCAAACCAAATCCATGGCCATGCCTAATCACTATCCCTTCTGCCATTTTGTTGGTCCTGCATCAATATGTCACAAGTACCACCTGCCAGCAGTAAAGAATTGGTGGGATCATAAACCCACAAAGGTCGTGGAAAATGAACATGCAAAAATACTGTGGGACTTTTGAATCCAGAATGATAAAGTTTTGGAACACAATACACCAGACATCACAATTGTGGAAAAGAAAAAAGTCTGGATTATTGATGTCGCCATTCCAGATGACAGTCACAATGAGGAAAAACAACAGGAAAAGCTCAGCCGCTATCAAGACCTCAAAATCGAACTGCAAAGGCTCTGGCATAAACCAGTACAGGTGGTCCCAGAGGTCATTGGCACACTGGGTGCCATGCCAAAAGATCTCAGCTGGCATTTGGAAACAATAAACATTGACAAAATCACGATCTGTCCACTGCAAAAGGCCACTTTACTTGGATCTGCGTGCATCATTCGAAAATACGTCACACAGTCCTAGATGCTTGGGAAGTGTTCGACTTGTGATTCTGTGATACGAAATCCAGCATATAGATCTTGTTTGCTGCGATATACTGTGCTTTTGTGTCATTATTATTATTATTATTATTATTATTATTATTATTATTATATATTTCAGCTACAGACCTATCCAGCTACCTACCCGTTTTTGGGAGACACATGCACATGGATACGGGGGTCTACCAGTATCCAGCTAGCAGAAATGGATTGAGGTTCAGCCAAAATGCACAAGCCTAGTAATTTGTTAAGGTTGTTGCATGGGGGGCATAGCCAATCCTACTCCTGTTTCCAACTGCCAGTATCTTAAAACTTGTGCGTCAGCTGCGCCCGTACCTTGGGAAGTCTGATTTGGCCACAGTAGTCCACACTCTGGTTACATCCTGTATAGACTACTGCAACACGCTCTACGTGGGGCTACATTTGAAGACTGTTCGGAAGCTTCAAATGGTCCAACAGGTGGCAACCAGGTTATTAACAGGAGCGGCACTCAGGGAGCGCACAACTCCTCTGTTGCGCCAGCTCCACTGGCTGCCAGTTTGCTACCGGGCACAAGTCAAAGTGCTGGCTTTGGCCTTTAAAGCCCTAAACAGTTCTGGCCCAGCTTACCTGTCCGAATGCATCTCTACCTATGAACCATCTAGGTCTCTAAGTTCATCTGGGGAGGCTTTGCTCTTGGTCCCACCTCCTTCGCAGATGCGACTGGCAGGAATGAGAGACAGGGCCTTCTCAGCAGTGGCCCCTCAGCTATGGAATGCCTTCCCTAGGGATATCAGATCGGCCCCCTCCTTCCTAACATTTCGGAAAAGAGTTAAAACCTGGCTCTTTGAACATGCATTCGCAGATGCAATGTCACAGGCTAATTTAGATCCACGGAACGACTGGATGATGCGACTGGAAAATGATTTTAGTAATGAGACACTGAAGACTTGTGTTTTATTGTTTTTATATGGTCTATACTATATGTTGGAGCCCTGGTGCAGTGGGTTAAAGTGCTGAACTTGTTGACCAAAAGGTTACAGGTTCGATTCTGGGTAGCGGCGTGAGCTTCCACTGTCAGCCCTAGCTTCTGTCAACCTACCAGTTCAAAAACATGCAAATGTGAGTAGATCAATAGGTACCGCTCCAGTGGGAAGGTAACGGTGCTCCATGCAATCATGCCGGCCACATGATTCTTGGAGGTATCTATGGATAATGCTGGCTCTTCAGGTTAGTAATGGAGATAAGCGCCACACCCCAGAGTCAGACATGACTGGACTTAATGTCAGGGGACAACCTTTACCTTTTATACTATATGCTAATGTTTTAACTATATTTTATGTTGTTGGGGCATTGAATTATGCCGATTGTAAACTGCCTTGAGTTGCCTTCGGGCTGAGAAAGGCGGTATATAAATATGGTAAATAAATAAATATGTTCAGAAAACCCACTGCTAGGGCTCTTAAATACAGAAAAATCAAGTGTTTGTCAAAGAATGTGCTCCAGCTATCTGTAGCATTTGATCACACCATTACTATATGCATATATGAAAATACTGTTACGTCTCTTCCAAGAGGTAGAGATTTGCGCTAGGCTCTATTTGTCTTTTCCCCTAGTTTTCCTCTCTCCTTTCCTGCACCACCCCTGTCTTTTGACTCTGACCATGATTCCTTTCCCTTATCTATTCCCTCTATTACATCTTAGCCGGGGTCAATTATTCCTTCAAAAGAGAAGCCAAATCAATTGGTTGAAGTAGTCGGGATGAAATGGCTTTGATGTTGCTTTTATTTCCCTCTGCATTTTGAGCAGAAACAAAGCAGTGAGCCATGGCAGCGGAAGGCGCTTTCCCTTTTGCTCTCTACACAAACAACCACCCTGAAGACGAGTCTCTTTTCCCGCTAAAGGATTTATGGCTTTCATTTGGTCAACTGACAAATTTCTCTTATTAAAAAATGTATAAGCTCTTTAACAAGGGCTGCTTTCCCCCCTTCCCTGCTCCGCATTTTCCTTAATAAAGTATTTTGTCTTCTGTAGCAAACCCTTTGCTGTAGGGGGGAAGGGAAATCTGTAATAAAATCGTGTACAATTGATTTTGGCTCAGGTCCCCTTTGGATTACTGGATTATGGAAGACACCGCACAATGCATTCAAACCCTGGAAGGGCATGGCTACAGAAGACACTTGCATAAATAACCGGAATTTCATTGTACTTTTCAGAAAGCAGAGGCAACGCAGCAAGGCAGAGTTACACAGACTAGCAGTGAACAAAAAGCAAATCTTTAGAAACTGAGTGGAGGTGAACTTCAAAAGCAAAACCTATGAAAGTGACAAAGAATAATGCAGGAAAGATCTAGCATATATTCATTAGGCTTGTGCATGGATCCATTTTAGCCACTTTCCTTTGACCAATCCAGCTCCTTTGGCTTGGTTGGATGGCCGTAACGGCAAGGGCCTGTCCATGATGGGACCTACTTTTACTTAGGTGATCCCTCATTGGCCAAGTAGGATTGTCTTCCAAGATCGGTGTACTGGCGGTGGGTACGTAGGTGACTGTGGAGCCCTATTCTTGACCTGTTAAGTGAGGGCATTGGTTTCCAGGTGGAGGGCAGTCCCAGTCAGGGTTGGCTTGATGCGCCTTCCACTTGGCACATTTCTTTCTTCCACCCTCAATTCGTTCCCCTTCAAATTCTACAACACTGCTGGTCACAGCTGACCTCCAGCTCAAGGGCCAGGGCTTCCAAATTCTCTGTGTCTATGCCACAGTTTTTAAGATGGGCTTTCAGCCCATCTTTAAATCTTTTTTCCGGTCCTCTAACATTCCTTTTTCCATTCTTGAGTACGAAGTAGAGCAACTGCTTTAGTAGATGGTGGTCGGGCATTCGGACAACATGGCCGGTCCAGCGGAGTTGATGGCAGAGGACCACTGCTTCAATGCTGGTGGTGTTTGCTTCTTCCAGAATTCTGGCATTTGTCTGCCTGTCTTTCCGGGAGATTTGCAGGATTTTTCAGAGGCAACGCTGATGGAATCGTTCCAGGAGTTGCATGTGACATCTGTAGATAGTCCAGGTTTCGCTGGCATATAGCAGAGTTGGGTTGGACCAATTGGAGTAGAAGACCAATTGTTGGACCAATTGGAGTAGAAGAATGCCATGACATGTCTTATGCAAGCTGCTTCCTTAACCCCATTGCTGGAACCCAGGCTCCCTTGAAGGGAAAAAAAGAAAAGGGTTGGGAGGACAACAGCTTTATCCCTATGGATGTCCTGGTCCTCACACACTCTCTGCTTCATTTGGAAGAATGCTGCACTGGCAGAGCTCAGGTGGTGTTGTATTTCAGTGTCCACGTAGCAGTCGGTCACATCTCCTTCTCCCCTTTTTGGGAGCACATGGTGCGAAAGAGGCTGCCACATGCTCTTCCTTTCATGGGGTTTCCCTGTGAGCCCTGCCTGTTGGACCAATTGGAGTAGAAGAATGCCATGACATGTCTTATGCAAGCTGCTTCCTTAACCCCGTTGCTGGAACCCAGGCTCCCTTGAAGGGAAAAAAAAGGAAAGGGTTCCAGGAAGGGTGCTTCCTTAACCCCATTGATGAAACCCAGGCTCCCTTGAAGGAAAGAAATGAAACTTCTAGGAAAGGAAAGGGGAGCCTCGTAAGTTCCCAATTACCGACAATGGGCCAGATCTAGCTATATTTTTCAGCTGCGGAATAAAAATGGCTATCTGACAACCTGCCCGTTTTCGGGAGCTGTGCGAAAACAGATATGGGATCTACCGGAATCCAGCCAGCAGAAGCAGATTGAGGTTCAGCTGAAATGCACAAGCCTAATATTCAGAAACAACTAGGAACAAAAAAGAAAACAGCATTTCTTTACAAGAAAGAAGAGTGATAAATAGGTTCTCGGTGACAGTGAGAAGATGAACACAAATGAGCAACATTGCTTGAAACAGGGCAATAATCAAATTTTTCAGAAAACAGATTCATCTCAAACAGAAAACAGATTCATCTAATAACGAGGTCACACACTTTCTGAAATATTCTGGCATTTCTGATAATGTATCGTTAAAAGAGCTAAAAAATGATTCTCTCTTCACTTCTAGATTTTGGCACAGGTATTTTGATCCATGGTTTACTGTTTAATAGAGGGCAGTGGACTGAATTCAGGTTTGATCATACTTAGAGCAAACCCATTAAGGCCAAGGAAATATTAGTAATCTAGACTGCTTTAAGGCTGACTCTAACTGGTGTCAACCCTATCTGGGTAAGAATTAAAACCTTGAGCCTGGAGCTCCCAAAGAACCAGGGCAGCAGATAATATTTTCCCTACTTGGGCTGGATTTCAACTGCCATATAATCCAGTTTCTGAAACCAGATTATCTGCTTTGAAGTGGATTATATGAGTCTACACTGTCATTTATAATTTATTTCAGAGCAGATAATCTATGACCCCATGGTTACTGTTGCTGTTACTTCCCATGATCCATGACTATTGGCTGTGCAAGTGTTGGGTAATGGATTCCAGCAAAAACCGGATTGCATGGTTCTCCATAAGAGTTTGTGTATTTATATCCCATCCTTCAGCTAAAAAGGGTGATTTGTAAACCATTAACAATTTGTCTTATAGTCTAGGTCATCTAAGGCATACAAGTAAAATCAAGTGGTATGTTGTGTGTTAAGTCCAGTAGATGATGGCTGCTCTTCTCTCCTTCAAAGGCCAAAACTGGAGGGAAGGCTTATTAAAATTTATGTAAACAATCACACCCACTTTTGCAGATCTCTCCATGCTTTTACTACACTTCCCCCCCCCCCCCCCACAAAGATCCTCTTAAGTTGCTCTAGGAAAACAAGATACACAGAATAGGGTCGGATGGAGCTTTCCAGGACTTGCTAGTCTTACATGCTTTTTGAGATGTATAACAGAATTGGAACAGCTATGAAATTTATGGCATCGTTTTAGCTTCTACGGCTGATTTTATGCTTTATTTTATGATTTCGTAACTCCGGTTGAACAATTGTTTTTCTTTTTAAAGGAAAGTCACCTGGATCAATTGTTTTCCTGGTAGAAGATAAATGCTGTAAATAAAGGCACATATAAATTTGCTTCTCCCATGGGCAGATCCAATTCTAACGCAAGACACGAGACTTGCAACAAAAGCAGCCAAATGCCATCCATTACTCCAAGGATAGGCAAAGTGCAACCTGGCGGCCAAATGTGAACCCCAGCCTTTAGTCTCATTGGATTTAAAGTATCTCATTTGCCTCCAAATGGCACTGAAGACTAGGCTTCTGTATGGATTCGGAGTGGTTGGTTCCCTTTGGCCAGTCTGGGTTGTTTGTCTTGGCTAGATGGCCGTAACAGTACGTACTCAGCTGTCATGTTTTTTGTCCATTATGGGACCACGTGGCAGCCAATCATGGCTTCTCCTCCGCTATTTGGCACCACGCGACATGGAGAGGCTGCCACATCCTGCTTGCATGTGAGCACTGCCTATTGGGCCAATCGGAATAGTAGAATGCCATGACATGTCTTATGCAATCTGTGTCTGAGGAAAGGGTCTCAAGAAGGATCCTTCCTTGACTCTGTTGCTCAAACCCAGGCTCTCTTGAAAGCAAGAAAGCAAAGGATCCCAGGAATGGAAAGGGGAGCCTTGAATGTTCCCCATTCCCACCAATGGGCCGGATCTTCCTGGATCTTTTGGCTGCGGACTGGAAATGGCTATTCTGCAAACTTCCTGTTTTTGGAATGTGTGTGAAAACAGATCTGCGGGTCTCCTGGAATTCAGCCAACAGAAACAGATTGAGGTCCAGCCAAAATGCACAAGCCTACTGAAGACCATCCAAATGTAAAGAAGTCCATACTGGCACACCATCCCAGCATTTTATGTCCTAGGAAGTCTGGGTCACCTCTCATTGTACAAAAGGCCCTTCTTGGTCCTAAAATGACCTGCTCCCCAAAATGGTGGCATCAGGAGCACTATTTCACTTCCATGGGTGCATCCCTGCCTTTCAGTCACAAGGGAAGGACCATCAATGAAGTCCTTTAAAAAGCAAGAGACTGACATATTGTGAAGGCATGAGGTCAGGCAAAGCAGCGAGAAGGAAAAATAAACTATGGTTAGACCACATCTGGAATATTGTGTCCAATTCTGGGCACCACAATTCAAGAGAGATATTGACAAGCTGGAATGTGTCCAGAGGAGGGCGACTAAAATGATCAAGGGTCTGGAGAAAAAGCCCTATGAAGAGCGGCTTAGGGAACTGGGCATGTTTAGCCTGAAGAAGAGAAGGCTGAGAGGAGATATGATAGCCATGTATAAATATGTGAGAGGAAGCCACAGGGAGGAGGGAGCAAGCTTGTTTTCTGCTTCCTTGGAGACTAGGACGCTGAACAATGGCTTCAAACTACAAGAGAGGAGATTCCATCTGAACATTAGGAAGAACTTCCTGACTGTGAGAGCCGTTCAGCAGTGGAACTCTCTGCCCCGGAGTGTGGTGGAGGCTCCTTCTTTGGAAGCTTTTAAACAGAGGCTGGATGGCCATCTGTCAGGGGTGATTTGAATGCAATATTCCTGCTTCTTGGCAGGGGGTTGGACTGGATGGCCCATGAGGTCTCTTCCAACTCTTTGATTCTATGATTCTATGAGACGTGTGTGCAGGAAGCATCATGAGATGCCAAAGAAAGATAAAGAAAGGGAAAGATGGAGAAAATGGTGCACAATGCAAATGGTGGAGCATGAGAAGCAAGGAATGGGCTCATTAGAAGGCTACTAGGTGAAGAATTAAGAAGTTATTTGATGCTGAAGATTTCAAAAAGTTGAACTGTATCTGTGAACGAAACCACTGTAGTAAACCTATGTTAAGAAGTATTATTATTATTATTATTATTATTATTATTATTATTAACTTTATTTGTACCCCGCTAGCATCTCCCGAAGGACTCGATGCGGCTTACACGGGCCGAAGCCTCAAAACACAATACAATAGAAAACATAACACAACAATAAACAAAGCAAATCAAAACAATTAAGCAAAATAACAACAATGACAATACATCAATACATCAAGACACTATTAAAACTGGTTCAGCCGGCGCTATGGGGACAGAAAATATTGGTGGAAGCCAGTGCTGAACCATTGCTCAGATATTTGCCTCCAGTCCAGATATTTTGGGATGTAACATTGACCCACCGTGGCCAACGCTCAAAGATAATGGGGACTCGCCCTGTAATACAGCCTTGGTCTTCTTTCCAATCCTGTCCCATCTCATCAAGATATTTACTCTTCAAATCTCCATCTTTGACATGCTTGTGCTGCTTTCCAGGCTGTCTCTTTCCCTCTCTTGCTCTCTTTCTCATCATGGATTTATGTTCTCTAAGAACATTAAAATATAATGAAGGGAGTGAGAGCTTTCTGTGAGCATATTTTTTACTTTTTAAGCTCCTGTCACTGGGGAGAAAATTACATATTTTTCCACAAAAAGCTATTTTTACTTTAAAAGTTGATACGATATGTGCCTTTTGAGGCTTCCTCCATCATTTTGATGCTGCCATAAACAAGAGTATGCCAGTGCCTTAGCTTTTGTTTATTGTTGAAAGCTTCCTCCACCATTATCAGGTTGGTTCCCCTGCTCTGTCTCCAAATGCAGTATTTAGGGTGATTTTATATTCTCAAGGGTTTCTTTCATAACACACAACTCTCCTTGATTAACTGTTATGGCTCCATCCTGTGCAATTTTGGGATTCATAGTTTCATGAGATATTTTGTCTTCTCTGCCAGGATGAATGCAATTTGACACCACTTTAACTTCTGATACTGTAAATCAGGGCTACCTCCTGAGAAAAAGATTATAATATCACAAAGGATTACCACCTCACCCACTTCACTGGAAATCTGCTACAAAACAGGAGCTTTTTTGTTGAGTTCCCAGGACCAGAGAAGCAGATGGTAAAAACAGAAGAATGGTTTACCGCAGGGAAGTGTGTTTGCTCCATCAATGTTTAACATTTACACAAATGTTCAGTCACTGCCAGAAGGGACAGAGAGTTTCATTTATGCTGACGATCATGCCATCACCACTCAAGCAGGGAGCTTTGAAATGGTTGAACAGAAGCTCTCTGAAGCTTTAGGTGCTCTTACTGCCTATTACAGGGGAAAACATCAGTCTCCTAATCCATCTAAAACACACATGTGTGCTTTTCATCTTAAGGACATACAAGCATCTCAAGCTCTGAGGATTACCTGGGAAGGATTCTCACTGGAGCATTGCAGTGCACCCAAATACCTGGGAGTTATCCTGGACCATGCTCTGACTTATAAGAAGAACTGCTTGAATATCAAACAAAAAGTGGGTGCTAGAAATAACATCGTATGAAAGCTGACTGGCACAACCTGGAGATCACTACCAGATACAGTAAATACATTGGTCCTTGCTCTTTGTTATGCTGTTGCTGAGCATGCATGCCCAGTGTGGAATACATCCCACCACGTTAAAACAGTGGATGTGGCTCTTAATGCTGTATTATCACAGGGTGTCAACGCCCAACACAGCTGGAGAAATTATACTGTTTAGCCGGAATTGCACTGCCTGATATCCACAGGGAAGTAGAAGCCAACAATGAAAGGATCAAGGCACTGACATCTCTGGGACGTCCTCTGTTCAGATATCAGCCAGCATCCTTATGATTTAAATCAAGAAACAGCTTCCTAAGATCAACAGAGATACTCACAGGAGGACCTCAGCAAGCAAGAGCCCAAAAGTGGCAGGCTAAAACCTGGAACCTCAATCAGATGAGAATCATAGAATCATAGAATCATAGAATCAAAGAGTTGGAAGAGACCTCATGGGCCATCCAGTCCAACCCCCTGCCAAGAAGCAGGAATATTGCATTCAAATCACCCCTGACAGATGGCCATCCAGCCTCTGTTTAAAAGCTTCCAAAGAAGGAGCCTCCACCACACTCCGGGGCAGACAGTTCCACTGCTGAACGGCTCTCACAGTCAGGAAGTTCTTCCTCATGTTCAGATGGAATCTCACCCCTGGGCGCACAGAAGACTGGCCGACTTAAAAGGCACTGCACAGGCTGTGCTCTGGCACCATGAGATGCAGGGCCGATATTAAAAAATGAAGCTATAACGTGGAGTCCTCAACATGTAAGTGTGGAGAAGAGCAAACCACAGACCACTTACTACAATGCAGCCTGAGCTCTGCTATATGCACAATGGTGGGCTTTCCTTATAGTGACACCAGAGGCACTCCAAGTGGTTAGCTTCCGGTCAAAGGAAATTTAGCATAATGCCAAGTTTTAACTTTATTTGTGTTTATACACACACACACACACACACACATTATAACTCTATTCTCAATTTGCTTCTGACACAATAAATAAATAAATAAATAACCACTTTAACGGCAGTGGCTCAAGCTAAATATGTGTCTGGCCTTCATTGTTGGTGATACCATTGCATGGTTAATACAAACACCATGGTTCCCAATTCAGAAATGCATCAAGCAAAGCAAGAGGATTTGGAATGACATTTGATAAAAATGCTAAGTGGTTTCAAGCAGCAGGCAAAAACCTCACTGTATTACTTTGGGTTGAATCAGTGCTGTTTCTCTATTGACTACTTCCCCTATTCTTCTCTCCATTTTTGCCCATTTTCTTGTTGTGTGGCTTCCTATTGCTTTTTAATATTCCTGTTGTTTCTGGCAGTGTTTATTATAAATTGTGATGTTCTCTTCATTTGTGTGTTGTATTTGGATTCTTGCAGATTGCAGATACAGTTAACGCATATGAAAAGTAAAAATTCAAAGAGAATGAAACGAAATCAATTATTAAAACGATTCAATTAAAATGCATTTTAGAAAGATGTTAAAACAATTCAGCACTCTCCAGTCCATTTCATTTTTAGTTTTAAAAGCCTAGGAATTTAACCGTGCACAACTAGGTATTTAAATGACTTGTAATTTGTTACTTCCAAGCTCAGTGTAGGACATGTTTTAAATATGTAGATACAGATCAGTGTTTCTCAATCTGGGAGTAGGATCCCCTGGGGAGGTGGCGAGGGGATGTCTGAGGGGTCGCCAAAGACCAAAAGAAAACACAGTATTTTCTGTTGGCCATGGGGGTTCTCTGTGTGAAGTTTTTCTCAATTCTATTGTTGGTGGGTTCGTAATGATCTTTGTTGGTAGGTGAACTATAAATCCCAGCAACTACAATTCCCAAATGTCAATGTCTATTTTCCCCAAACTCCACCAGTGTTCACATTTGGGCATATTGAATATTCATGCCAAGTTTGGTCCAGATCCATCATTGTTTGAGTCCACAGTGCTCTCTCGATGTAGGTGAACTACAACTCCAAAACTCAAGGTTGATTCCCACCAAATGCTTCCAGTATTTTCTATTGATCATGGGAGTTCTGTGTGCCAAGTTTGGTTCCATTCCATCGTTGGTGGAGTACAGAATGCTCTTCCTAATGCCACAACTATACATCCCAACACCTACAATTCTCAAATGGCAAAATCAACCCCCCCCCCCACCAATATTCAGATTTTGGGGCGTATTTGGTATTTGTGCCAAATTTGGTCCAGTAAATAAAAATATATCCTGCATATCAGATATTTACATGATGATTCATAATAGTAGAAAAATTACAGTTATGAAGTAGTAATGGAAATAATTTCATGTTTGGGGGTCACCACAACATGAGGAATTTTATTAAGCAGTTGTGGCATTAGGAAGGTTGAGGACCACTGATATAGATGATACGTTGCCTGCCTTCAAGTCATTACTGACTAATGATGGCCTTTTATGGGCTTTTATTCATGGCAAGATCTCTTCAGAGGGGATTTGCCTTTGCCTTCTTCTGAGGCTGAGAGAGTGTGCCTTGCCTAAGGGCTGAGAGTGGATTTCTATGGCTCAGCAGATGTTCAAACCTCGATCTCCAAAGTTATGTTCTAAAGCTCAAACCATTACACCACACTGGCTCTCAGACATCGCTTTAGATGTAAAGGAATAACATTGGTTTTCAAACGTGCATGCACAACTGATCCTGACCCATGAGATCTATTGTAAACTTCTTGACCCGGTGTTCAACTGTCCCATATTCCAAGTGATTTTCCAACTCTTGACAGCTTTAGTTCAGTTCAGCAGATGTTCCCGGTTGCTGAACTCTCCGTGTTTGTAGCAGCGCTCTTGTTCTTGCCAGCGTTTTCCATTAGCCTGGCACACACACACATATATATGCACAAAGCTCTTGCAAAAAACCCTCTTTCCCCCTTAGAGGATGTTTCAAAATAGCTCTAAATCTATAAAGCTTGCTCTTCACCTTAGTAAGCAGAAGCACAATATGCTTTGGCCGGGAGCAGAATGCGTCAGGTCTTAGAAGGCGCTGCTCACTCCCGCTTCTTTCTTCCTGGAAATCTTCTATCATCCCATCTCCACTTTATTTCAATTTTTTATCAGAGGTGTGCCCAGAGACAGAAATAGCTCTGTCAGAACCCAAAGAATGGGAATGGCACAGAATTTCAACTCTGTTCATTTTTTTGGATAAGGATTTATCAGCCTAAGAACATTTCTTAAGATTTAGGATGGGACAAAAATTGATTTGTATGATATGTCCCTTCCAGACTTTGGGTGCATCTACACTGTAGAATGAATGCAGTTTGATGCCACTTTAAATGCCAAGGGTCAATGCTATGGAATCATGGGAGATGTAGTTTGGAGCACACTTTGGCAGAGCTCCAAACCTTGGAAAACTACGAGTCCCAAGATTCCATGATAATTGAAATGGTTTCAAACTTCATCAGTTGCACACTATAGATCAGAGATTCTCATACTATTTTTGTCCAGTGACCACTCTCCAACATTGGTACCAAAAGGGTTACGAATCAGTTTTTGGTCACCTTCAGATTTGGTTTGGTTATTTGGGATGCTGATTCAGAAAACTGCATTGGATAGACCATATCAGTTCTAGATTCTGATACAGAACATATGCCATCCAGTAGTAGCCATCTGCTCACATACAGAAAACCATATTTAATAATCTTTGGCACTATAAGAGGGTTTGAAGGAGCTGGGGGTGGTGACGGCCGACAGGGAGCTCTGGTGTGGGCTGGATCATGAGGTCACGAAGAGTCAGAAATGACTGAAAGAATGAACATAAGAGGGTTTTGCAAGACCAGTCACTCTTGTTGTAACGGTGTCGTAACGGTGAGACCGCTGACCATATTTTAGTTCTTGCAAACCACTGGTGGTCCATGGCCCACAGGTTGGGAACTACTGCTATAGATGCACCATTCCTTTTAAAAGCCTCTGTGTTTATCCTTGTCTATTCAGTCACATTAATTGTGCTAAACTATAATAGGCCCTCTTCTTTTCCTATATGGTTTGCAATCTATAATTTACGGATCTAAATTGTCAAATATTTCAGCACCATCTGTAAGGATGAATAGTTAAGTTTGTTCTCTCTCTGCTGCTCTCTCTGTATTCAAATGTCCCAAAACACTGAGGAAGAATTATTCTACAGAGAAAAGTATGCTGTTTTCTGTACTGAAAATCCATCGTTGTCTCAAGAACCCAGTTTTTCTGCAGAAAACATTTTTGTGCAAACCCACCCCACATAGGTCTTTCTCCTGCCTCTTTGACCCTTTGAGATGTTCTAGTACTAATTGTGCAGAATTGAATAGAACAGGAATAGCTTGATTGTGATTGTGCTTTTGCACAAGGAAATTAAATGCCTTTCCCAGCACATACCACAAAACAACACACCCATCCCTCCACACTCTTACTATCACCGCACAGTCCCCAATGCCACATCAATGTGAAATCATGGAGTTCAATATAGCCACAGGTCTTGGATAAAAACTGTCATTCTGTTTGTCCTTGTTATTGTCACCCTGTACTATCTGCCAGATGGCAGTAATCTGAATTTCTCTGAAATCTATTATTCTTCTTGTTAGGGATGTCCTGACAATTAAGAAACCTGTTTTTCAATCTAGCAATAGGTAATTACAAATATTGTTTTGGATTTGGAGAATTGCAAAAAACTTCAAACAACAATCATGTTCTAAGAATATATTTGTTCTTCCCCAAAATCAAGCCACTAGCCTTGTTCCATGATTTTTCAAATTTTATTTATCTTATACTATAAATGCATTAAACATGCTACTTGGTCTTTCTACCTAAGGCCCCATTTACATTGCCATATAGCCCAGTTTCTAAATCCAGTTTACCTGCTTTGAACTGGATTATATGGCACTGTAGACTCATATATTCCAGTTCAAAGCAGATAATCTGGATTCATAAACTGGATTTTATGGCAGTGTAGATCTGGCCTAAAATCACACTCTGCTAATATCTAGTTCTGCCTTCATCCAGTTTCATACCACTTCCACCAGCTAAAGATCATGGGAGATGGAGATCAGAACATCTGGAGGTCACCAGGTTGAAGTAGACTGATCTAGCCTGACACTGTAAGTAAATTATGCATTTCATGGTTACTAATTTAATTCTTTTTAAAGCCATCTGTTTGGGAAATCCTGTGAGACAGTGTAGAGGAAAACCTGAAAACGATAAAATGCAAGAAACACAGTGTGACACGCGATCCATGGAAGGAGGAGGTGAAGAACCCAAGGAGGGATTTCTATTGTAGTTCAAGAAATAATCTGGTTAAAGTTGGGAATATGCAGGTCAACACTCCACCCTGAAATGTTACAATATCCCTTATTTTACAAGCTATGCAAACTGGATTATTTCACTAAACATTCTGATGCCATAAGGATGGCCTGTCAACAGACAAAAAGTCCATGAAGAAATCATGGTGTGTAAAAGAGAAAAGGAAAGAATTCACTGTAATCATGGATGTCATTGTGAAAATCAATGATGCACCCCAGGCCTGGAAACACCTAGCACAAGAGTCCAGCACAAGAGTCCAGAATACTTAATAAAACTTGAGCAGGAATACAAAAACAAGAACCAAGAAAACTTCCAGGATAGTTAAATCCAAAATCTAGTTTTGATTTGAAACAAGAACCAGAGAACTCAGGTCTAGCTTCTCACTCGAACGCTACATTGTCTGAACTAACCCTTAGGTATACAACTTGCTATTTAATAGACACCAATGAAAGTACTCTGTTTCCCATGAAATTTCTCCACAACTTTCCAATGTAATCGCTCTGACCTGCTATATCTATTTTTCTGCTCTGATCTGTAAACAAAAACTTTTGTTGATCTCCGTAACTCCAGGTATTTTCCCCTGGGAGCCTCCCGTATCACTTAGCTCTTCGCCCAACTCCTTGTCTAATGTTGCAGTTTCTGGCTCTTCTGACTGACCTTGAAGCCCTGTACTTTCTCAGAGAGAGAACCATCATTTCCTTGACTTGAAATCCCACTTTTCTGTGGGATTTCCTGTGCCCCAGGAAATCCCACAATCCTCTCTAAATCATCAGTGAACCCATCAGCCGATCTATAACAATTAACTATCTAACACTGAGTTCAATGAATGATCTGCAAGGAAGCAATGAAAAGAATATTAGGGGATACCATCTCCCTAATGCCTGGAAAAACATTTGTCTTGTGGACAAAGTCAAAATCTTTGCAGTGCAAGATTTATTCTGTGCAAAATATGCGTGTCTTTTATGTGCAAAGAAAATGGCATTTTCTGTATAGTAAATAATATTTTCTGCAAGAAAATGTAGGAGGAAAACAAACATGTGAAATGTTATGCAGAATAAGTCCCCAACCACAGCCTCTTCTCTACAGTATTTATTGCAATGTAGATATTTATTTATTTACTTATGACATTTTTATACCGCCCTTCTTATCCGAAGGGGACTCAGAGTGGCTTACAAGATATATATACATACAATATATTATATTATTAGCATAGTACAATATCAGTATAATATATTACTATATTGTACTATAACACTATATTGTAATATTATTAGTAATATTACATGTAATATAAAATATATATTTATAAAATTGTATTATTATTAGTATTATATTGTATTACATTATATTATATATCTACTTCTGTGAAAAACTTACAAAAATAGATTTTTCTGTAAAAAAAAAATACAAAGTGTGAATTTTGTGCAGAATAACTCCTGGTGTACAAATAATCATTTGAAGAAAATTGCTCATGTTTTGTTACTTTGAGAAATAAATTAATAAAGGATTACAATCTAGAATTACAATATATACTGATGTAGATATCAACCTCATGTTTAAGTTGAGAATGGGTTTTGGGGCCAAAATTATGGAAAATATGACACAAAGTGGAGAAATCAAAGGTCATTCTGTTTCTCCTGGGATGGATCAAGCTCTCACCTTTTGCCACTTTACTCAGAGATGGTTCCTTTCCTATGAGAGTTAGAGTACAGCTTTTACATTGAAATGTAGACCAGTCAACCCAAGTTTTTACGGTTCATTTTTTGACTTTTTTTTCATGTCAGGAGCGACTTGAGAAACTACAAGTCGCTTCTGGTGTGAGAGAATTGGCCATCTGCAAGGATGTTGTCCAGGGGATGCCTGGATGTTTTGATGTTTCACCATCCTTGTGGCAGGCTTCTCTCTTGTCCCTGCATGGGGAGTTGGAGCTGACAGAGGGAGCTCACCCCACTCTTCCTGGATTTGAACCACTGACCTGTCAATCTTCACTCCTGCTGGCACAAAAGCTTAACCCATTGCGACACCGGGGGCTTTTTTTGACTAAAAGTTCTAGACTTATACATGAGTATATACAGTACCATATTATAGTAAAGGACAGACTTAAGAGAGATAACTCTCCGATCTATGCACCGGGATTGTGGCGCAGCTGGCTGAGTGTCAGCTGCATTAAGATCACTCTGACCAAAAGGTCATGAGTTCGAAGCCAGTCCGGGTTGGAGTGGGTTTCCAACCAATTGTGTGCAGCCTGTTGTCGACCTTTGCAACCTGAAAGACAGTTGCATCTGTCAAGTAGGAAAATTAGGTACCACCTGAAAGTGTGGGGAGGCTAAATTAACTCATTTATGAGGTCATAAAGAAGACTCCAGCAAAGCATTCCAGCGGGGAAGCATGCGGGGAATGCAGAAGTGCTTCATCAGCGTCGCAGATGGACAATGAAAGCGACAGCTCCCCTGGTAGCCAGAAAAAGTTAAATAGCCTCTGTGTATGTCTGTATATGTTTGTATGTCAAAAATTGGCATTGAATGTTTGCCATATATGTGTACACTGTAATCCGTCCTGAGTCCCCTGCGGGGTGAGAAGGGTGGAATATAAAAGCTGTAAATCAGGGGTCCCCAAACTACGGCCTGCGGGCCGTATGCGGCCCTCCAAGGGCCTTTATCCAGCCTGCGCGGCCTGTCCTGGCCTATCCAAAGCCCCTCGCCGCGCGGCCCGTCCAAAGCCCCTCGCCGCCGTGAATGGCGTCTGCTCTGCTGCGCTTCTCCCTCCACAGGCTTCTCCCTCCACTCAGGATGGAGAAGCCTGTGGAGGGAAAAGCGTTCTCTGCTCTCCCGCAGAGAACAGAGAGAGAAGCAGAGCGGACGCCATTCCTCTGTAACAGAAAATCCCTGGTGGCGAGGAAGGCGTCCGAAAATGGTGGAGGCGGCGCCGGGTGGGCATGGCCAGGCTTCCGGGCCAGGGAAGCCAGCATCACTTGGCCACGCCCAACCGGCGCCGCCTCCACCATTCTCGCCACCAGGGATCTTCTGTGGTAGAGCAATGGCATCCACTCTGCTGCGCTTCTCCCTCCACAGGCTTCTCCATCCCATGTGGAAGGAGAAGCCTGTGAAGGGAGAAGCGCAGCAGAGCGGACGCCATTCCTCTGTAAGAGACGATCCCTGGTGGCAAGGAAGGCGTCCGCAAATGGTGGAGGCGGCGCCGGGTGGGCGTGGCCACATCACTTGGCCACGCCCACCCGGCGCCGCCTCCACCATTTGCGGACGCCTTCCTTGCCACCAGGGATCGTCTCTTACAGAGGAATGGCGTCCGCTCTGCTGCGCTCTCTGTTCTCCGCGGGAGAGCAGAGAGCGCTTCTCCCTCCAGAATGCTCTGTGATTGTAGGTGAACTACAAATCCCAGCAACTACAACTCGCAAATGTCAAGATTCTATTTCCCCCATACTCCACAAGTGTTCCCATTTGGGCATATGGAATATCAGTGCCAAGTTTGGTCCAGATCTATAATTGAGTCCACAGTGATTGATGGAGGCAGGTGAACTACAACTCCAAAACCAAAGAACACTGCCCACCAAACCCTTCCAGTATTTTCTGTTGGTCATGGGAGAACTGTGTGCCAAGTTTGGTTCAATTCCACCTTAGATGGGGTTCAGAATGCTCTTTGATTGTAGGTGAACTATAAATCCCAGCAACTACAACTCCCAAATGTTAAGATTCTATTTTCCCCCAAACTCCACCAGTGTTCACATTTGGGCATATTGAGTATTTGTGCCAATTTTGATCCTGATCCATCATTGTTTGTGTCCACAATGATCTCTGAATGTAGGTGAACTACAACTCCAAAACCAAAGAACACTGCTCACCAAACCCTTCCACTATTTTCAGTTGGTCGTGGGAGAAATGTGTGCCAAATTTGGTTCAATTCCATCGTTGGTGGGGTTCAGAAAGCTCTGTGATTGTAGGTGAACTATAAATCCCAGCAACTACAACTCCCAGATGACAAAATCATTTTTTGTGTGAAGGACATACATTGCGTTATTAGGTGTCTGGTGTCTAAATTTGGTGTCAATTTGTCCAGTGTTTTTTGAGTTCTGTTAATCCCACAAACGAACATTACATTTTTATTTATATAGAAGTGTGGGTCTTTGTTTTTTGTTTGGGGGGGGGGGGTTGCACTGCAAATAAGATATGTGCAGAGTGCATAGGAATTCATTCATGTTTTTTTTCAAATTATAATCCGGCCCCCCAACGGTTTGCGGGACTGCGACCTGGCCCTCTGTTCAAAAAGTTTGGGGACCCCTGCTGTAAATAAATAAATATGCTTTAAAACTTCCTCGCCGGCTTTGCTTTATTTTGGCTCTGCTCGTGCACTTAACATCCAACTATGCTTTGACATTGCAGATGAGCGGAGCCGCGACTAACTGAAAAAAGGAGTCGGTTTTGCAAAAATGAGCAAACTTTGACAAATCAGCTTGATGCTCATAATTTATTTAGGTTGCAACATTTGGGTTTCTTTTCTGGGCCTGGGATTTGATCCCGCTTGCTTCGAAGGCAGGGCGGTGGCGCAGTGCCAAGTGCACATGGCCCGAAATGCTTTGAGTGAGCAGTGTTTTAAAATCCATCAACATTAGAGTCCATTAGAGCCCACCAGCGGCCCGACACCCTGCAGCTGGAAAAAGAAGAGGGAGATGGCGGCCTCTCCATTAGCCAGCTGAAAGCAAAGGACCTGAGCAGTGGGAAATTCCACGAGTGGAATATTCACAGGGTCAGTTCCTTTCGGGGATACTTTGCTTGTTTACACAGACAGCAACTGGGAGCATAAGTACAGCCAATCGTCAAGCAATGGAAACACCATGCCTCCCTCCAGTAGCTGCTTTTGCCTATTAGTTGGAAATGCATTTTCCTAAGTTGATCAATCCTCTCTTTATCTTCCACACCAGCAATTAGCTGCACATTGCTTCCTCTTAGCAGCATGGTGGGAGAGAGAGAGTTTGCCCTGAAGCTATTAACACTGTGCTGAATTTTTACCCATGTTTCACTTTGGCCTTTTGAGGAGATACAGTCAAACATTGCAGGAAATGTATTGTCGAAGGCTTTCATGGCTGGAATCACTAGGTTCTTGTGGGTTTTTTCGGGCTATAGGGCCATGTTCTAGAGGCATTTCTCCTGATGTTTCGCCTGCATCTATGGCAAGCATCCCCAGAGGCATCTATGGAAAGCATCCTCACTACCTCTGAGGATGCTTGCCATAGATGCAGGTGAAACGTCAGGAGAAATGCCTCTAGAACATGGCCCTATAGCCTGAAAAAACCCACAAGAACCTATTGCAGGAAATGGTAAGAAATTTCCCAGGGCACAATATGGTTCTTCCAGGGTTTAACTTTCCTGGGTGAAAGTCAACTCTATACTTTTTTTAATCGGGTCAGAAGCAACTTGGGATAACTGCGAGTCGCTTCTGCTGTGAGAGAGTTGGCCGGCTGCAGAGACGTTCCTCAGGGAATGCCCAGATGTGTTACCATCCTGTGGAAGGTTTCTCTCATGTCTCCATATGGGAAGCTGGAGCTGACAGACGGGAGCTCATCCCATCTTGCATATTCAAACCACCGAACTTCAGGTCAGCAGTTAAGCTGACACAAGTCGAAGCTGGCACCCATTGTACACTTACTTACTTAGGCGGTACCTCTTTGTCTGAGTAGGATTGCCTTCCAAGATCGGTGTACTAGTGGTGGGTCTGTAGGTGACTATGGAGCTCTATTCTTGACCTGCTTGTTCTCCCGCAGTGAGGCATCGATTTCTAGGTGAGGAAGGTGGTCCCAGTCGGGATTGGTTTGATGCACCTTCCTCTTGGCATTCGTGCCTCTTCAAATTCTATAGCACTGTTGGTCACAGCTGACCTCCAGCTGGAGCTGACAGATGGGAGTTCACCCCACTCCCCAGTTTCGAACAGCCAATCTTTTGGTTAGCAGTCTTGGCTGCACAAAGGTTTAACTCACTGCATCACCTGGGGCTCCTGTGAATGACCCACATCTTGGAGAAGAGAGATAAATTAAGGGAAGCTCTGAAGCTTTGTAGTGCTGTACTCAGATACTTTTCTCAGAAATTCTGAATTTACCCTTGCAATAGGGGGGTGGGGTGAAAAAGGGGGGGGGGTTAGAAATTCATCACAATAGTAATATATTTTTGTATTTTACAAAAGCTATAAAAAGTTAAGTCTGGGAATACAACTTCAAGAATACCCAGCCAGTTGGCCACCGGCACTTATATTTGCTGACCCATAATCACCCATTTATCCTTTGATCTAGTGATGTGAAAAGGGAAGGGAATAAAAGGGGTTGAGAGAGAGAACGAGAAAGATGCCAAGTGGCGATGAATAAGAAGCAAGACAAATATCACAATGCAATTAGCGAGCCCGCTTTGTTGCCGAATTAGAATAATTGTTATAATTTATTCTAAGTACATTTCGGAGACATCTGCGAAGACAATTTGATGGTGCAATCATCTGCCTTCCATTTTCCAACAATCCAAAATCCAGAAAATATATTAAAATCTTAGAGACATTGTGATTAAAAGCCTGGTTTCCTTGAATCAGCTTTCTCACATCTTTGTTCAAGAGATTATGTTGTGCCGTCTAAGCATAAAGGGAAACACGCTCGTTTATCTGAAAGGAAAGCTGGGGAAACTGAAGAACGGAATGGTGTCTGAACAGTTTTCCAATCTCGATTTGTGATGCTTTCATTAACCTTCCCTGATCACATTTCTGATGAAAAAGATGTGTCAAACTAGGTCAGAAGTTTCCAACCTTTTGGTTTTCTGAATACTTGGGACTTCAGCTCCCAGAATTCCTGCGAGCTGGTCAAGTTGGATGGGTTGCCTGGGAAGTGAAGTCCCAAACTCACGGCAGACCAACGATCAGAGAAAAACCAAACAGAGTTTTAATGGAGCCAGGCTGACTGGGGAGAGAAGGTGATATAGAAATAAAGATTATTATTATTATTATTATTATTATTATTATTATTATTATTATCAAAAATACAAGATGAGTCCACAGCAGACACTCTGCTGGCTGTTATATTGGATCACACATCGGACACTTCCCAAGTGTCTAGGACTGTGTGATGTATTGGTGAATAATGCGTGCAGATCCCAGTAAGGTGGCCTTTTGCAGCTGGAAGATGGTAGCACTGATTGTGTTTAAGTGCAGGCCAAGGTCTTTAGGCACTGCACCCAGTGTGCTGATCACTACTGGGGCCACCTTGACTGGCTTGTGCCAGAGTCTTTGCAGTTCAATCTTTAAATCCTCATATTGTGTCAGCTTTTCCACGATATCCTCATTTCGGTTCAGCTTTATTATTATTATTATTATTATTATTATTATTATTATTATTATTATATAACCTGGATTCAGAAACTGGATTCAGCCTCCGAACCTAGCTTAGAAGAAAACAAATTGTGCAAACCTGTTCTGAGAAAAGCGAGTGCCACTTAGAGCACCACATTTAGATTCATGTTGTTGACGTTAATAGATTATTAGGCCTGTTCTTAATTGAGAAGTCACAGAGCACCTTAATGCTCCCGACCATTCCAACCTTTCTTCATTTCCTCCTGCCCTCCCAATTTCCAATATTTAATCTCGCTTTGATTGTTATAAAGTCCCATTTCAAATCCTCTGGCTTAATTAACCATATTTGGGTTGGGGAAATTAAATGGGCTTATAAAACAGTCATATATAATTAAGCTTTCGGATACAGAGCAGGGCTAACTAGAGATGGAAAAGTCCATTTCGCTCAAGCATTCAATCCTTGCCTGCCCAGGCTGGCTATTTATTGTTATTTATTTACAGTATTTATATTCCACCCTTCTCACTCCGCAGGGGACTCAAGGCAGATTACAATGCACATAAACATGGCAAGCATTCAATGCCGTTTAGACATACAACGTATATAGACAGAGGCAATTTAACATTCCAACTTTCTGGCTTCATGAAGGAATGCTTGATTTCGGCTACATAGGGAGCTGCTGCTTCACCGTCCACTTGTGACACCAAGTCCTTGATGGAGTACTTCCTCATTCTTGTGCACGCTGCTGAAAGGTTTTATGGTGTTGTAAATTAGTTAAATTAGCCTCCCCACATAAAGCGGTACCTAAATTTCCTACTTGACAGATACAACTGTCTTTCGGACTGCATAGGTCAACAGCAAGCTAGACTATTAATGGTCAGGAGCTCACTCCAACCTGGGCTGGCTTTGAACTCATGACCTCTCAGTCAGTAGTGATTTAATGCAGCTGGCTACTAACTAGCTGCACCACAGCTATATTTTCTAGTGTCCAGTGCTATTTTGTAAAGGATTCAAACTGAAAACTTTGAAGGCATTTTCAGGCTGTCAGGTGGCAAAAAAAAAAAAAAAAACCCTCTTGTTCAGCAGCAACCTAAGGTAAGATCTAGAACTGCCCTGAGTCCCCTTCAAGGTTGAGAAAGGTGGTATACAAATACCACAAATAATAAATAAATAAATAAACCCCATAATACTTCCTAAATATTTGAGCTATAGCATGCATAACCCATCTTAATTAACTTGTGAGTAGATCTGGGGATCTGAGTATGGTGAAGGAGGCAACCGATTCTACTTCAAAGCTGGAGCACAAAAGGTATATTTATTTATCTATTTATTAGTTAGTTAGTTTGTTTCAGATGAGGAACGTTTGGTCCTCTTCTGGTGGAGAGTAGGGCTGGGCAATTCGTTTCGTTAATTCGTTAATTCGTTAAATATTCGTTATTTTTTGAATTACGAAACGATTACAAAACTTTTCTTTTAACCTGGAAGTGTTTTTAAATATCGAAACGGCAGGCGCCAAAAATTTTTGTATTTCCGTCCATTTCGGAAATACGTAAGATGGTCGCCTGCCGATGCTTGCTGGGAGCTCTGCCGGCTGAGCAAGCGAGGGAGAGGGCGAGCGAGAGGGGCGAGCGAGCAGCGACGGTGAGAGCCATTCAGCTGTGAAACTCTCTGCCCCAGAGGGAGTGCGGTGGAGACTATTTGAAACAGAGGCTGGATGGCCATCTGTCAGGGAAGGGCTTGGTGGGCCATTGACCTTCAGTTTTGGAGTTGTAGTTCACCTACATCCAGAGACCACTACAGACTCAAACAATGATGGATCTGGACCACACTTGGCCAGCGAGAGGGGTGAGCGAACGGAGAGCGAGAGGGGCGAGCGAGCGGAGAGCAAGAGGGGCGAGCGAGCGGCGAGCCGAGCGAGAGGGGCGAGAGAGCGGCGAGCGAGAGGGGCGAGAGAGCGGAGAGCGAGAGGGGCGAGCGAGCGGCGAGAGGGGCGAGTGAGCGGAGAGCGAGAGGGGTGAGCGAGCGGAGAGCGAGAAGGGCGAGTGAGCGGAGAGCGAGAGGGGTGAGCGAGCGGAGAGCGAGAGGGGCGAGCGAGCGGCGAGCCGAGCGAGAGGGGCGAGTGAGCGGAGAGCGAGAGGGGCGAGCGAGCGGCGAGCCGAGCGAGAGGGGCGAGAGAGCGGCGAGCGAGAGGGGCGAGAGAGCGGAGAGCGAGAGGGGCGAGCGAGCGGCGAGCCGAGCGAGAGGGGCGAGTGAGCGGAGAGCGAGAGGGGTGAGCGAGCGGAGAGCGAGAAGGGCGAGCGAGCGGAGAGCGAGAGGGGCGAGCGAGCGGAGAGCGAGAGGGGCGAGCGAGCGGCGAGCGAGAGGGGCGAGCGAGCGGAGAGCGAGAGGGGTGAGCGAGCGGAGAGCGAGAGGGGCGAGTGAGCGGAGAGCGAGAAGGGCGAGTGAGCGGAGAGCGAGAGGGGCGAGCGAGCGGAGAGCGAGAGGGGCGAGCGAGCGGCGAGCGAGAGGGGCGAGCGAGCGGAGAGCGAGAGGGGCGAGCGAGCGGAGAGCGAGAGGGGCGAGTGAGCGGAGAGCGAGAGGGGCGAGTGAGCGGAGAGCGAGAGGGGTGAGCGAGCGGAGAGCGAGAGGGGCGAGTGAGCGGAGAGCGAGAGGGGCGAGTGAGCGGAGAGCGAGAGGGGCGAGAGAGCGGAGAGCGAGAGGGGCGAGAGAGCGGCGAGCCGAGCGAGAGGGGCGAGTGAGCGGAGAGCGAGAGGGGCGGGCGAGCAGAGAGCGAGAGGGACTCAAACAATGATGGATCTGGACCACACTTGGCAAAAGCACTCAATATACACCCAAATATGAACACAGATGGAGTTTGCGGGAAATAGACCTTGACATTTGGGAGTTTTATTTACGGGGATTTATGGTTCACCTGCAATCAAAGAGCGTTCTGAACCCCACAAGCGGCGAGCGAGAGGGGCGAGCGAGCGGCAAGCGAGCGGCGAGCGAGAGGGCCCGCCAGAGTGAGTGCCTGCCTTCCCTCCTTAATAATAATTTAAATTTAATAATAATAATTTTAATTTCTCCTCCCTATTCTACTAAATTAATAATTAAATTTAAAAAATATTTTAAAAATATTGGGAAAAAAAGGCGCCATCTTTACAAAATGTTTTGTAAATATTTACGAAATTTCGTAAATACCGAACTTTTTGGGGGGAAAATTTTGTAATTATTTTAAATAACGAAACAAAAAAACACCCCAATTACAAAACGATTACAAAACCAAATTTTTGCGTTGTTACCCAGGCCTAGTGGAGAGAATTATACACTCAAATCCCCAAAGGCCAAAGCATTTCCCATTCCTAGATTATTAGTCACAGGTTACAGTTATGTAGCTTATTTACCATCAAGAACTGGCATGGCATAATAGCTTGGCCAGCGTGGTCCACGCCTTGGTTACATCCAGATTGGACTATTGCAATGCGCTCTACGTGGAGCTGCCCTTGAAGACAGCCCGGAAGCTCCAACTAGTACAACGGGCGGCAGCCAGGCTCCTTACTGGAGCAAACTATAGGGAGCATACAACGGCCCTTTTAAAACAGCTTCACTGGCTGCCCATAAGTTGCCGAGCCAAATTCAAGGTGCAGGTAATGACCTATAAAGCCCTAAACGGTTCGGGCCCCACCTATCTTCGCAATCACATCTCCATTTATGAACCGGCACAAACTCTAAGATCCTCCGGGAAGGCCCTCCTCTCGCTCCCACCTCTGTCACAAGCACGGTTCGTGGGGACGAGAGAGAGGGCCTTCTCAGTGGTGGCCCCCTGCCTCTGGAACGCCTTTCCAAAGGAAATAAGACATTCCCACTTTTTGCTTGATGTTCAGGCAGTGCTTCTTGTAGGTCAGGGCACGGTCCAGAGTGACTCCCAGGTATTTGGGTGTGCTGCAATGCTCTAGTGGGATTCCTTCCCAGGTAATCCTCAGAGCTCGGGATGCTTGTCTGTTCTTAAGGTGAAAAGCACATGTCTAGGTTTTAGATGGGTTAGGGATCAGCTGGTTTTCCCTGTAACAGGCAGTAAGGGCACCTAGAGCTTCAGAGAGCTTCTGTTCAGCCATCTCAAAGCTCCCTGCTTGAGCAGTAATGGCACGAGGGGGCAATGCCAGCTAGCTTATAGAGTCTAGCAACAGGTGTAGGTTTGAGACATCCTGTGATTATTCCACAGATGTGGGTGAAGCATCAGGAGAGAATGCTCTGGAACGTGGACATACAGCCCAGAAAACTCACAGCAATCCAGTGATACCGGCCATGAAAGCCTTTGACAACACGAAGAAAAAATTGTTTATCCTTTCCCCCTTTTGCTTTCTAAAAATAGTTAATATATTTTCCAGTCCTTTAAGAAGTTAGGCAATGTAAGAAGAAGGCATCAAATGAAATCACAGAAGGCCACGCGAGAGAGCAAGACTTGCAGAAATCAAACTGGAGGCTTCATGATCTCCAAACATCTCTGCTACAGCAGGAAGCAGAATGAATGATATATAATGAATGCCCAATTTGTGTATATTCAGAGAGCAGAATCCAGAGCTTAATGATGCAGATCGGAGGCATTTTTAGTGGGCTTATTTTAGGTCCCTATTAAAAATAATGCCGATATGCACACTGTCCTGTTTTCCTGCTGATACACAAGGCTATTCTCAAACTTTCCAAGGTTTCATAGATGAGAACCAAGATCTGTGTGCCCAAGCTACATCAGAGTGTGGCCAAGATGGCAAAAGTTTTTAATGAGGAAGGACACACATGATGGGAGCAGCTGCAGTAGTTTGCTTCTTCTCCTGAGCAAGCCATGAAAGGATGATTGCAAACTACATTTGCAGCCACTGAAATAAGATGAGGATAAAGGGGAAGAGTGACAAGAGGTGAGAGGAACTAGGACATTTTAAAGGCAGGTGAAGAAATAGGATGGCGGAAGAATAATAGAATGACGGGATTTGTATGTATTGTCGAAGGCTTTCATGGCTGGAACCACTAAGTTGCTGTGAGTATTCCAGGCTGTATGGCCATGTTTCAGAAGCATTCTCTCCTGACATTTCACCTACATCTGTGCCATTCATCCTCAGAGGTTGTGTGGTCTGTTGGAAACTAGGAATGTGGGGTTTATATATCTGTGGAATGTCCAGGGTGGGAGAAAGAACTCTTGTCTGTTTGCGGCAAGTGTGAATGTTACAATTGGCCACCTTGATTAGCACTGAATGGCTTTGCAACTTCAAGATCTGGCTGCTTCTTGCTTGGGGGAATCCTTTTTTTGGGAGCTGTTAACTGGGCCTGATTGTTTATTGTCTGGAATTCCCCTGTTTTCTGAGTGTTGTTCTTTATTTACTGTTTTGATTTTAGATTTTTTAAAAAATACTGGTGGCCAGATTTTGTTCATTTTCATGGTTTTCTCCTTTTTTGTTGGAATTGTCCATGTTTGAGGATTTCAACAGCTTCTCTATGTAGTCCGATATGGTGGTTGTGAGAGTGGTCCAGCATTTCTGTGTTTTCAAATACTATGCTGTGTCCAGGTTGATTCTTGTAGTTTGGTGAGGTACCAGAAGTCTCTGGCAGAGAAAGCTATAGACCTTGCAAAATTACAACTCCCATGAAGCCATAGTCTTGATCCATGGCAAAATGATGTCAAACTGCATGGAATAGTTAGTGTAGAGTGAGCCAATGTATTATTACAAGCTCTTCTTGCTGTGGTCCAAAGTATTTGGGGGGTGGCTCACTCATATCAAGAGAATTAAGATCTATTGTCGAAGATTTTCATGGCCGGAATCACTGGGTTGTTGTAGGTTTTCTGGGCTATATGGCCATGTTCTAGAGGCATTTTCTCCTGACGTTTTGCCTGAATCTATCGCAAGCATCCTCAGAGGTACCTCACTACAACAACCCAGAAATAAGATCCACTGCTTTACAAAATACCTGCAAACTTCTTGATAAGGATCAACACAACTGTGTACGTTTAAAAAAATATTAATAGCAGGATGTAGTTTTATAGGCTACTAGCTGTACCTGCCACGCGTTGCTGTGGCCAATCATTCCTCCCTCTTTCTTTCATTTTTTCCCTCCTTCCTTCGCTCCCTCTTTCCTTCCTTCCCTTTTTTTCTTTCCTTCTCTCCCCTCCTTCCTTCTCTACCTTTCCTTCCTTTCCCCCTTTTTCTTTATCTCTTTTTTCTCATTTCTTCCTTCCCTACTTCCTTCCTTTCTTCTCTCTTTCCTTCCCTCCCTCTTTTTCTCCTTCTTTCCTTCCTTTCCTTTTTCTTTCCTTCTCTCCTTCGTTCCTTCTCCCTTCTCCCTTTTTTCTCCCTTTTTTCTTTTCCTTCCCCTTTTTCTCCTTTCTTCCTTCTCTCTTTCCTTCTTTATTTCCCTCCCTCCCTCCCTCCCTCCCTCCCTCTCTTCCTTCCTTCCTTCCTTCCTTTCTTTCTTTCTTTCTTTCTTTCTTCCTTCCTTCCTTCCTTCCTTCCTTTCTCCCCTTCTTTCCCTCTCTCTTCCTTCCCTTTTTTCTGTATCGTCATTTAGCTTTTCGTCATTTAGCTTTTGGGGGTTTTTAAGACCTTTTTGCTGTTTTTTGGTGTTTTTTTATGAGTTATGGTCACTCGTTGGTCTGTTAGGGGTATAGTGTCCAAATTTCGTGTCAGATCGTCCAGTGTTTTTGAGTTATGTTAATCCCACAAACAAACATTATATTTTTATTTATATAGATTATGTCGAGGGCCTGCAAGTTCCCTGCTAACACCTCAAAGACCATATGTCCTGTTCTCTTAAATTGGCCACTCTGTTCTGAAATAGCTGTAAAATAGAATGCAACATGATATGAGTCCTTTTCTTTCTCTGTATAAAGGGAACTGCAAAGAGAAAATGCGAACTGTCTAGATGCTGGTTTGACATACATTATATATACACAGATTATCATACTGTGACTGGGCAGGGCTACAAAATCGCTCCAGGGAAATTGCTTGCAAAAATCTTCCAGGTGGCTCTTAGCATATTCAGCCCTGTGTCATCGTGGCTTTCATGGATGGGGAATGACCACATAGAAAATGTGATTGATATAAAACACTCTAATGGATGCTACAGCAAGAGAGAACACATTCTCCATCAATCACAATTCAGTGGCTGACTTAGGATTTCATGCTTGAGGCTGAAGTCCCTTCTGAAATGGAACACTATGAATTATGAACTAAGCAGCCAGCATGGAGTAAGCCTTGCCATTTGCTACATGTTCAGCTTTGTCTCCATTACCAACTCCACCAGACTCCAACTCTGAACAGACACCATAATAATGCTTTTCTGATATATCACTCTGTGTTACAGGGTTGATGAAGAAGGAAATGTTGACCATTTCTGCTACCTTGCCAGCCACCTCTCCATGAAAGTCAACATTGACAGTGAAATACAACACTGCCTGAGCTCTGCGAGTGCAGCATTTTTCCGAATGAAGCAGAGAGTGTTTGAGGACCGGGACATCTGTTGGGATACCAAGGGGCATGTTTATAAAGCTATTGTCCTCCCAACCCTGTTATACGCCTGCGAAACTTGGACTGTCTACAGACATCACATGCAACTCCTGGAACGATTCCATCAGTGTTGCCTCCAAAAAATCTTTTGGGAAGACAAGCGGACAAATGTCAGCGTGCTGGAAGAGACAAAGACCACCAACACTGAAGAGATGATCCTCTGCCATCAACTCCACTGGACCGGCCACATTGCCTGGATCCCCGACCACCGTCTCCCAAAGCAGTTGCTCTATTCCGAACTCAAGAATGGAAAACGGAATGTTTGTGGACAGAAAAAGAGATTTAAATATGGGCTCAAAGCCAACCTCAAAAACTCTGGCAATAGGCACTGATAACTGAAAGCCCTGGCCCTTGAGTGCTCCAGCTGGAGGTCAGCTGTGACCAGCAGTGCTGTAGAATTTGAAGAGGCATGAATGGAGGGCGAAAGAGAGAAACGTGCCAAGGGGAAGGTGAGTCAAGCCAACCCTGACTGGGACTGCCTTCCACCTGGAAACCGATGCCCTCACTGCAGAAGAACATGCAGGCCAGGAATATGGCTCCATAGTCACCTACGTACCCACCGCCAGTACACCGATCTTGGAAGACAATCCTACTCGGACAACGAGAGATCACCTAAGGCTGAAGACACTTGCCATACATACCCATCTATATTAGGCTTGTGCATGGATTTGGAGTGGTCGGTTGGCTTTGGCCAATCCAGCTTGTTCGGCTTGGTCGAATGGTCGTAACAGCAAGGACCCAAGCCATCACATATTTCTCTCCATAACGGGATCACTTGGCAGCCGATTACAGTTCCTCCTCCCTTATTTAGTATCACAAGGCAGGTAAAGAGGTTGCTACGTGCTGCTTGCATGGGGTTTCCCTGTGAGCCCTGCTTCTTGGACCAGTCGGAATTTAAGAATGCGGTGACATGTCTAACATAAGCTGTGTCTGCTTCCTTAAACCCATTGCTGAAACCCATGAAAGGGAAAAAGGAAAGGGTCCCAGGAACAGAAAGGGGAGCCTTTGTAATTTCCCCGTTGCCATCAATGGGCCGGATCTAGCCTCATTTTTTGGCTGCTGACCAAAAATGGCTATTCTGTAGTGATACAGGTCAAGCATCTCTAATTCTTAATGCCATATATACTCGAGTATAAGCCGACCTGAATATAAGCGGAGGAACCTAATTTTACCACAAAAAAACCTGGGAAAACATATTGAGTATAAGCTGAGGGTGGGGAATGCAGCAGCTAAGGGTAAATTTCAAAATAATATATATATATAACATCGAGACATATTAAATGTTTTTGAATATTTACATAAAACTGTAATTTAAGACAAGACTGGCCAACTCTGATTTAACCATTATTCTAACCTTTACCAATGTAAATGTGCTTACGTATCCTTCCAATAATAATAGAGTAAAATAATACAGGTAATAATAATAATAATAATAATAATAATAATAATAATAGAAATTCAGTAACAACAATAATAGAGTAAAATAATAAATGTAGTAAAATAATAATAATAGAGTAAAATAAGAAATGTAGTAACAACAATAATAAAGTAAAATAATAAATGTAATAAAATAATAAATGTAATAATAATAATAGAGTTAAATAAGAAAATAACAAAAAATAGAGTAAAATAATAAATGCAACAACAACAACAACAACAATAACAACAACAACAGAGTAAAATAATAAATAACTTTGACTTGACTATAAACCGAGGGGAGATTTTTCAGATTAAAAAAAAGGGCTGAAAAACCCAGCATATACTCAAGTATATACGGTACATGAGAGCAGAAATATTTGAATACCATTTTGCACACATACAAACATGAGACACAAGTCCAAACATGAAACCCATGGATGTGTCATATACACAGCCTAAAGGTAATTTTAGACACAAACTTATAATAATTTTGTACCTGGAACCATCAGAAAGCAAAGGGGTCACAATCTCAGCTACCTATTTTGGAGTTTTTCAGATTTTAGAATTCCAGATGAGGGATGCACAACCTGTATTCCCAATGGATTCTGCTCATAGATGGGGTACCCAAGAAACAGCTGCAATGTTCAATTCACGCCAAGTGAACATGAAATAAAATTCATTAAAATGATCCAAACATACGTTTTCAGTAGTTCCAGTGATCACGTGGAGCCCGTCATAGGTTGACTTGATATACATCCCCTAAAAAAAAAAGGGCAGAGAATGCGATCACTAGAGGCAGAGTCAAGAGTTCACTAGAAGTGTAGCCAACTGTGGCTGAGATGTGTGTAGATCCACACGCAATGGGCCATGTCCTCCCACAGCATGACATCTGTCATGTCTTGGAAGGGATCTCTGCTGCTGAGATGGGGAATGGGAGGGAGGTGCAACAAGACAATATCACAACAACAGTGGCGGGACAAAAGGCAGAATCTGCAACAGGCGCACCACACACAAGATGGAGGACAAAGGACAAACAACAAGTTCTGGGCCAAGGCAAGGCCATGAGGGAATCAGAGCACACACACACTCTCTCACACACAGGGCCAGACAGTGGGAAGCCACCACTGTATTTTATATTTTACCTTTGCTTTTACCTATTATTTATTAAAGGTTTCTATTGCTGCCACCAATTTATTATTTTAATAGGCCACCTCCTTCACTGGAATGTTTAAAAAGCCATACAAAGACTTCAGTTGAAATGAAACAGGAATATGTTGTTATTTTGAACAGTCAATATGCGTCATGGTTTCAAATAACTTGCCAGGCTTTACTTCTTACAGAGGATGGTACTTTTATCTTGAGTTTCTTAAAACCAAGTTCCACACACAGAAATTCAAACAGGATCTTTTAAACCTTTTGAATCTCCCTTCCTCTCACAGCACTCTAAACACTATAGAGGCCTATTAATTATTATCCTCATAAAGATGTCCTTTAAACCACAAACAGTTCCCAAACTCTTCCTTCCTTTCCCTTTCAAACTTCTGACTGTCTTCTTCCCCATGAAACTACTAACTGATCTAAAATGGGTGCCTCAGCTTCTTCTCTCCCCTTCTGGCTCTGCCCATCTCCAGTTGCTGAGCTTTTCCCTCCAATTTCAACAGCCAATCAGACTGCACTCTTGGCTATGAGGCTGCCTGTTTGCTCCTCCCCTCAGCTCTCCTTAGTTTTAGTAAGCCGGGCCTGGTTTATGCCTTTCACACCAACACTTTAAGGTAGGCCAATCCGTTGCAGAAGACAATGCAGAATATAAAGAAACAGCTGGCATCAGCTTGGGACAAATGAATATGTGCTCTCAAATGCATTTTCCTTGCCCCAGGAGCCTAGCACAACCAGAACTTCATTCTCTGAATCATCCCTTCATATATTCCTTCTGATGATATAAATCCTGATTTTGACATCCGCCATACAGTAGAAGTTTTGGGATGAAGTGCAAAGAGATAAGAGAATAGTTCTCCACACCCTGCCAAAACAGGCCCCTACTATGCATGTTAGGCTTGTTTGATTTTAAAAAATGCTTCAAAACTCATTTCGGATGTAGAGGGCACTGGTGGTTCGATTCTAAAGTCAATTCCGAATTTCACAGAAAAAAATGTTCAAAACTTTTTGAAACTTCCGAGACTTCTGAATCCTTTTATTAATGGTTTAACAGTGTTATTTCCTGCTTCATTGGGTGGTCTTTACTTTGAAAGTAGTTGTTTTACTCCAGGAGCGGGAAAAGCAAGCAGAGGAAATTCACCCTTCTCTGGTTTAAAACTTGCTTCTCTGGCTTGAGGCAGAAGCAGGAAAAGCTAATGGGAGAAATTCACCCTTCTCTGGTTTATAATTCACTTATCTGGCTTGAGGCAGAAGCAGGAAAAGCTAATGGGATGAAATTCACCCTTCTCTGGTTTATAACTCACTTCTCTAGCTTGAACCAGAAGCGGGAAAAACAAATGGGAGGAAATTCACCCTTCTCTGGTTTAAAACTGGCTTCTCTAGCTTGAGGCAGAAGCAGGAAAAGCTAATGAGAGGAAATTCACCCTTCTCTGGTTTATAACTCACTTCTCTAGCTTGAACCAAAAGTGAGAAAAGCAAACGGGAGGAAATTCACCCTTCTCTGGTTTAAAACTGTCTTCTCTAGCTTGAGGCAGAAGCAGGAAAAGCTAATGAGAGGAAATTCACCCTTCTCTGGTTTATAACTCACTTCTCTAGCTTGAACCAAAAGTGAGAAAAGCAAACGGGAGGAAATTCACCCTTCTCTGGTTTAAAACTGTCTTCTCTAGCTTGAGGCAGAAGCAGGAAAAGCTAACGAGAGGAAATTCACCCTTCTCTGGTTTATAATTCACTTCTCTGGCTTGAGCCAGAAGCAGGAAAAGCAAATGGGAGGAAATTCACCCTTCTCTGGTTCTAGCTTGAACCAAAAGTGAGAAAAGCAAACGGGAGGAAATTCATCCTTCTCTGGTTTAAAACTGGCTTCTCTGACTTAAGCTGAGGCCAGAGACCAGAAGCAGGGGAAAAGCTGAATCATTTCTGACTCACTTCCTGAGTCGGAAAAAAATGGTGAGACTATCTTCGGAAGGGCAAGAGGCTTCCGGTTTCCTAAAAAAGTTCGACATCGCTTCAAAAAGGTAATCTTTCTGTCTTTATTCCGAATAACGAAGATTCCTACTGGACTTAACCATGCCTAATGCATGTAGGTCAAGAACAAGAGGCCAGTCAATGTTTGGTTTGCTCCTCAAGCCCTTCCATTGCAAAATCTCAGTGCAGCTCCCTATTTGGAAGGATGCTGAAAGTTAGCTGGGTGTGACCCATCTGCTCTAACTTTGGAGCCATCTCCGATAGAAATGGCTAAAAAGTGGAACCGTGATTGCTGCATTAGCATCATTCTGCCAGGGAGGTTTTTGACAGGCTTCTTTTCTCAGCCCCAGAAAAAATAATGTCTGCATCTTCCCGAGAGCTGAAATGAAATTCTGTTCCCTTGATCCTCAAATAGAAAGCTAACGAGCTCGCTTGTGTTGTTTCCAGCCATTATCGCTATGTGGGAAAAAAGCAAGAGATGCTGGGTTGGGTTGGGTTGGGGGGACGGAACTTCAAAACACGGAGCACAGAAAGTGAATACGACTCAACAACAAGCAGCATTTTTATCACCAGAACCTACTTCTGTCATCTTTTCTACAAAGAGTACAGAGCATCTCATTATAACACCGTTGAAGATTTATATGCTGTTATTATTCAGCTCTCCCAACCCCCAAAAGGCTTGCATAGATGCGCTTCTTGATATCGGCAATGACAAGTTATCTTTTGGAACAAGGTAACTTTGGCTCCATAATGTATTTAGGCAAGGCCAACCCTACCATGAGGTAGACAGAGCATCTGCAGATTTTGTGGGCCACAAAACAGCTGGCATGCACCTTATAGCCTGATCTTTTACCCCTTTCACCCCTACAAAAAGCACATTTGTTACTACCAGGCGCAGTAGAAAATTCCAGCCCATTCAACTACTAGACTACCTTACGGCTTTTCCTTTTATGTGTCAGGAACGATTTGAGAAACTGCAAGTCGCTTCTGGTGTGAGATAATTTTTCATCTGCAACGACATTGCCCAAAGGGACACCTGAATGTTTTACCATCCTGTGGGAGGCTTCTCTCATGTCCCTGGAGCTGACAGATGGAAGCTTGCCCCACTCCCAGGATTTGAACTGCCAACTTTTTGGTCAGCAGTTCAGCCAGCACAAGGGTTTAGCCCACTCAGAGGCAGCCCTAGGTAATTTTCAATGGTAAGCAAACAATATTTTGGTGCCCCCCTCCCCCCCCCCAACCAATCACTGATATACATTTTCTGTTTGTCGTGGGAGTTCTGTGTGCCATATTTGGTTCAATTCCATCATTGGTGGAGTTCAGAATGCTCTTTGATTGTAGGTGAACTATACATCCCAGTAACTACAACTCGCATATGTCAAGGACTATTTTCCCCCAAGAGTGTCTCAAGAGCGCCCCTGGGCAAAATCAACTATACTGCGAATGCTTACTTTGCGTAATGGTTGAGCTGCCCCTGAGCCCACTGCACCACTAGGGACTTCAACAGGCTTGCATAGATGCATTTGCATAGATACCTCATGTTGGGGAGGTCCCATGGTCCACCTCATGGGCTGATCTTGCTTTCAAGAGAAACAACCCTTTAAAACAGGTCCAACCCTTGTAGATTCCAATCCAGATTTCTGGAGTTCTCCCAGACTACTATACCCCTTTTCCTACTACACCATCCTTATGTATGTTTTGGGTTTTCCTCCACATTCTATAAGGCTGAATGCCTCTCTTAAGGCTTATTTTCTTTTAGTAAGAGCTTTGATCTGTAGTATTTTGACTGTCATCCAGGCCTTTTGTCTCTTCACCCAAACTTTGCCTCTGAGACCTCCATTGGAATTCAGTTTAATCTTCAGGATGAACAATGTCCCTGGTCCTTCTATTACAGTGGTTCCCAGGCTGTGGTCCGTGGACCACCAATGGTCCGCAAGAATGAAAATATGGTCCACAGCCTCACTATTACTACACGGTTGCCTCAAAACCACGTGGCAATGAGAGCGACTGGTCTCGCGAAACCCTCTTATAGTGCCGAGGCAACTGGGATCTCGGGAGGGGAGAGGTTGACAACCCATGAAAGATTACTACTACCACATTAGCTCTAGATGGAGCCCCCAGTGGCACAGTGGGTTAAACCCCTGTGCCGGCAGGACTGAAGACTGACAGGTCGCAGGTTCAAATCCGGGGAGAGGCGGATGAGCTCCCTCTACCAGGTCCAGCTCCTCATGCGCGGACATGAGAGAAGCCTCCCACAAGGATGATAAAACATCAAATCATCCGAGCGTCCCTTGGGCAACGTCCTTGCAGACAGCCAATTCTCTCACACCAGAAGCGACTTGTAGTTTCTCAAGTCTCTCCTGACACGAAAAAAATCAGCTCTAGATTATTAAATATGGGTTTCTGTGGGCGAGCAGATAGTGACTACAGGATGGCATATGGTCTGTATCAGAAACTAGAGCTTTTCTTTTATTTATTTTTTTGTGTCAAGAGTGACTTGAGGAACTGTAAGTCACTTCTGGTGTGAGAGATTTGGCAAGGACGTTGCTCAGGGGACACCTGAATGTTTTGATGTTTTACCATCCATGCGGGAGGCTTCTCTCATGCCCCCATATGAGGAGCTGGAGCTAACAGAGGGAGCTCATCCGTGTTCTCCTGGTATTTGAAACTTCAACTTGCTGGTCACCAGTCCTGTCGGCACAAGGGTATAACCCATTGCGCCACCGGGGGCTCCTATTAGAAATTAGTAGACCTGGTCAATCCATGGTTCTAAATGGTTCTAAAGTACTTACAAAACTAAAGTTCTGGTGGTGAAAATTCCAGAACTCTAACAAAACTTTCAAAATTTAATTATTGTTTCATTATTGGTGAGTTTTATGATAGAACCAGTTAGGAACTGCCATTTTCAATGAAATGTTAAGAGTTTTGTTAGAGTTCTGAAATTTTTACCACCAGAACTTTAGTTTTGTAAGTACTTTAGAACCATGGATTGACCAGGCCTAGAAATTAGAAACTATATCTGATGGGGTCTATCCAATGCAATGATCTGAATCAGCACCCCAAATAACCAAACCAAATCTAAATTTGACCAAAAACTAATTCATGACCCTTTTGGTAGTAATGTTGGAGAGTGTTCCCTGGTCAAGTGGTTCCTGGTAAAAAAAAAAAAGGTTGGGAACCACTGTTATATTAAAACATGGATTGAAATGGACACTAAAGAATCAGGAATGCCATCATGGTTGTAGTTCCGCTTGCTAGGTGGAAATTCAATAAAATAGACAATACAGTTATCAATGGTTTCTAGTCATAATGTGTGTGTATGTGTATTCCAGAATTAGACTTCCTCGTAACATCAGAGAAACATGTAGAACCTTGTTGCCAAATCACATCATTTTCATTTAACGATGCTGGTCAACTTCAATAGTACCAAACAAGATCAATGGTCTCTCTAACCTGAGTCTATTGAATAGCAGCAGCTCTCCAAAGTTTCAGCCAGGAATCTTTCTTTGATCTGCCTGAAGATGCTGCTAATGGAACCAGGCACCTTCTACTCATTGAGCATAAATTATTATTGTTCAATCAAATCTTGTCAATTTTCCCTACCTGCTAAAATGAATCATAGAATCCTAGAGTTGGAAGAGACTTCATGGGCCATCCAGTCCAACCCCCTGCTGAGAAGCATGAAAACTGCATTCAAAGCATCCCCGACAGATGGCCATCCAGCTTCTGTTCAAAAGCTTCCAAAGAAGGAGCCTCCACCACACTCCAGGGCAGAGTACTTTGGAGTTCCATTGCTGAACAGCTCTCACAGTCAGGAAGTTCTTCCTCATGTTCAGATGGAATCTCCTTTCTTGTAGTTTGAAGCCATTGTTCCATGTCCTAGTCTCCAGGGAAACAGAAAACAAGCTTGCTCCCTCCTCCCTATGACTTCCTCTCATATATTTGTACATGGTTATCATGTCTGCTCTCAGCCTCCTCTTCTGAATGCTAAACATGCCCAGCTCTTTAAGCCGCTCCTCATGGGGCTTGTTTTCCAGACCCTTGATCATTTTAGTTGCCCTCCTCTGGACACATTCCAGCTTGTCAACATCTCTCTTCAATTGTGGTGCCCAGAATTGGACACGATATTCCAAGGGTGGTCTAATCAAGGCAGAATAGAGGAGTAGCATGACGTCCCTGGATCTAGACACTATGCTCCTATTGATGCAGGCCAAAATCCCACTGGCTTTTTTTTGCCGCCGCATCACATTGTTGGCTCATGTTTAACTTGTTGTCCACGAGGACTCCAAGATCTTTTTCACATGTACTGCTCTCGAGCCAGGCAATCCCCCATTCTGTACCTTTTCTTTTCTTTTCTTTTTTTTCTGCAAAGTTAAGTTCTAAAAATCAATGTTATACAAAGTTAAGTTCCAAAAACCCAACCATTTCAGGCTGGGGCTCCTTTAAAAGTAGACTAGGGTCTCTGAAGGCCACTTTAGTCCATCTCATGACCACTGGACTCTGCTGTTGTATGCCATGGATCTTTGGAGCTTGCCTTCTCTACTTGGACTTGTGACATATTCACCTTGAGTTGTTTATTGTTGCAGATTTCATGATTCGGCTCCTGAGCAAGAGTGGGGCACCATGGCATCTGGTGGGTAACAATCTTGACTGAGAGGAAGCCTGGAAGGGAAAACATTTCCATACCCTGCCCACATGATGTATGGCATGTTCTGGCTTCCCTTTCGCATCCAGCAATACAAATCTCCTTCGGCCTCCTGTTATGCTCACAGAGAAGAGGCTTCTCGAAGGGCTACTTTATCCTTCACGGTAAGGAGAGCCTGACACTAACGGAAATGTATCGTTTCTGCAAGGCAACCTGTGTCATGAGGACGGTGCTACAGGGACTATTCCCCATTATAGCTAATCAGACAGGCAGCCTGGGCTGTTCAAATTGCAAAGAGTTGTTTTTCTTTTGCTCCTGCCAGTTGGAAGGTAGGGAAGGAGAAACTGCTGCAGGCAATTCACGTTTACTCCAAGTGGTTACTACTAATGCAAAGCAATTATGACAACTGTGTTGAGGAGCGGTTAGTATATCCCAAGGAACTGTGTTTGTGTTGTGTCTGCACACAGCAGGGTTAAGTGATACACACATACACACCATTCTGGTCCAGGAAGAGGGAATGTCTGTATCATGGTCTGCCTTGAACCATCTAAGCCAGCCTCTCGCCTTCAGATGCAGAGGAGGTTCTCCGAGTGTCACTCCTTCTTTGAATGCAACTGATAATCTACTGCAGGCATCCTCAAACTGTGGCCCTCCAGATGTTTGGCTCTCCAACTCCCAGAAGGAGCTTGTTCAATTGTCAGGAATTCTGGGAGTTGAAGGCCCAAACAGCTGGAAGGCCGCAGTTTGAGGATGCCTATTTCTTTATTGTGTCAGGAGTGAACCAAAACAATTATATTGCATTAAAAAACAAACAAAAAAATAAAACAGAAAGTTTGCAGACTTGGTATTCTATTAAATGTTTTTTGACCAGTAGCTGGCCACTTGGAGTGCCTCTGGTGTTGCTGCAAGAAGGTCCTCCATTGTGCATGTGGCAGGGCTCACGTTGCATTGCAGCAAGTGACCAGTGGATTGCTCTTCTCCACACTCGCATGTCGAGGATTCCACCCTGAACCCCCATTTCTGAAGGTTGGCTCTGCATCTCGTGGTGCCAGAGCGCAGTCTGTTCAGCGCCTTCCAAGTCTCCCAGTCTTCTGTGTGCCCAGGAGGGAGTATCTCATTTGGTATCAGCCATTAATTGAGGTTCTGGGTTTGAGCCTACCACTTTTGGACTCTCACTTGCTGAGGTGTTCCAGCGAGTGTCTCTGCAGATCTTAGAAAACTATTTCTTGATTTATGTCATTGGCGTGCTGGCTGATACCCAAACAGGGGACGAGCTGGAGATGTCTCTGCCTTGGTCCTTTCACTATTGGCTGCTACTTCCCGACGGATGTCAGGTGGTGCGATACTGGCTAGACAGTGTACTTTCTCCAGTGGTGTAGAGCGCAGACACCCCGTGATAATGTGGCATGTCTCATTAAGAGCCACATCCACTGTTTTAGCATGGTGAGATGTGCTCCACACTGGGCATGCGTACTCAGCAGCAGAGTAGCAGTCCAAGGGCAGATGTCTTCACTGTGTCTGGTTGTGATCCCCAGGTTGTGTCAGTCAGCTTTCGTATGATATTGTTTCATATGATTATTTTGAGGCTGCCTGATCTAGTACATTTTAGCTGATGGAATGGAAATGGATACCATCTTGATTTTTCTCTGGGATAGCAAAATGTCTTTGAATACACAGCCCAACAAAAACAAATTTTCTTGGTGTCTTAGTTTTCAGGCCTGTATTTGGGGTTCTTTGGGGCACTGATTCTTGAACTGAAATAGACTACGTCAGCTCTGGTTTCTGTTGCCTTCAGTTTAGGTCTCTGTGACCTACACCACCATTCTGGCTCACCAAACTACGAATCCCAGGATTCCATAGCACTGAACCTTGGAAGTTAAAGTAGTATCAAACTGCATAAATTTCCCCCCTTTTCTTTTCCTACTACTTTTTTTCCTTTCTTCCTTCTCTACCTCTTTCCTTCCTTCCTTTGCTCTTTGCTTCATGCTTCCTTCTCTCTTTCTTTCTCCCCCCCTTTCTCTCTTTCTCTTTCTTTCTTTCTTTCTTTCTTTCTTACTGTCTTTCTTTCTTTCTTTCTTTCTTTCTTTCTTTCTTTCTTTCTTTCGTTCTTTCTTTCTTTCTTTCTTTCTCCCTTTCCTTCCCTCCCTCTTCCTTCCTTTTTTCTGTATTGTCATTTGCTTTTCATCATTTAGATTTTTTGGGATTTTAAGTCCTTTTTGCTGTTTTCGGGGGGGGGGGGGGGGTTATGAGTGATAGTCACTCATTGGTCTGTTAGGGGTATAGTGTCAAAATTTCGTGTCAATTCGTCCAGTGGTTTTGGAGTTATGTTAATCCCACAAACGAACATTACATTTTTATTTATATAGATATGTTTGTGCATTGGCATGTCTTTGGCCCTAACAGTTCAAAGACATGCCTCGGTACATCGGTTTAACAGCTGAAAAACCTAGATACCTTGCGTGAATATTGGTGAATGCTATTTTCCCAAAAGGTTATGACTGTAACAGAACATGTTTTTACCAAGAGGTTATGGCATCATCTTTTAAAAAGGTATAACTTCTAAAAAGGTCATGTCTTTCCAAAGATTATAAGATCTCCAAAAGATTCTGGAGAGTTCTATTTTCCAAAAGATAGTATACTTTGAAGTCTGCATGTTAAAAAAAGAAAGAAACTGGGATAATTCTATTCAATGCTTGAGCATGGAAGTAAATGTGTAAAAGCTCCCTCCTGAAACATTTCGTTGGTGTCCCTGCTATCTGCCCATCATGCAATGCAACCTATTCCCGTTGTAATCTATAGGCTCAACCCACCAAGCTGCAGCCCAAATCCCATTAATGCAAATTGCGTTTGCTGAGAAATGACACTTGGTTGATTGCCTCTTTTATTGACAAAATGCTGAGTGAAGTGGAGCAAGAACAGCACATAGTTCTCAAAGAGAGACATCTCCATTGGTCACCGGGGAAATTTCATCTATCAAGGATCAGCTGGCAGCAGTTCTTGCTAGAGCCATGCAGGGATTTGACAGCACATTTTTTTGCTGGGAATGAAAGCAAGTGAAGTAAACCCTACATGTTTGAGACACTTCAGTGTTCAAGCATTTGCAGATAATGCTTTCACAATGGATGGGACATGGCAGAGGAAGGGAGATACTGCAAACTGTGTAGTATCTCCCTACGAACCGTCGAGGACTCTAAGATCATCTGGGGAGGCCCTGCTTTCAGTCCCGCCTTTCTCTCAAGTACATTTGGTGGGGATGAGAGACAGGGCCTTCACAGTGGTGGCCCCTCGGCTATGGAACACCCTCCCTAGGGAGATTAGATCTGCTCCCTCCCTCTTAACGTTTCGGAGACAAGTTAAAACATGGCTGTTTGAGCAAGCGTTTACAAATGCAGAGTAGCTAATATAGGCAATCGAACGATTTGACAATGGAACTAGACAATGCTTGATAATAATGAGACACTAATGATGTTGTTTTTATTGCTTTTGTGGTGTTTTATATTGTTTAATGCTTTAATCTGTATTATGTTTTTATATGTACTGATTTGTTGGAAACCGCCTTGAGTCACCGATTGGTTGAGAAAGGCGGTATACAAATACAGCAAACAAACAAATAAATAAATAATAGAGCGGGTTAATGGACTCCGGGAAGATTCAACCAGTCCATCCTCCTGGAAATAAAGCCCGATTGCTCATTGGAGGGAAGGATACTAGAGACAAAGTTGAAGTACTTTGGCCACATCATGAGGAAACAGCAAAGCCTAGAGAAGACAATTATGCTGGGGAAAGTGGAAGGCAAAAGGAAGAGGGGCCGACCAAGGGCAAGATGGATGGATGGCATCCTTGAAGTGACTGGACTGACCTTGAAGGAGCTGGGGGTGGTGACAGCCGACAGGGAGCTCTGGCGTGGGCTGGTCCATGAGGTCACGAAGAGTCGGAGACGACTGAACGAATGAACAACAACAGAGCGGGTGAAAACTCCAATCTACACCAGGCATGGGCTAACTTTGCCCCTCCAGGTGTTTTGGACTCCAACTCCCACAATTACTAACAGCCTCAGGCCCCTTCCTTTCCCCCTTCAGCCGCTTAAGCTTCTTCCTCTTGCTGAGGTAGGGTAGGCCGAAGTTGGCCCATGCCTAGTTTAAGTGGAATCTCTTCAATTAAAGAGGAGTTGATGATTTGGACCCGCTTCATCTCCCAGATTCTCAATCACCTGTCTCCCCTGTACATCCAGGTACTTTGGCCCATTATCCTTCCACTCAGGTCCTTCTCAAAGGAAAGGAACCAGTCCAAAGCAAGAAATAGCATAAAGGAATCCAGTAGCACCTCTGAGGTGGTTTGTTCTAACAGGGGCATCTTAATTGTCGTTGTGTGCCTTCAAGTCATTAATTTGCGGAGACCCCAAGGTGGACCTATCATAGGGTTTCCTTGGCAAGATTTCTTCACTCTCTTGTCACTCCCTTCCTCTGAGGCTGAGATTATGGTTTGTCCAAAGGTCACCCAATGGGTTTTCAACGTGGAAGTCCCTGAACAGACTCAGAAATGGAATAGGCAGATCAAAAGACAACCTGGCAAAATGGCACGGCCTAAAAGAATCCCACACCTTGTGTGACTGTGGAGCAGAACTGACAACTCCGCATCTATATGCTTGTCCACTATGCCCTGCCTCATGTACAGAGGAAGAATTGTTGGAGGCTACAGACAATGCCATTGCTGTTGCCCATTTTTGGTCAAAAGATATTTAGCCACCTGTGCTCCTTCTATTTTTATCAGTTTGCCCATGCCAGATCTACACTGTAGAATGAATGCAGTTAAGGCTCAAAATGTGGCCACTTCTCTGAGCAACCATCCCAATGTAAGTAAGGACAATCATATGCTCTAGTCAAAGTTGGGGATTGTCATTTGGATTTGTTTCATTCCATGTGATATACAGTCTTTTCAGAGTTCCGCATTGCCTTGAAACCATAAGCAAAACTAATGCAGGCCTTTAGTTGTCATAAATCCTTCTCTTCGGGCTGCCGTTTTTGTAATTCGGCATGCCAAAGTCCTCTGCCAATGCCCTGCTTTTCCTTCTCATCTGTCTCTTTGTTCTCCAGGAGTATGGCTTTCTCGTGGAAGTTCAAAGCATTCCATCCCCCCCCCCCCCCCCACCCCTTAGATAGGATTAAACTCTATTCTGCAAAAAACTGGGATAGCTACAAGTCTGAGGAACACATTTGCTATTAGAAAACAAGATGAGAAGGTCTTTCTTTGCATGCTGATGTATACTTGGCCTCAGGGCTTGCTCCATGCCTGAAGGAGTCTTTGGTAGATGATAGTGGGCCTTTTCCTACACAGTGTAGGCTGCTCCTGGTTGAGGGCTTACCTTTGGGAAATTAGATATGTCCTCTAATGTTTCAAAGCTGCAGTGCGTTGTGGCACATTTTAAGCAACAGGATCCCATGCCCTCATCCTAGGAAGGATGCACCAAAGGGCCCTGCCAGGCCAATAGGGCTTCTAGCACTTGCCTAAGAGAGCCACGTGCTTGGAGCCACATGCTTGGAGTAGTCAACTGCTTAACCCTACAGTAGGCAAATTCCACAATGTAACAAAATTTGGTTTGAAAGTGTTATTCCTGTTTATGTTGTAGTAGAGTCTGTTGGCAACGCTGCAACTGGTAGTAGCGGTATCAGTAGAGGGAAAAGGAGTGCTCAGGAGTTAAACGAGGAACAGCAGAGGAAGAGGAACCGGGAGATACTTATTTTATCCACTGATGAAGATTCCTTCGAAGGGTTTTCTGGAAGTGAAATGAGTGAGGAGGAGGAAGGGGGATATAATGGATATGAATAGGGGAACTAAGATGATTACTCGGGAGCAGGAATCGGATGAGGAGCGACACAGGAAGAGGATTCAGGACATGCTTACTGCTCCCACAGAGGAGGAGGATTTCATGGGTTTTTCTGGGAATGATGGGTCTGGGAGTGATGAGGGTGAGGATGAATCACTGGATTGGACCAAGGTACAAGAGGTTCGGGATGTGTGTACTCAACCAACGTCTAGTGACACATTTGTGAGGTTTTCTGGTGGCGGGGATTGGCAATCGGGTGATACTGTGGAATCTTGGTGAGACCTAAGTCTTGACAAGAGGTGGAAGAGTTGGAGGGATGGGCGCTGGCGCTCAGTTGTGGAGGCTAAACCAGTTGAAAGTGATGAGGATGCGGTGGAGGGCAGCTCATCATCGGATGATGAGTTGTAAGATAAAAGTAGGCACTGAAATGGTAGAACTTTGCAGTAGGCAAAGTGTTGGTTTCGTGCCTTGGGTTTTGTTGCTGCCGCTTTTGTGTTGGGCTTGGGTCCTGGATCTGCAGGTTGCTGTTTAACCTCATGTGATAACTCGGCTTGGATTCTCGTAAGTGCGGATTTCCCCTCTCCTCGACTTTAGACTGCTTTTGATGACGACGCTGCCTTGTGGACTTTGGAACCTTGCAACTTTGGACTTGGATTTCTTCAACATTTGGACGACGGCTCTTCTTTTTGTTTGTTTTCCATTTACTGTGTGATTTTGGGGTGTTTTGGAAGTACTCCTGTTTAATCCGGATTTTTTTACCTGGATAATCCAGATTATTGCCTTAGTTTGCTTTTCAAGCTGGAAATTGCTGCAACTTTTGAGTTTTGACCAGAGGCACTGAAGTAAGTGTCTCTGAGTCTTGTTTACTTTGTATTAATAAACTATTCTTTCGGACATACTCTTGAGTCTGGCTCTTTAAGGCGTCTGGGTTCTGACAGTTTAATTGCTTTGTTTCTCTTAACCATGCAGAGCCCTCTAAATGGTTATCATTGGTGACATCATCATTTCCTATGTGCCCAAAACATGCCCATGTGGCTCACCAGGCAGGACCCTCTTCACAAGTACCTGGCTTAATTTTATACTTTCCCCTGGTCAGTAGCATATCAAAGCTTCCTTATTCTCATTGCATCCTCAGAGATATGTGTCATGTACATTCAATAAACTCCTTAATTCATTAATATTACATGTTTGGGTTGCTTTGAAGCTGCTTCTGGAATCTGTTTTATCTGAAATCTAGTCACCGGAGGCAGGAATGAGAGCATTGTCCCCAAATCTTAATCAACATCTGACATTTTCCATCCATCCCCCATATTTGCGCATTGCAAGAATTTACACTTTGACTTTAGATGGGCAATGATCTGTGCTTTTAGAAAAAAAAATGACATAGAGGGGCCTCATCTACATGACCATAAAATCCAGTTTCTGAATCCAAATTATCTCCTTTGAACTTGAGCCCCTTGTGGCACAATGGGTTAAACCCTTGTATCAGCAGGACTGCTGACTGATAGGTCAGCGGTTTGAATCTGGGGAGAGTGGGTTGAGCTCCCTCTGTTAGCTCCAGCTCCCCATGCTAGAGCTAACAAAGAAACCTCCCACAGGGATGGTAAAACATCAAACATCTGGGCATCCTCTGGGTAACATCCTTGCAGATGGCCAATTTATTATCGAAGGCTTTCATGGCTGGAATCACTGGGTAAGTGGTTTGAATCTGGCGAGAGCGGGTTGAGCTCCCTCTGTTAGCTCTAGCTCCCCATGCTGGAACATGAGAGAAACCTCCCACAAGGATGGTAAAACATCAAACATCTGGGCATCCTCTGGGTAACATTCTTGCAGATGGCCAATTTATTGTCGAAGGCTTTCATGGCCGGAATCACTGGGTTGTTGTAGGGTTTTTTTGAGCTATATGGCCATGTTCTAGAGGCATTTTCTCCTGACGTTTCACCTGCATCTATGGCAAGCATCCTCAGAGGTTGTGAGGTCAACCTCACAACCACCTCACAACCTCTGAGGATGCATGCCATAGATGCAGGCGAAACGTCAAGAGAGAATGCCTCTAGAACATGGCCATATAGCCTGAAAAACCTACAACAACCCAGATGACCAATTGTCTCACACCAGAAGTGACTTGCAGTTTCCCAAGTCACTCCTAACATGAAAAAAAATTGCTTTGAAATGGATTGTATGGCAGTGTAGACTAATATAATCCAGTTCAAAGCAGATAAGATTGGATCATACCCTGGATTATATGGCAGCGTGGAGCAGAGTGGCATTATCAAGGGAACGTGGAAACACCAAACATCCACATGTGAAAGGTCTTCTATGTTTCACTTTGCAAGTCCCAAGGATTCTAATCTCTGCCAACCCTTTTGAACAAACAAGGGAGAGCATCAGAACTTGTAAATTGCTGAGTAAAATATGTCACACTGTTGCCCCCACACCAGCTATTGTGTTGCGGTGGCTTTGTGTCTGGATGCTTGTTAAGCATTATTAGCTTCCTCGGTGGTATACTGCTGACAGTGTGACAATAAGACAAGACGTATTTGGTTTCGAGATCAGATCACACAATACAATGGGAGTATATTACTCACAGGACAATGTACCTGACTGTAAAATGAAGTAGAAATGTGTATGTTCAGAGAAATATTATTAATCTATGCACCTAGAGAGGGAACACAGAAATAAACAGGAATACTACTGTGGAGATATAGCAGGAAATGAAGAGATGAGATAGGAATTTGATTTGTTCAGGTGAATAAGTGTGATTTTTTTCTCGTGTCAGGAGCGACTTGAGAAACTGCAAGTCGCTTCTCATAGAAACCTAGAGTTGGAAGAGACCTCGTGGGCCATCCAGTCCAACCCCATTCTGCCAAGAAGCAGGAAAATCGTATTCAAAGCACCCCCGACAGATGGCCATCCACCCTCTGTTTAAAAGCCTTCAAAGAAGGAGCCCCCGCTACACCCTGGGGCAAAGAGTTCCACTGCTGAACAGCTCTCACAGTCAGGAAGTTCTTCCTAATGTTCAGATGGAATCTCCTTTCTGGTGTGAGAGAATTGGCCATCTGCAAGGACGTTGCCCAGGGGATGCCCGGATGTTTTGATGTTTTGCCATCCTTGTGGGAGGCTTCTCTCATGTCTCCACATTTATTTATTTACAGTATTTATATTCTGCCCTCTTCACTCCACAAGGGATTCAGGGCAGATTACAATGTACTATATACATGGCAATCATTCAATGCCATAGACCAGGGGTCCTCAAATTAATGCCCAAGGGCCGAATACGGCCCTCCAAGGTCATTTACCCACCCCTCGTAGAGGGTCAACTTAAGTCTGAAATGACTTGAAAGCACACAACAACAACAACAACAACAACAACAATCCTATCTCATCAGCCAAAAGCAGGCCCACACTTCCCATTAAAATATTAATAAGTTTATATTTGTTAAAAATGTTCTTGATTTTAATTATTGTATTGTTTTTAAGTGTTTTTGTTTTGCACTACAAATAAGATATGTGCACTGTGCATAGGAATTCATTCATACTTTTTTTCAAATTATAATCCGGCCCTCCAACAGTTTGAGGGACTGTGCCCCGGCCCTCTATTTAAAAAGTTTGAGGACCCCCTGCTATAGACACACAACATATATAGACAGACACACAGAGGCTACTTAACATTCTAGCTTTTTGATGAGGGTATTCTGGCCACCAGGGGAGCTGTCACTTCACTGTCCATTTGTGACACTGATGAAGTACTTTCTCATTCTTTGCATGCTTGCTGGAGATTTTTATGGCATCGTAAATTAGTTATATTAGCCTACCTAAAATTTCTACTTGACAGATGTAACTGTCTTTCGGGCTGCAAAGGTCGACAGCAAGCTACACAAATTGGTCGGACGCTCACTCCGACCTGGGCTGGCTTCGAACTTATGACTTTTCAGTCAGTAGCGATCTTAATGCAGCTGACTCCCAGACAACTGCGCCACAGTCCCGGTGCTGGAGCTGGAGCTGACAGAGGGAGCTCCTCTGTGCTCTCCCTGGATTCGAACTTGCAACCTGTCAGTCTTCAATCCTGCCAGCACAAGGGTGTAACCCACTGTGCCACTGGGGGCTCCTAATAAGTGTGGGTAGCACAATTCTGCATATCTGGAAGAGAACTGACAAAACTAAAGGTTGCAATTCAAGGGAGGGAGGGAAAGAAGCAGGCTAAGTGTGTGTGAATATGTGTTTCACTGGCAAAAAAAGAGAAAGGAGCATATATACAATCCTCCTGTCATGCCATCTTTGGGCCTCTTAAAAGTCTGTCTGTCCTACTTACTACTTACCAAGCCTTCACTGGGCATGATGCTGGTAAGATGAACAACTTCGAGGTGAGCGGATTGTGACACCAGAGAGTCGGATGAGAGAGAGATGATGTGATCACAGATGCCAGACAGCGTTTTACACTGGAGCAGACGAGAGAAAGAGAGTGACAGAGAGACAGAGAGATTAGAAGGACTTTAATGGAAGCACTAACACCAAACACCAGTTGCTGGTCGCACGTTATTTGTGGACACTTTTCACAAATCTGCATGTGTATGGAAACCCAAAGGACGTTCAGTGCAAACACTGCAGAAAACACACATCAACACTCACATTGAGGGGCATAGAAAACATCTTGCTCCAGACACTGCGTCTTGCGCCGGAGACAAAGTGCTGAAATCTTCCTTCTTGAAAACCAAACTACTTTCTATAGTCCAAAGTGGTGAGAATTGAATTAACCTCCTGTGCTGATAGATTTAGATCGAATCTGCTGTAAGTCCTCTAATGGCAAGTCTGAGTCTTTCCCATTTACGGAGAGCAAGAAGTCTCTTGTTGGCTCTTTCTTCTGAGTGCGTTTACATTGTAGTAGAATTGCTGCAGTTTGACCGCACTTTAACTGCTATAGCTCAGTTTTAGTGAATTATGGGAGACTCTAGCACTCTGGGACAGATAATATTAAGGACATAATAAAACTACATTTCCTAAGAACAAAAGAGAGAGGTAAATAAGAAATAGTTGTCATTGGCTCTCCACATTTACAGCTTTCTTTGGTGGATTTGCTTTTTTACCCATTTGATTACTATGCTCTCTCTAGGAACCTGTATCTCCTCCAGTGTGACTCCATGGCCAATGTCCACCAGAAACTGACCACTGGGTTATATTGAAGGACATAGAGATTCCTAGAGAAAACGCCTCTCTGAGCATTCATAGGTCCTCCAGTGTCATTCTATGGTCAACTTCCACAGTAAAGAGTATTTTAGTAGGTTCATATGGAGTTATAAGGTCTTTTAATTAATTTGGACCTAAGCTGTATATGTCTTTATGTGACATTACAACATATTATGTCCCACAAAACATATCACATTATCACAGATTCCTCCTGGACTAGCAGCAGGGACCACTGAAGACCATCATGGCAGAGACAGCTTTCTGTTTCTGGGCACCATAACCTGTTGAGATTAACTTCACAATTCAGCAGCAGATCAGTTGCACAGCTTCAGTGCTTTCCAGTAGCTTCTTCCTGCACACTATTTTCAGTCAACTGCTCCCACAGCCCGCAGTCACTCTGGAACCTTTTACAGACACTTGAGCACATGCCCGGCCATTGTCAGTTTTACCATTGTGTTCCCCCCAGTCTAGATGATATTACAGACTTACCATAGCACACAGTTATATCTTGTCTTAGCAGACAGGTTCTTTTAATTACATATAGCCTTTGACGAACAACATCACAGCACAAGGAGAAATATACACTGTACATGACTTCCTTATATACAATTCATTTACACATAGCAATCTCTGATTGGTTCCCAACTCATTGACTCAACTCAAACCCAGGATTACATCATTCACACTCACCTGGACTAGGCCAGAACACATTCCCCAAATGAAGTTCTATATACAGTTAATTCATGACTCAGCATTCCCAATAGAAACCCATTAGGAGTGCATGACTCAGCTCTATTACATTACAATACATTGTAAAACCTGACAATGTCTATGCCCAACACCACTGCAGAAATTACACTGATTAGCTGGTATTGCACCACCTGATAACCATCAGGCAGTAGCAGCCGGTAAATAAAGGTCCAAGGCACAGGCATCTCCAGCATATCCTCTGTTCGGACGTAAGCCAGCATGCCAACATCTTAAATCAAGAAATAGTTTTCTATATCTACAGAGATACTCGCAGGAACACCTCAGCAAGCAAGAGTCCAAAAATGGCAGGCTAAAACCCGGAACCTCATTCAGTGACTGATATTGGATGGGAAACTCCCTCCAGAAAACTGGGTTACTTGGAAGGTGCTGAACAGACTGTGCTCTCGGACCACGAGATGCAGTGTGAATCTTAAGAAATGGGGCTACAAAGTGGAGTCTTCAAGATGTGAGTGTGGAGAAGAGCAAACCGCAGACAGCTCACTACAATGCAGCCTGAGCCCTGCCACATGGACAACGGAGGACCTTCTTACAGCAACACCAGAGGCACTCCACGTGGCATAATGCCAAGTTTTAACTTTGTGGTTTTTTGCACATTATAACTGTATTCTCAATTTGCTTCTGAGACTATAAATAAAATAGCATGTTGCCTTGTTCCAGAAATGAAACTGTTGTCAGCGAAGATTCTTCAACATAGGGATTGCACGTTCCCTGAAATTAACAACATTGGGAAATGGGAATTATTCTAACTTTCTGGCTGTGTGGATCTGAAGATGGTCTTATCCCTCCATCAATTGTGTGATGTTCTAGCTCCACTGTCACTGAAAATGGCCATGCATTCAAAAAATAGAAACCTCCCTATTGTGGGTCCTCATGTACTTGTTGATTTGTAAATCACTTGCTGGACCAAACTTCTAAGGAAGTCTATTTTGATTAACTAGAAAAGGTCCAAGCGAAGAAGCTGGAACAAAGTATCAATTAATTCTGGTGGCTAAACGATCAATGTGTATTGAAACTATTGCAATGCAAACAAACTGAAACAAAAGGAGAATAGTTTATTTGTTTTGTCCCATCTGTTGTAAACACAACAGAGATAAACCTGTCACAAAATTGTTTTATATATTTTTTTGCAATATACCTCACAATTTAAAGCCATTTTGCATCTATTAAACTGTTTCCCCGAAATGCTTCATTGAAATTTCTATCTGTTGATACAAGTCTATCACTATGTCAGATATATGTTAGTTGTCCCTTGCCACGCATTGCTGTGGCCCACTCTGTGCATATGTGTTTTGTGTGTGTATATATATGTGGGCATATATTTGTGTATATGTGTATATATGTGGTTTTTGCACGTGCGTTGTAATGTAATTTTTTTGGCTTTTTAAGTCTCTTCCACTGTGTTTTTTGGTGTTTTTATGAGTGACGGTCACTTGTTGGCCTGATAGGTGTATTGTGTCAATTTGTCCAGTGGTTTTTGAGTTATGTTAATCCCACAAATGAACATCACACACACACACACACACACACACACACACACACATATATGAATATATTGTGAAGATCTGTCTCAATCTAGGAGGAAGATGAGGTCAACAAAGAAGGAGGAAAGATAGGAGGGTGTAATCCTGCATCTGTAAGCTACCTTACAGGTAATATTGCGTCTATATGCACTTCTCGGCTGCTCAAAAGGCAATGCAACAAAATGGTTAGAAAGCCAAACAAGGACTAGAGAGATCATCCCTACTTAGTGATAAAGCTCAGAAGGTGGCTTCAGGCCAGTTACTGCCTCTCAGCCTAACCTACATCGTAGAATTAGCATTATTGTGAGGATAAAAACTGATGTGAGTGGGCATACTTGCACATTACCATCTGCTCCTTGAACACAGAACAATCGCATGTGTCAAGACCCACGTTCTGAATCCACCCCGCCCCATCCTTTAATGTGGCTCTCCAGATGCTGGACTACAACTGCTGTATTGCTCATCACTAGACAAGCCAACTAGAGCTGATGGGAGTTGTGATACAGCAACATTGGAAAGGATGCAGTTTGTCCTGTATATTCAGGAGAGTGGAGTTTGGATTCAGATACAAAGCTTGTGGATATGATGTCTTTGAGTGTGTTTATCCTTTCCCCAACTTCAGTGTTGCAGTGCTGATGGGTTGCAATCTCCGTCATCCCCACTCTATATGGTAGATTATAATCAGAAGATTATAATCATCGGATGTTATTGAAAGACAAATCTTATCCAAAAACTAACCACCCCATTTTCTGAGTAGAGTGGCCAAAAGCTCAATCCAAGAGCTCAGTCCATCCCACTGACTGTGCTGTAGAGCTGCTTCTGGCCTTTTTGAATTCCTGGTTAGGGAAATAGCAATGGTGGCCAGGAGCAGCTTGTCCCCTGACATAGCAGGGAATAACCCAACTCCTCCATGGATCATATAAAAATCCATAATTTTCCTCCTTTGTCCTTTCATTCTCCTCTGTCCTTGCATTCTCTGTTGCCCTATTTACACTACTTGACAACCTACTTTGCTATGGGGAAAGTTGTTCTCCCAATGCTTTACTGTTCCTGTATTATTGCTGACCAAAGTGTTTGGGGAAAAGAAGAGCTTGAAGTGAGAAGACCAAGATTTGTAAAACTTTGTTTAGGCCAATTATGCCATGAGCTCAAATTATGGAGTAAAACACAGAACAGATCCACTACCCTCTTCGCTTTGGAGCTGCCAGTTGCTAATGCCTGTATGGTCGCTGGCCATGGTATCCATGGGATTTTGGAAGTCGCTGTCCAAACAGTAAATTTTCCCAAGCTCTGGGTAATCCTGGCTTGAGCCAAAGCTTTGGCACGGTTTAGCCCTGGCTCAGAGCGAGCGCTCAGGTTCCAGACTGTCAAAACTCATCCTTTGAACTCCACACTTCCAGATATTAGCATCCAGAAATAACTCAACACTTGTTTCCCTGTGGTGCTTTATGAACAAGCATCCATCTCATTCCCCCTGAGGATGTAATCCTTCACTAATTTCATTCTCAAAGGAAAAGCAAGGAAAATGTTTAGCTGTTTGCTTCCCCCTGCAAGAATATCTTCAAAACAGTGGGGAATTTTTTTCATAGATACACAGAAAAAAAAATGTCTGTGATGTGACTTCAAGCCATTTCCAACCCATGGTGACCCTAAAATGAACTCATCACAGAGGTTTTCTTGGCAAGGGTTGTGCAGAAAAGAGTTGCCCTTTCCTTTCTCTGAAGCTGAGAGAGTGTGACTTGCACAAAGCCACCCACTGGGTTTTGTGGCTGAGGGGGGATTCAAACCCTGGTCTATAAAGTCATAGCCGAATGCTCAAAGCACAGCACCACATTGAGTTTTTGTTTGGGATTTACTCTGAGTGGTTTTTTGCATTAAAAACAGTTCCGCCTATGCAGGAAACAATATTTTTTGCACAGAAAAATCATAACGTTGTGCATAAAATGCTGTCTTCTATAACCAAAATCCTAAGGGGGTGGGGGTGGGTTTCTTCTGGGCAAATTTACATCTGCTTTTGAAACCCAGAAAACAAGATTCTCTATGCAGGAGATGGCATATGGTTTTTCCAAAAAAATTGAATTTTCGGAAATTGTAAGAAAATCAGAAGTTTTGTAAATTGGAAGCTATATTTGAAGTGTTTGCGTGGCCCACACCAAACATTAAAAGTTGCCCTTACAAAAATTCGTTTAAGTTTTGTAAATCACTGAAGGTTCCCATAGTCATTTTCATATTCAGTGCAAGGCAGGCCAGTAGACAGGATTTTGATTCAGGGGTGGGGGTGGGGGCTGAGTTTGGTTCTGGGGGGGGGGGCTGAGTCTGAGTGAAAGAGGGTCTACCCTAGCAAACCTTTTGTATCATTACCCCAATACCCCCATGCATATGGGATATATTGAGCATGGTGATCAGATCATGATATGAATAAACATAACAGTTTAAATAATGTACCAGTAAGGCCTTCTTGTGGACCACCATGAGAATTTGGGGGGGGGGGGCTGAAGCCCCCCAAGCCCCCCCCCCCCGTCTACATGCCTGGGTTGGACTGGATGGCCCATGAGGTCTCTTCCAACTCTATGATTCTATGATTTCCCATCGGCCATAGCTGACACAGTCAGTGGATGTTGGGAGCTGCAACTTAACAGGACCACATATTCTTTTGGGAAAACCACTGGTCACATGACCTTTGTGAAAATGGAAATCTCCGGAACCTTCTCACGGACCACCATCAGAATTTTGGGGGTGGGAGGGCTGAAGCCCCTCAAGCCTCCCCCCCCCCCCCCGGCTACATGCCTGGTGCAAGGCAAGGAAGCAAAGCCAAAGGCTGCCTTAGTGCCTTGCCATTCCTCTGTGAAATTAATGCAGTCTCTGCATTAGCAATGGGCAAAAGAGGGAGCAGTGCATTTTGGGAACAGCACAGAACTCTGGGAGATGTAGTTTGGGAAGGGAGGAGCCCTGTGTCAGAGAATTCAAAAGACCCTGCTCTAAACTACATTTCCCAGACTACATCATCATCACCAATCATCACCAATCAGGATAGTGCAGAGAGAGGTCTGTTCATCCCTAAAACTTTGAAAATTTGCTAGAAATCAGTGGACAAGTGAAACTTTCTGAAATTTGGTGGGCTAACAGTGGTAAATGTGTTCTACCCTTGTGGTAAGTTTCAATGGCTTTAAAAATGAGGGAGAGAGGCGGCCCTGAATTTTCCCCAATTATAATTTAATTATGCACTGTTACTATAACGAAATAATAACAACATTTTGTTTCTTTCATTATAGTAACAAAATTTTCTCTAAGTATACTTAAGAAATACTTTAGAAACAAAGCATCGGTGCCCCCTAGTTCTTTAATGACTTTTGAACCATTTTAATGGATCGTATGTGTGTATGAGAAAAATCATAATTCTGCACAGAAAATTCTGTTTTCTGCACAAAAATTTCACCTAGGAATTTTGTGCAGAATAGTCCCTGGAATTCAAAGATTTCCATCAATCTTTTTTTTTGCAGGTTTTTTATTCCTTCGTATATATATATATATATATATATATACACACACACACACACACAATCATAATTACCATGCTCTTTTTGCTTTTTCATTCCCTTTTCCCTCCCACAACCACCCTTCCCCTTTCCCGTTACATGAGCCTTCTTTCTATTCTACCCCATTTTTTCTTCCACCTTTCATCATCTAGTTTAACAACCTGTAACCATCTGTTAAACGGAGTCCAAATTTATTTAATTATGTTCTGTTTGTCTGACCATGCTTTTTTGCTTCTTATAATGTCCGTAATATCCAGTTGTATTTGGTCCCACACATATTCATACAAATGTCCACTTATTTTTATCTTTCCACCCCCAAGCTATTACTGCGTGTGCTGCTCTAAACAAAATCACCATAGGAATTTTGCGCAGAATAGTCCCTGGAGTGCAAAGATTTCGATCGATCTAGGAATCCTTCATCAATATTTCCTGAATTTTCTTTTCTGCATATCCATTTCCCCCCTCAAATCTCTGTTTACCATAGAAGAACGTTGGTCAATTTCACAACAAATAATGGGAAGTTTATCTCAGACCTCAAGTATGAATGGGGATCTCAAGCTGGATCTACACTGCCCTATATGCCAATATCTGATCCCAGATTATTTGATTATCCTAGTGTAGACTCATATAATCCAGTTCAAAGTAGATAATCTGAGATCAGATCCTTGGATATAGAGCAGTGTAGATCCTGCCTAATACTGCTATTCCAAGGTGTCCTACATAGCACAAGTAATGTTTGGTGGATGATGGTATTTACAGCCTTAGAATGTCTAGGGCAAGCTTGGCCAAACTTTGGCCCTTCTGGTGTATTGGACTTCAACTCCCACAATTCCTAACAGCCTCAGGCCCCTTCCTTTCCCCCCTCAGCTTAAGCGGCTGAGGGGGAAAAGGAAAGGGCCTGAGGCTGTTAGGAATTGTGGGAGTTGAAGTCCAATACACCAGAAGGGCCAAAGTTTGCCCATGCCTGGTCTAGGGCCACACATTCTCCATCTCTGTGCTACAAAATTTAGCCCTTAAACTGAGTCAGGTTGCATCTACACTCTAGAATTAATGCAGTTTGACACCACATTAACTCTCATGACTCAGTGCTATGGGATTGTGGGAGCTGCCGTTTTATGTGACACTGGTATTCTTTTGCAAATAATATCTTGTAAAACTACAACTCCTACAATTCTATAGCACTGAGCTCATGGCAGCTAAAGTGGTACCAAACTGCATCCATTCCACAGTGTAGATGCAACCAATGACGGAGAAAGACGAAAAATTACCGTCCCGCTTTGAGAAAAAATTACACTCTGGCGTTTATGAACTGATGAAATTCCAGACATGACAAATTGCTCAAACCCACCGTTAGTACAATCTATAAAGGAACACAATCCCGCTGTGAATTACTGACACACCAGACTATAATAATTAACATGACACATCAATACATTTTTTGAAAAATAATAGAAACCGTTCTATATATAGCAAACGGGTTAGAGCTGCTCTTTTGAGGCTGCTCAGCAATCAATACTGATTTATAAGCTATCTTAAGTTTTAATAATATGGCATTTACTACAGATAGGGCAACGCTGCAGAAATGCACGGGGAAAGGACAGTTAATCATACGAGATAAATATCTTTTCGGAAAAGAGTGGTACGCTGTAGCTTTTTTAAAGTAAGGACTTTGCAAAGACTATTTCCAAATAAAAGTTGGCGAATTCTGGAAAGAGATGTAGATGATCACGGAAAACTTCGTCACATACCAGAGATGCTACGAAGAAAATAAAGGAATTGTACACAAACTAGGAAGTTCCCGGTGGTGCAGCTGCTGAACTTGCTGACTGAGAGGTCAGCAGTTTGAACCCAGGGAGCAAGGTGAGCGTCAGCTGTTAGCCACAGCTTCTGCCAACCTAGCATTTCGAAAACATGTAAATGTCACAAGATCAATAGGTACCGCTCCGGCGGGAAGGTAACGGCACTCCATGCAGTCATGCTGGCCACATGACCTTGGAGGCGTCTACGGACAATGCTGGCTCTTCGGCTTGGAAATGGAGATAAACACCAACCCACAGAGTCAGATTCAACTAGACTTAATGTCAAGGGGAAACCTTTACACACACTACACATCTAAAACAGTTTGATGCTACTTATCATTTCATGCTACTTATCATTATCATTTTATCATTTTCATTTTATTCTGTAGACTTCAGGGGCCATTTATACCATACAAAATCCTATTTTTCTTTATTTCCAACATTTTTATTTACAACATTTGTATCCTGCCCATATCAGCCCGAAGGCGACTCAGGGCTGTGTACAAGTTGGCAACAATTAGATGCCATATATAAAAATACATACAGCAATAAAAAGCAAAAACATCACAATACATTTAAAAACCATAAAAGCAATGAATAATAAAAATTACAAAAACTATGTTCTTGCCTAAGAGAGCACATCTCTAGGTTCCCATCTACACTGCCATATAAACCAGTTCCTGAATCCAGGTGATCTGCTTTGAACTGGGTTATACAGCAACGTAGACTCATATAATTTGGTTCAAAGCAGATCATCTGGATTCAGAAACTGGATTATATGTCTGTGTAGATGAGTGCTGGGAATTTCAAGGTCTCTCAGGATAACTCTGTGGCCCCCATATACACTGTCATATCAAATCCAGGTGATCTTCTTTGAAATGGATTATATTAGTGTGCATTGCCGTATAATCCAGTTCAAAGCAGATAATCTGGATTTTCTGGGGCCTATGATCGACTTGTACTGGAAGTTTACCATAGAATTGCACTGGAGGACCTAGACATTTCTCAAGAGAACATTTTAGCCATATTGATGAATAATCAAATCTGCAAAAGTGCAAATGTGGATTGATGACTGCATTCAACTATTAATTCCTATATATTAGAACTAAATTGATTAAAAAACTATTTCTCTACACTGTGCACCAAATCTGCAGCAAATTGCTAATGTAACCGGACAAGGATGTTTTACAGACTTGTTTGTTATGGGGACACTTACACTGTAGAATTAATGCAGTTTGGCACCGCTTTAATTACCCTGGCTCAATACTATGGAAGCCTGGGATTTGTAGTTTGGGGGGTACCTGCAGCCATGGGTAAACTTGGGACCTCCGGGTGTTTTGGACTTCAACTCCCACAATTCCTAACAGCCTTCAGCCCTCCAGGTGTTTTGGACTTCAACTCCCACAATTCTTAACAGCCTACCGGCTGTAAGGAATTGTGGGAGTTGAAGTCCAAAACACCTGGAGGGCCCAAGCTTGCCCATGCCTGGTGCAGATGCACCCTATGTTGGGTTATGATTGTCACTGTGGGCACTCCACCCACTTTCGGCACAGTTTTCCTTTTCAAGCAGTGAGTCCACATCTTACGCAGTCTTTGATGTCTCTTGGGAAGCATATGGACTTTGAAGTATATCCACCACACTCAGGTAGGCATGCACAGAATTATTGCTTTTATTTACAAAACATCTGTCTTCCAGCATGACAGACGTGGGCAAAACAGCACTAAAAAAATGCTATTACTTACCACGTGAAGGATTTTATTTTCTGTTTCATACACCGTGCAATCCTGCAACGAGAGACGGGAGAGAAACGGTATTTAATGCCCTTAGAAATCCACTTCGTTTCAGCAATTTTAATAACTCCTTCAGCAATAATGCCACTTGGGCCATAGCTGATACCGATTGTCTTGCTTGGATGCATGACAAGCAACACCTGTTGAAATTTCCCCATTCTACACAACTATTAAAGGTACAAGGGTGCTTTTCGATTTTCTGTCTGCAGCTCATAGGACTGCGGC